>NW_027478433.1:0-600000 GCF_051014685.1 Ptiloglossa arizonensis | reverse complement strand
TCGGAAAGCTGAAACTCGCCCGATATCAACGGTATGTGTACTTTTCCCTTAGGCCATTCCAGTTATTTGTTTCGAGTATCAGATCAGCGAAAATTTTGATGGTCTCTCAACCATTCCTTAACTTCAAACTCCCATATCACGCGAACGGATTGACGAACTCGAGAAATTCCTATTGCATCTGAAAGCAGAAACTCGCCCGATTACAAGGGTACGTGTATTTTTGCCCTGGGCCATAGTAGTTATTGGTTTCGAGTATCAGACATGCGAAAATTTTGATGGTTTCTCAACCATTCCTTAACTTCAAACACCCATATCTCGCGAACGGATTGACGAACTCGAGAAATTCCTATTACATCTGAAAGCAGAAATTCGCCCGATTACAATGGTGTGTGTACTTTTCGCCTAGGCCATTCCAGTTATTGGTTTCGAGTATCAGACCAGCGAAAATTTTGATGGTTTCTCAACCATTCCTTAACTTCAAACTCCCATATCTCGCGAACGGATTGACGAACTCGAGAAATTCCTATTACATCTGAAAGCAGAAACTCGCCCGATTTCAACGGTATGTGTACTTTTCCCCTAGGCCTTTGTAGTTATTGGTTTCGGGAATTAGAGGTGCGAAAATGTCGATGGTTTCTCAACCATTCCTTAACATCAAACTCCCATATCTCGCGAACGGATTGACGAACTCGAGAAATTCCTATTACATCTGAAAGCAGAAATTCGCCCGATTACAATGGTGTGTGTACCTTTCGCCTAGGCCATTCCAGTTATTGGTTTCGAGTATCAGACCAGCGAAAATTTTGATGGTTTCTCAACCATTCCTTAACTTCAAACTCCCATATCTCGCGAACGGATTGACGAACTCGAGAAATTCCTATTACATCTGAAAGCAGAAATTCGCCCGATTACAATGGTGTGTGTACTTTTCGCCTAGGCCATTCCAGTTATTGGTTTCGAGTATCAGACCAGCGAAAATTTTGATGGTTTCTCAACCATTCCTTAACTTCAAACTCCCACATCTCGCGAACGAATTGACGAACTCGACAAATTCCTGTTGCATCTGAAAGTAGAAACTCGCCCGATTACAACGGTATGTGTATTTTTCCCCTAGGCCTTTGTAGTTATTGGTTTTGGGAATCAGACTTGCGAAAAATTTGATGGTTGCTCAACCATTCCTTAACTTCAAACTCCCACATCTCGCGAACGAAATGACGAACTCGAGAAATTCTTGTTGCATCTGAAAGCAGAAACTCGCCCGATTACAGCAGTGTGTGTATTTTTGCCCTAGGCCATAGTAGTTATTGGTTTTGAGTATCAGACTTGCGAAAATTTTGATGGTTTCTCAACCATTCCTTAACTTCAATCTCCCATATCTCGCGAACGGATTGACGAACACGGGAAATTCCTTTTGCATCGGAAAGCTGAAACTCGCCCGATATCAACGGTATGTGTATTTTTCCCCTAGGCCATTGTAGTTATTGGTTTCGAGTATCAGACTTGCGAAAATTTTGATGGTTCCTCAACCATTCCTTAACTTCGAACTCCCATATCTCGCAAACGGATCGACGAACACGAGAAATTCCTATTGCATCGGAAAGCAGAAACTTGCCCGATTTCAACGGTATGTGTACTTTTCCCCTTGGCCATAGTAGTTATTGGTTTCGAGAGTCAGACTTGCGAAAATTTAATGGTTTCTCAACCATTCCTTAACTTCAATCTCCCATATCTCGCGAACGGATTGACGAACACGGGAAATTCCTTTTGCATCGGAAAGCTGAAACTCGCCCGATATCAACGGTATGTGTATTTTTCCCCTAGGCCATTGTAGTTATTGGTTTCGAGTATCAGACTTGCGAAAATTTTGATGGTTCCTCAACCATTCCTTAACTTCGAACTCCCATATCTCGCAAACGGATCGACGAACACGAGAAATTCCTATTGCATCGGAAAGCAGAAACTTGCCCGATTTCAACGGTATGTGTACTTTTCCCCTTGGCCATAGTAGTTATTGGTTTCGAGAGTCAGACTTGAGAAAATTTTGATGGTTGCTCAACCATTCCTTAACTTCAAACTCCCATATCTCGCGAACGGATTGACGAACTCGAGAAATTCCTGTTGCATCTGAAAGTAGAAACTCGCCCCATTACAATGTGTGTGTACTTTTCCCCTAGGCCATTCCAGTTATTGGTTTCGAGTATTAAATCAGCGAAAATTTTGGTGGTTTCTCAACCATTCCTTAACTTCAAACTCCCATATCTCGCGAACGGATTGAGGAACTCGAGAAAGTCCTGTTGCATCTGAAAGAAGAAACCCGCCCGATTACAGCGGTGTGTGTATTTTGCCCCTAGGCCATTGTAGTTATTGGTTTCGATTACCTGACATGCGAAAATTTTGATGGTTTATCAACCATTCCTTAACTTCAAAATGCCATATCACGCGAACGGATTGACAAACTCGAGAAAATGCTATTGCATCTGAAAGCAGAAACTCGCCCGATTACAACGGTATGTGTATTTTTGCCGTAGGCCATAGTAGTTATTGGTTTCGAGTATCAGACTTGCGAAAATTTTGATGGTTGCTCAACCATTCCTTAACTTCAAACTCCCATATCTCGCTAACGGATTGACGAACACGAGAAATTCCTATTGCATCTGAAAGCAGAAACTCGCCCGAGTTCAACGGTATGTGCACTTTTCCCCTAGGCCTTTGTTGTTATTGTTTTCGGGAATCAGAGTTGCGAAAATTTTGATGGTTTCTCAAGCGTTCCCTAACTTCAAACTCCCATATATCGCGAACGGATTGACGAACTCGAGAAATTCCTCTTTCATCTGAAAGTAGAAACTCGCCCGATTACAACGGTATGTGTATTTTTCCCCTAGGCCATTGTAGTTATTGGTTTCGAGTATCAGACTTGCGAAAATTTTGATGGTTCCTCAACCATTCCTTAACTTCAAACTCCCATATCTCGCTAACGGATTGACGAACACGAGAAATTCCTATTGCATCTGAAAGCACAAGCTCGCCCGATTTCAACGGTATGTGTATTTTTCCCCTAGGCCATTGTAGTTATTGGTTTCGAGTATCAGACTTGCGAAAATTTTGATGGTTTCTCAACCATTCCTTAATTTCAAACTCCCATATCTCGCGAACGGATTGACGAACAAGAGAAATTCCTGTTTCGTCTGAAAGTAGAAACTCGCCCGATTACAACGGTATGTGTTTTTTTTCCCCTCGGCCTTTGTAGTTATTGGTTTCGGGTATCAGACTTACGAAAATTTTGATGGTTCCTCAACCATTCCTTAACTTCAAACTCCCACATCTCGCGAACGAATTGACGAACTCGAGAAATTCCTGTTGCATCTGAAAGCAGAAACCCGCCCGATTACAACGGTATGTGTATTTTTGCCCTAGACCTTTGTAGTTATTGGTTTCGGGAATCAGACTTTCGAATATTTTGATGGTTGCTCAACCATTCCTTAACTTCAAACTCCCATATCTCGCGAACGGATCGACGAACACGAGAAATTCCTGTTGCATCTGAAAGCAAAAACTGGCCCCATTACAATGGTGTGCGTACTTTTCCCCTAGGCCATTCCAGTTATTGGTTTCGAGTATCAGAACAGCGAAATCTTGGATGGTATCTCAACCATTCCTTAACTTCAAACTCCCATATCTCGCGAACGGATTGACGAACTCGAGAAATTACTGTTTCGTCTGAAAGTAGAAACTCGCCCAATTACAACGGTATGTGTTTTTTTTCCCCTCGGCCTTTGTAGTTATTGGATTCGGGTATCAGACTTACGAAAATTTTGATGGTATCTCAACCATTCCTTAACTTCAAACTCCCACATCTCGCGAACGAATTGACGAACTCGAGAAATTCCTGTTGCATCTGAAAGCAGAAACCCGCCCGATTACAACGGTATGTGTATTTTTGCCCTAGACCTTTGTAGTTATTGGTTTCGTGTATCAGACTTACGAAAATTTTGATGGTTTCTCAACCATTCCTTAACTTCAATCTCCCACATCTCGCGAACGAATTGACGAACTCGAGAAATTCCTGTTGCATGTGAAAGCAGAAACTCGCCCGATTACAACGGTATGTGTATTTTTGCCCTAGGCCGTAGTAGTTATTGGTTTCGAGTATCAGACTTGCGAAAATTTTGATATTTTCTCAAGCGTTCCTTAACTTCAAACTCCCATACCTCGCGAACGGATTGACGAACACGAGAAATTCCTATTGCATCTGAAAGCAAAAACTCGCCCGATTTCAACGGTATGTGTACTTTTCCCCTAGGCCTTTGCAGTTATTGGTTTCGGGAATCAGAGTTGCGAAAATTTTGATGGATTCTCAAGCGTTCCTTAACTTCAAACTCCCATATCTCGCGAACGGATTGACGAACTCGAGAAATTCCTGTTTCATCTGAAAGTAGAGACTCGCCGGATTACAATGGTGTGTGTACTTTTCCCCTAGGCCATTGTAGTTATTGGTTTCGAGTATCAGACATGCGAAAATTTTGATGGTTTCTCAACCATTCCTTAACTTCAAACTCCCATATCTCGCGAACGGATTGACGAACACGAGAAATTCCTATTGCATCTGAAAGCAGAAACTCGCCCGATTTCAACGGTATGTGTACTTTTCCCTTAGGCCATTGCAGTTATTGGTTTCGAGTATCAGATCAGCGAAAATTTTGGTGGTTTCTCAACCATTCCTTAACTTCAAACTCCCATATCACGCGAACGGATTGACGAACTCGAGAAATTCCTATTGCATCTGAAAGCAGATACTCGCCCGATTACAAGGGTATGTGTATTTTTGCCCTAGGCCATAGTAGTTATTGGTTTCGAGTATCAGACATGCGAAAATTTTGATGGTTTCTCAACCATTCCTGAACTTCAAACTCCCATACCTCGCGAACGGATTGACGAACACGAGAAATTCCTATTGCATCTGAAAGCAGAAACTCGCCGGATTACAACGGTATGTGTATTTTTCCCCTAGGCCATTGTAGTTATTGGTTTCGAGTATCAGACATGCGAAAATTTTGATGGTTTCTCAACCATTCCTTAACTTCAAACTCCCATATCTCGCGAACGGCTTGACGAACACGAGAAATCCCTGTTGCATCAGAAAGCAGAGACTCGCGCGATTACAACGGTATGTGTATTTTTGCCCTAGGCCATAGTAGTTCTTGGTTTCGAGTATCAGATTTGCGAAAATTTTGTTGGTTTCTCAAACGTTCCTTAACTTCAAACTCCCATATCTCGCGAACGGACAGACGAACTCGAGAAATTCCTGTTGCATCTGAAATTAGTAACTCGCCCGATTACAACGGTATGTGTATTTTTCCCCTAGGTCTTTGTAGTTATTGGTTTCGGGAATCAGACTTGCGAAAATTTTGATGGTTTCTCAACCATTCCTTAACTTCAAACTCCCACATCTCGCGAACGGATTGACGAACGCGAGAAATTCCTGTTGCATCTGAAAGTAGAAACTCGCCCGATTACAATGGTGTGTGTACTTTTCCCCTAGGCCATAGTAGTTGTTGGTTGCGAGTATCAGACTTGCGAAAATTTTGATGGATTCTCAACCATTCCTTAACTTCAAACTCCCATATCTCGCGAACGGACTGACGAACTCGAGAAATTCCTGTTGCATCAGAAAGCAGAAACTCGCCCGATTACAGCGGTATGTGTATTTTTGCCCTAGGCCATAGTAGTTATTGGTTTCGAGTATCAGACTTGCGAAAATTTTGATGGATGCTCAACCATTCCTTAATTTCAAACTCCCATATCTCGCGAACGGATTGACGAACACGAGAAATTCCTATTGCATCTGAAAGCAGAAACTCGCCAGATTACAGCGGTGTGTGTATTTTTGCACTAGGCCATAGTAGTTATTGGTTTCGAGTATCAGACTTGCGAAAATTTTGATGGTTTCTCAACCATTCCTTAACTTCAAACTCCCATATCTCGCGAACGGATTGACGAACTCGAGAAATTCCTATTGCATCTGAAAGTAGAAACTCGCCCCATTACAATGGTGTGTGTACTGTTCTCCTAGACCATTCCAGTTATTGGTTTCGAGTATCAGACCAGCGAAAATTTTGATGGTTTCTCAACCATTCCTTAATTTCAAACTCCCATATCTCGCGAACGGATTGACGAACTCGAGAAATTCCTGTTGCATCTGAAAGTAGAAACTCGCCCCATTACAATGTGTGTGTACTTTTCCCCTAGGCCATTCCAGTTATTGGTTTCGAGTATTAAATCAGCGAAAATTTTGGTGGTTTCTCAACCATTCCTTAACTTCAAATTCCCATATCTCGCGAACGGATTGACGAACTCGAGAAAGTACTGTTGCATCTGAAAGAAGAAACCCGCCCGATTACAACGGTGTGTGTATTTTTCCACTAGGCCATTGTAGTTATTGGTTTCGATTACCTGACATGCGAAAATTTTGATGGTTTATCAACCATTCCTTAACTTCAAAATGCCATATCACGCGAACGGATTGACAAACTCGAGAAAATGCTATTGCATCTGAAAGCAGAAACTCGCCCGATTACAACGGTATGGGTATTTTTGCCGTAGGCCATAGTAGTTATTAGTTTCGAGTATCAGACTTGCGAAAATTTTGATGGTTTCTCAACCATTCCTTAATTTCAAACTCCCATATCTCGCTAACGGATTGACGAACACGAGAAATTCCTATTGCATCTAAAAGCAGAAACTCGCCCGATTTCAACGGTATGTGCACTTTTCCCCTAGGCCTTTGTTGTTATTGGTTTCGGGAATCAGAGTTGCGAAAATTTTGATGGTTTCTCAAGCGTTCCCTAACTTCAAACTCCCATATATCGCAAACGTATCGACGAACACGAGAAATTCCTATTGCATCGGAAAGCAGAAACTTGCCCGATTTCAACGGTATGTGTACTTTTCCCCTAGGCCATAGTAGTTATTGGTTTCGAGAGTCAGACTTGCGAAAATTTTGATGGTTGCTCAACCATTCCTTAACTTCAAACTCCCATATCTCGCGAACGGATTGACGAACACGAGAAATTCCTATTGCATCTGAAAGCAGAAACTCGCCCGATTTCAACGGTATGTGTACTTTTCCCTTAGGCCATTGCAGTTATTGGTTTCGAGTATCAGATCAGCGAAAATTTTGGTGGTTTCTCAACCATTCCTTAACTTCAAACTCCCATATCACGCGAACGGATTGACGAACTCGAGAAATTCCTATTGCATCTGAAAGCAGAAACTCGCCCGATTACAAGGGTATGTGTATTTTTGCCCTAGGCCATAGTAGTTATTGGTTTCGAGTATCAGACATGCGAAAATTTTGATGGTTTCTCAACCATTCCTGAACTTCAAACTCCCATACCTCGCGAACGGATTGACGAACACGAGAAATTCCTATTGCATCTGAAAGCAGAAACTCGCCGGATTACAACGGTATGTGTATTTTTCCCCTAGGCCATTGTAGTTATTAGTTTCGAGTATCAGACATGCGAAAATTTTGATGGTTTCTCAACCATTCCTTAACTTCAAACTCCCATATCTCGCGAATGGCTTGACGAACACGAGAAATCCCTGTTGCATCTGAAAGCAGAGACTCTCCCGATTACAATGGTGTGTGTACTTTTCCCCTAGGCCATTGTAGTTATTGGTTTCGAGTATCAGACTTGCGAAAACTTTGGTGGTTTCTCAACCATTCCTTAACTTCAAACTCCCATATTTCGCGAACGGATTGACGAACTCGAGAAATTCCTGTTGCATCTGAAAGCAGAAACTCGCTCGATTACAACTGTATGTGTATTTTTCCCCTCGGCCTTTGTAGTTATTGGATTCGGGTATCAGACTTACGAAAATTTTGATGGTATCTCAACCATTCCTTAACTTCAAACTCCCACATCTCGCGAACGAATTGACGAACTCGAGAAATTCCTGTTGCATCTGAAAGCAGAAACCCGCCCGATTACAACGGTATGTGTATTTTTGCCCTAGACCTTTGTAGTTATTGGTTTCGTGTATCAGACTTACGAAAATTTTGATGGTTTCTCAACCATTCCTTAACTTCAATCTCCCACATCTCGCGAACGAATTGACGAACTCGAGAAATTCCTGTTGCATGTGAAAGCAGAAACTCGCCCGATTACAACGGTATGTGTATTTTTGCCCTAGGCCGTAGTAGTTATTGGTTTCGAGTATCAGACTTGCGAAAATTTTGATGTTTTCTCAAGCGTTCCTTAACTTCAAACTCCCATACCTCGCGAACGGATTGACGAACACGAGAAATTCCTATTGCATCTGAAAGCAAAAACTCGCCCGATTTCAACGGTATGTGTACTTTTCCCCTAGGCCTTTGCAGTTATTGGTTTCGGGAATCAGAGTTGCGAAAATTTTGATGGATTCTCAAGCGTTCCTTAACTTCAAACTCCCATATCTCGCGAACGGATTGACGAACTCGAGAAATTCCTGTTTCATCTGAAAGTAGAGACTCGCCGGATTACAATGGTGTGTGTACTTTTCCCCTAGGCCATTGTAGTTATTGGTTTCGAGTAGCAGACATGCGAAAATTTTGATGGTTTCTCAACCATTCCTTAACTTCAAACTCCCATATCTCGCGAACGGATTGACGAACACGAGAAATTCCTATTGCATCTGAAAGCAGAAACTCGCCCGATTTCAACGGTATGTGTACTTTTCCCTTAGGCCATTGCAGTTATTGGTTTCGAGTATCAGATCAGCGAAAATTTTGGTGGTTTCTCAACCATTCCTTAACTTCAAACTCCCATATCACGCGAACGGATTGACGAACTCGAGAAATTCCTATTGCATCTGAAAGCAGAAACTCGCCCGATTACAAGGGTATGTGTATTTTTGCCCTAGGCCATAGTAGTTATTGGTTTCGAGTATCAGACATGCGAAAATTTTGATGGTTTCTCAACCATTCCTGAACTTCAAACTCCCATACCTCGCGAACGGATTGACGAACACGAGAAATTCCTATTGCATCTGAAAGCAGAAACTCGCCGGATTACAACGGTATGTGTATTTTTCCCCTAGGCCATTGTAGTTATTAGTTTCGAGTATCAGACATGCGAAAATTTTGATGGTTTCTCAACCATTCCTTAACTTCAAACTCCCATATCTCGCGAATGGCTTGACGAACACGAGAAATCCCTGTTGCATCTGAAAGCAGAGACTCGCGCGATTACAACGGTATGTGTATTTTTGCCCTAGGCCATAGTAGTTCTTGGTTTCGAGTATCAGATTTGCGAAAATTTTGTTGGTTTCTCAAACGTTCCTTAACTTCAAACTCCCATATCTCGCGAACGGACAGACGAACTCGAGAAATTCCTGTTGCATCTGAAATTAGTAACTCGCCCGATTACAACGGTATGTGTATTTTTCCCCTAGGTCTTTGTAGTTATTGGTTTCGGGAATCAGACTTGCGAAAATTTTGATGGTTTCTCAACCATTCCTTAACTTCAAACTCCCACATCTCGCGAACGGATTGACGAACGCGAGAAATTCCTGTTGCATCTGAAAGTAGAAACTCGCCCGATTACAATGGTGTGTGTACTTTTCCCCTAGGCCATAGTAGTTGTTGGTTGCGAGTATCAGACTTGCGAAAATTTTGATGGATTCTCAACCATTCCTTAACTTCAAACTCCCATATCTCGCGAACGGACTGACGAACTCGAGAAATTCCTGTTGCATCAGAAAGCAGAAACTCGCCCGATTACAGCGGTATGTGTATTTTTGCCCTAGGCCATAGTAGTTATTGGTTTCGAGTATCAGACTTGCGAAAATTTTGATGGATGCTCAACCATTCCTTAATTTCAAACTCCCATATCTCGCGAACGGATTGACGAACACGAGAAATTCCTATTGCATCTGAAAGCAGAAACTCGCCAGATTACAGCGGTGTGTGTATTTTTGCACTAGGCCATAGTAGTTATTGGTTTCGAGTATCAGACTTGCGAAAATTTTGGTGGTTTCTCAACCATTCCTTAACTTCAAACTCCCATATCTCGCGAACGGATTGACGAACTCGAGAAATTCCTATTGCATCTGAAAGTAGAAACTCGCCCCATTACAATGGTGTGTGTACTGTTCTCCTAGACCATTCCAGTTATTGGTTTCGAGTATCAGACCAGCGAAAATTTTGATGGTTTCTCAACCATTCCTTAATTTCAAACTCCCATATCTCGCGAACGGATTGACGAACTCGAGAAATTCCTGTTGCATCTGAAAGTAGAAACTCGCCCCATTACAATGTGTGTGTACTTTTCCCCTAGGCCATTCCAGTTATTGGTTTCGAGTATTAAATCAGCGAAAATTTTGGTGGTTTCTCAACCATTCCTTAACTTCAAATTCCCATATCTCGCGAACGGATTGACGAACTCGAGAAAGTACTGTTGCATCTGAAAGAAGAAACCCGCCCGATTACAACGGTGTGTGTATTTTTCCACTAGGCCATTGTAGTTATTGGTTTCGATTACCTGACATGCGAAAATTTTGATGGTTTATCAACCATTCCTTAACTTCAAAATGCCATATCACGCGAACGGATTGACAAACTCGAGAAAATGCTATTGCATCTGAAAGCAGAAACTCGCCCGATTACAACGGTATGGGTATTTTTGCCGTAGGCCATAGTAGTTATTAGTTTCGAGTATCAGACTTGCGAAAATTTTGATGGTTTCTCAACCATTCCTTAATTTCAAACTCCCATATCTCGCGAACGGATTGACGAATTCGAGAAATTCTTGTTGCATCTGGAAGCAGAAACTCGCCCGATTACAACGGTCTTTGTATTTTTGCCCTTGGCCATAGTAGTTATTGGTTTCGAGTATCAGACTTGCGAAAATTTTGATGGTTGCTCAACCATTCCTTAACTTCAAACTCCCATATCTCGCTAACGGATTGACGAACACGAGAAATTCCTATTGCATCTAAAAGCAGAAACTCGCCCGATTTCAACGGTATGTGCACTTTTCCCCTAGGCCTTTGTTGTTATTGGTTTCGGGAATCAGAGTTGCGAAAATTTTGATGGTTTCTCAAGCGTTCCCTAACTTCAAACTCCCATATATCGCAAACGGATCGACGAACACGAGAAATTCCTATTGCATCGGAAAGCAGAAACTTGCCCGATTTCAACGGTATGTGTACTTTTCCCCTAGGCCATAGTAGTTATTGGTTTCGAGAGTCAGACTTGCGAAAATTTTGATGGTTGCTCAACCATTCCTTAACTTCAAACTCCCATATCTCGCGAACGGATTGACAAACACGAGAAATTCCTATTGCATCTGAAAGCAGAAACTCGCCCGATTTCAACGGTATGTGTACTTTTCCCTTAGGCCATTGCAGTTATTGGTTTCGAGTATCAGATCAGCGAAAATTTTGGTGGTTTCTCAACCATTCCTGAACTTCAAACTCCCATACCTCGCGAACGGATTGACGAACACGAGAAATTCCTATTGCATCTGAAAGCAGAAACTCGCCGGATTACAACGGTATGTGTATTTTTCCCCTAGGCCATTGTAGTTATTGGTTTCGAGTATCAGACATGCGAAAATTTTGATGGTTTCTCAACCATTCCTTAACTTCAAACTCCCATATCTCGCGAATGGCTTGACGAACACGAGAAATCCCTGTTGCATCTGAAAGCAGAAACTCGCCAGATTACAGCGGTGTGTGTATTTTTGCACTAGGCCATAGTAGTTATTGGTTTCGAGTATCAGACTTGCGAAAATTTTGATGGTTTCTCAACCATTCCTTAACTTCAAACTCCCATATCTCGCGAACGGATTGACGAACTCGAGAAATTCCTATTGCATCTGAAAGTAGAAACTCGCCCCATTACAATGGTGTGTGTACTGTTCTCCTAGACCATTCCAGTTATTGGTTTCGAGTATCAGACCAGCGAAAATTTTGATGGTTTCTCAACCATTCCTTAATTTCAAACTCCCATATCTCGCGAACGGATTGACGAACTCGAGAAATTCCTGTTGCATCTGAAAGTAGAAACTCGCCCCATTACAATGTGTGTGTGTACTTTTCCCCTAGGCCATTCCAGTTATTGGTTTCGAGTATTAAATCAGCGAAAATTTTGGTGGTTTCTCAACCATTCCTTAACTTCAAATTCCCATATCTCGCGAACGGATTGACGAACTCGAGAAAGTACTGTTGCATCTGAAAGAAGAAACCCGCCCGATTACAACGGTGTGTGTATTTTTCCCCTAGGCCATTGTAGTTATTGGTTTCGATTACCTGACATGCGAAAATTTTGATGGTTTATCAACCATTCCTTAACTTCAAAATGCCATATCACGCGAACGGATTGACAAACTCGAGAAAATGCTATTGCATCTGAAAGCAGAAACTCGCCCGATTACAACGGTATGGGTATTTTTGCCGTAGGCCATAGTAGTTATTAGTTTCGAGTATCAGACTTGCGAAAATTTTGATGGTTTCTCAACCATTCCTTAATTTCAAACTCCCATATCTCGCGAACGGATTGACGAATTCGAGAAATTCTTGTTGCATCTGGAAGCAGAAACTCGCCCGATTACAACGGTATTTGTATTTTTGCCCTTGGCCATAGTAGTTATTGGTTTCGAGTATCAGACTTGCGAAAATTTTGATGGTTGCTCAACCATTCCTTAACTTCAAACTCCCATATCTCGCTAACGGATTGACGAACACGAGAAATTCCTATTGCATCTGAAAGCAGAAACTCGCCCGATTTCAACGGTATGTGCACTTTTCCCCTAGGCCTTTGTTGTTATTGGTTTCGGGAATCAGAGTTGCGAAAATTTTGATGGTTTCTCAAGCGTTCCCTAACTTCAAACTCCCATATATCGCAAACGGATCGACGAACACGAGAAATTCCTATTGCATCGGAAAGCAGAAACTTGCCCGATTTCAACGGTATGTGTACTTTTCCCCTAGGCCATAGTAGTTATTGGTTTCGAGAGTCAGACTTGCGAAAATTTTGATGGTTGCTCAACCATTCCTTAACTTCAAACTCCCATATCTCGCGAACGGATTGACGAACACGAGAAATTCCTATTGCATCTGAAAGCAGAAACTCGTCCGATTTCAACGGTATGTGTACTTTTCCCTTAGGCCATTGCAGTTATTGGTTTCGAGTATCAGATCAGCGAAAATTTTGGTGGTTTCTCAACCATTCCTTAACTTCAAACTCCCATATCACGCGAACGGATTGACGAACTCGAGAAATTCCTATTGCATCTGAAAGCAGAAACTCGCCCGATTACAAGGGTATGTGTATTTTTGCCCTAGGCCATAGTAGTTATTGGTTTCGAGTATCAGACATGCTAAAATTTTGATGGTTTCTCAACCATTCCTGAACTTCAAACTCCCATACCTCGCGAACGGATTGACGAACACGAGAAATTCCTATTGCATCTGAAAGCAGAAACTCGCCGGATTACAACGGTATGTGTATTTTTCCCCTAGGCCATTGTAGTTATTGGTTTCGAGTATCAGACATGCGAAAATTTTGATGGTTTCTCAACCATTCCTTAACTTCAAACTCCCATATCTCGCGAACGGATTGACGAACACGAGAAATTCCTATTGCATCGGAAAGCAGAAACTTGCCCGATTACAACGGTATGTGTATTTTTGCCCTAGGCCATAGAAGTTCTTGGTTTCGAGTATCAGATTTGCGAAAATTTTGTTGGTTTCTCAAACGTTCCTTAACTTCAAACTCCCATATCTCGCGAACGGACAGACGAACTCGAGAAATTCCTGTTGCATCTGAAATTAGTAACTCGCCCGATTACAACGGTATGTGTATTTTTCCCCTAGGTCTTTGTAGTTATTGGTTTCGGGAATCAGACTTGCGAAAATTTTGATGGTTTCTCAACCATTCCTTAACTTCAAACTCCCACATCTCGCGAACGGATTGACGAACGCGAGAAATTCCTGTTGCATCTGAAAGTAGAAACTCGCCCGATTACAATGGTGTGTGTACTTTTCCCCTAGGCCATAGTAGTTGTTGGTTGCGAGTATCAGACTTGCGAAAATTTTGATGGATTCTCAACCATTCCTTAACTTCAAACTCCCATATCTCGCGAACGGACTGACGAACTCGAGAAATTCCTGTTGCATCAGAAAGCAGAAACTCGCCCGATTACAGCGGTATGTGTATTTTTGCCCTAGGCCATAGTAGTTATTGGTTTCGAGTATCAGACTTGCGAAAATTTTGATGGATGCTCAACCATTCCTTAATTTCAAACTCCCATATCTCGCGAACGGATTGACGAACACGAGAAATTCCTATTGCATCTGAAAGCAGAAACTCGCCAGATTACAGCGGTGTGTGTATTTTTGCACTAGGCCATAGTAGTTATTGGTTTCGAGTATCAGACTTGCGAAAATTTTGATGGTTTCTCAACCATTCCTTAACTTCAAACTCCCATATCTCGCGAACGGATTGACGAACTCGAGAAATTCCTATTGCATCTGAAAGTAGAAACTCGCCCCATTACAATGGTGTGTGTACTGTTCTCCTAGACCATTCCAGTTATTGGTTTCGAGTATCAGACCAGCGAAAATTTTGATGGTTTCTCAACCATTCCTTAATTTCAAACTCCCATATCTCGCGAACGGATTGACGAACTCGAGAAATTCCTGTTGCATCTGAAAGTAGAAACTCGCCCCATTACAATGTGTGTGTACTTTTCCCCTAGGCCATTCCAGTTATTGGTTTCGAGTATTAAATCAGCGAAAATTTTGGTGGTTTCTCAACCATTCCTTAACTTCAAATTCCCATATCTCGCGAACGGATTGACGAACTCGAGAAAGTACTGTTGCATCTGAAAGAAGAAACCCGCCCGATTACAACGGTGTGTGTATTTTTCCCCTAGGCCATTGTAGTTATTGGTTTCGATTACCTGACATGCGAAAATTTTGATGGTTTATCAACCATTCCTTAACTTCAAAATGCCATATCACGCGAACGGATTGACAAACTCGAGAAAATGCTATTGCATCTGAAAGCAGAAACTCGCCCGATTACAACGGTATGGGTATTTTTGCCGTAGGCCATAGTAGTTATTAGTTTCGAGTATCAGACTTCCGAAAATTTTGATGGTTTCTCAACCATTCCTTAATTTCAAACTCCCATATCTCGCGAACGGATTGACGAATTCGAGAAATTCTTGTTGCATCTGGAAGCAGAAACTCGCCCGATTACAACGGTATTTGTATTTTTGCCCTTGGCCATAGTAGTTATTGGTTTCGAGTATCAGACTTGCGAAAATTTTGATGGTTGCTCAACCATTCCTTAACTTCAAACTCCCATATCTCGCTAACGGATTGACGAACACGAGATATTCCTATTGCATCTGAAAGCAGAAACTCGCCCGATTTCAACGGTATGTGTACTTTTCCCCTAGGCTTTTGTTGTTATTGGTTTCGGGAATCAGAGTTGCGAAAATTTTGATGGTTTCTCAAGCGTTCCTTAACTTCAAACTCCCATATATCGCGAACGGATTGACGAACTCGAGAAATTCCTCTTTCATCTGAAAGTAGAAACTCGCCCGATTACAACGGTACGTGTATTTTTCCCCTAGGCCACTGTAGTTATTGATTTCGATCATCAGACTTGCGAAAATTTTGATGGTTGCTCAACCATTCCTTAACTTCAAACTCCCATATCTCGCGAACGGATTGACGAACTCGAGAAATTCCTGTTGCATCTGAAAGTAGAATCTCGCCCCATTACAATGGTGTGTGTACTTTTCCCCTAGGCCATTTCAGTTATTGGTTTCGAGTATCAGACCAGTGAAATTTTTGATGGTTTCTCAACCATTCCTTAACTTCAAACTCCCATATCTCGCGAACGGATTGACGAACTCGAGAAATTCCTCTTTCATCTGAAAGTAGAAACTCGCACGATTACAACGGTATGTGTATTTTTCCCCTAGGCCTTTGTAGTTATTGGTTTCGGGAGTCAGACTTGCGAAAATTGTGATGGTAGCTCAACCATACCTTAACTTCAAACTCCCATATCTCGCGAACACATTGACGAACTCGAGAAATTCCTGTTGCATCTGAAAGTAGAAACTCGCTCGATTACAACGGTATGTGTATTTTTTTCCCTCGGCCTTTGTAGTTATTGGTTTCGTGTATCAGACTTACGAAAATTTTGATGGTTTCTCAACCATTCCTTAACTTCAATCTTCCACATCTCGCGAACGGATTTACGAACTCGAGAAATTCCTATTGCATCTGAAAGCAGAAACTCGCCCGATTAGAAGGGTATGTGTATTTTTGCCCTAGGCCATAGTAGTTATTGGTTTCGAGTATCAGACATGCGAAAATTTTGATGGTTTCTGAACCATTCCTGAACTTCAAACTCCCATACCTCGCGAAAGGATTGACGAACACGAGAAATTCCTATTGCATCTGAAAGCAAAAACTCGCCCGATATCAACGGTATGTGTACTTTTCCCCTAGGCCTTTGCAGTTATTGGTTTCGGGAATCAGAGTTGCGAAAATTTTGATGGATTCTCAAGCGTTCCTTAACTTCAAACTCCCATATCTCGCGAACGGATTGACGAACTCGAGAAATTCCTGTTTCATCTGAAAGTAGAGACTCGCCGGATTACAACGGTATGTGTATTTTTCCCCTAGGCCATTGTAGTTATTGGTTTCGAGTATCAGACATGCGAAAATTTTGATGGTTTCTCAACCATTCCTTAACTTCAAACTCCCATATCTCGCGAACGGATTGACGAACACGAGAAATTCCTATTGCATCTGAAAGCAGAAACTCGCCCGATTTCAACGGTATGTGTACTTTTCCCTTAGGCCATTGCAGTTATTGGTTTCGAGTATCAGATCAGCGAAAATTTTGGTGGTTTCTCAACCATTCCTTAACTTCAAACTCCCATATCACGCGAACGGATTTACGAACTCGAGAAATTCCTATTGCATCTGAAAGCAGAAACTCGCCCGATTACAAGGGTATGTGTATTTTTGCCCTAGGCCATAGTAGTTATTGGTTTCGAGTATCAGACATGCGAAAATTTTGATGGTTTCTCAACCATTCCTGAACTTCAAACTCCCATACCTCGCGAACGGATTGACGAACACGAGAAACACCTATCGCATCTGAAAGCAGAAACTCGCCGGATTACAACGGTATGTGTATTTTTCCCCTAGGTCTTTGTAGTTATTGGTTTCGGGAATCAGACTTGCGAAAATTTTGATGGTTTCTCAACCATTCCTTAACTTCAAACTCCCACATCTCGCGAACGGATTGACGAACGCGAGAAATTCCTGTTGCATCTGAAAGTAGAAACTCGCCCGATTACAATAGTGTGTGTACTTTTCCCCTAGGCCATAGTAGTTGTTGGTTGCGAGTATCAGACATGCAAAAATTTTGATGGTTTCTCAACCATTCCTTAACATCAAAATCCCATATCTCGCGAACGGATTGACGAACTCGAGAAATTCCTGTTGCTTCTGAAAGTAGAAACTCGCCCGATTACAATGGTGTGTGTACCTTTCCCCTAGGCTATTCCAGTTATTGGTTTCGAGTATCAGACCAGCGAAAATTTTGATGGTTTCTCAACCATTCCTTAACTTCAAACTCCCACATCTCGCGAACGAATTGACGAACTCGAGACATTCCTGTTGCATGTGAAAGCAGAAACTCGCCCGATTACAACGGTATGTGTATTTTTGCCCTAGGCCATAGTAGTTATTGGTTTCGAGTATCAGACTTGCGAAAACTTTGATGGTTTCTCAACCATTCCTTAACTTCAAACACCCATACCTCGCGAACCGATTGACGAACTCGAAATATTCCTGTTGCATCTGAAAGTAGAAACTCGCCCCATTACAATGGTGTGTCTACCTTTCTCCTAGACCATTCCAGTTATTGGTTTCGAGTATCAGACAAGCGAAAATATTGATGGTTTCTCAACCATTCCTTAACTTCAAACTCCCATATCACGCGAACGGATTGACGAACTCGGGAAATTCCTATTGCATCTGAAAGCAGAAACTCGCCTGATTACAAGTCTATGGGTATTTTTGCCCTAGGCCATAGTAGTTATTGGTTTCGAGTATCAGACATGCGAAAATTTTGATGGTTCCTCAACCATTCCTTAACTTCAATCTCCCATATCTCGCGAACGGATTGACGAACACGAGAAATTCCTGTTGCATCTGAAAGTAGAATCTCGCCCCATTACAATGGTGTGTGTACTTTTCCCCTAGGCCATTTCAGTTATTGGTTTCGAGTATCAGACCAGTGAAATTTTTGATGGTTTCTCAACCATTCCTTAACTTCAAACTCCCATATCTCGCGAACGGATTGACGAACTCGAGAAATTCCTCTTTCATCTGAAAGTAGAAACTCGCACGATTACAACGGTATGTGTATTTTTCCCCTAGGCCTTTGTAGTTATTGGTTTCGGGAGTCAGACTTGCGAAAATTGTGATGGTAGCTCAACCATACCTTAACTTCAAACTCCCATATCTCGCGAACACATTGACGAACTCGAGAAATTCCTGTTGCATCTGAAAGTAGAAACTCGCTCGATTACAACGGTATGTGTATTTTTTTCCCTCGGCCTTTGTAGTTATTGGTTTCGTGTATCAGACTTACGAAAATTTTGATGGTTTCTCAACCATTCCTTAACTTCAATCTTCCACATCTCGCGAACGGATTTACGAACTCGAGAAATTCCTATTGCATCTGAAAGCAGAAACTCGCCCGATTAGAAGGGTATGTGTATTTTTGCCCTAGGCCATAGTAGTTATTGGTTTCGAGTATCAGACATGCGAAAATTTTGATGGTTTCTGAACCATTCCTGAACTTCAAACTCCCATACCTCGCGAAAGGATTGACGAACACGAGAAATTCCTATTGCATCTGAAAGCAAAAACTCGCCCGATATCAACGGTATGTGTACTTTTCCCCTAGGCCTTTGCAGTTATTGGTTTCGGGAATCAGAGTTGCGAAAATTTTGATGGATTCTCAAGCGTTCCTTAACTTCAAACTCCCATATCTCGCGAACGGATTGACGAACTCGAGAAATTCCTGTTTCATCTGAAAGTAGAGACTCGCCGGATTACAACGGTATGTGTATTTTTCCCCTAGGCCATTGTAGTTATTGGTTTCGAGTATCAGACATGCGAAAATTTTGATGGTTTCTCAACCATTCCTTAACTTCAAACTCCCATATCTCGCGAACGGATTGACGAACACGAGAAATTCCTATTGCATCTGAAAGCAGAAACTCGCCCGATTTCAACGGTATGTGTACTTTTCCCTTAGGCCATTGCAGTTATTGGTTTCGAGTATCAGATCAGCGAAAATTTTGGTGGTTTCTCAACCATTCCTTAACTTCAAACTCCCATATCACGCGAACGGATTTACGAACTCGAGAAATTCCTATTGCATCTGAAAGCAGAAACTCGCCCGATTACAAGGGTATGTGTATTTTTGCCCTAGGCCATAGTAGTTATTGGTTTCGAGTATCAGACATGCGAAAATTTTGATGGTTTCTCAACCATTCCTGAACTTCAAACTCCCATACCTCGCGAACGGATTGACGAACACGAGAAACACCTATCGCATCTGAAAGCAGAAACTCGCCGGATTACAACGGTATGTGTATTTTTCCCCTAGGTCTTTGTAGTTATTGGTTTCGGGAATCAGACTTGCGAAAATTTTGATGGTTTCTCAACCATTCCTTAACTTCAAACTCCCACATCTCGCGAACGGATTGACGAACGCGAGAAATTCCTGTTGCATCTGAAAGTAGAAACTCGCCCGATTACAATAGTGTGTGTACTTTTCCCCTAGGCCATAGTAGTTGTTGGTTGCGAGTATCAGACATGCAAAAATTTTGATGGTTTCTCAACCATTCCTTAACATCAAAATCCCATATCTCGCGAACGGATTGACGAACTCGAGAAATTCCTGTTGCTTCTGAAAGTAGAAACTCGCCCGATTACAATGGTGTGTGTACCTTTCCCCTAGGCTATTCCAGTTATTGGTTTCGAGTATCAGACCAGCGAAAATTTTGATGGTTTCTCAACCATTCCTTAACTTCAAACTCCCACATCTCGCGAACGAATTGACGAACTCGAGACATTCCTGTTGCATGTGAAAGCAGAAACTCGCCCGATTACAACGGTATGTGTATTTTTGCCCTAGGCCATAGTAGTTATTGGTTTCGAGTATCAGACTTGCGAAAACTTTGATGGTTTCTCAACCATTCCTTAACTTCAAACACCCATACCTCGCGAACCGATTGACGAACTCGAAATATTCCTGTTGCATCTGAAAGTAGAAACTCGCCCCATTACAATGGTGTGTCTACCTTTCTCCTAGACCATTCCAGTTATTGGTTTCGAGTATCAGACAAGCGAAAATATTGATGGTTTCTCAACCATTCCTTAACTTCAAACTCCCATATCACGCGAACGGATTGACGAACTCGGGAAATTCCTATTGCATCTGAAAGCAGAAACTCGCCTGATTACAAGTCTATGGGTATTTTTGCCCTAGGCCATAGTAGTTATTGGTTTCGAGTATCAGACATGCGAAAATTTTGATGGTTCCTCAACCATTCCTTAACTTCAATCTCCCATATCTCGCGAACGGATTGACGAACACGAGAAATTCCTATTGCATCTGAAAGCAGAAACTCGCCCGATTTCAACGGTATGTGTACTTTTCCCCTAGGCCTTTGTAGTTATTGGTTTCGGGAATCAGAGTTTCGAAAAATTTGATGGTTTCTCAACCATTCCTTAACATCAAACTCCCATATCACGCGAACGGATTGACGAACTCGAGAAATTCCTGTTGCATCTGAAAGTAGAAACTCGCCCGATTACAATGGTGTGTGTACTTTTCCCCTAGGCTATTCCAGTTATTGGTTTCGAGTATCAGACCAGCGAAAATTTTGATGGTTTCTCAACCATTCCTTAACTTCAAACTCCCACATCTCGCCAACGAATTGACGAACACGAGAAATTCCTGTTGCATGTGAAAGCAGAATCTCGCCCGATTACAACGGTATGTGTATTTTTGCCCTAGGCAATAGTAGTTATTGGTTTCGAGTATCAGACTTGCGAAAATTTTGATGGTTGCTCAACCATTCCTTAACTTCATACTCCCATATCTCGCGAACGGGTTGACGAACTCGAGAAATTCCTGTTGCATCTGAAAGCAGAAACTCGCCCCATTACAATGGTGTGTGTACTTTTCCCCTAGGCCACTCCAGTTATTTGTTTCGAGTATCAGACCAGTGAAATTTTTGATGGTTTCTCAACCATTCCTTAACTTCAAACTCCCATATCTCGCGAACGGATTGACGAACTCGGGAAATTCCTATTGCATCTGAAAGCAGAAACTCGCCCGATTACAGCGGTATGTGTATTTTTGCCCTAGGCCATAGTACTTATTGGTTTCGAGTATCAGACCAGCGAAAATTTTGATGGTTTCTCAACCATTCCTTAACTTCAAACTCCCACATCTCGCGGACGAATTGACGAACTCGAAAAATTCCTGTTGCATGTGAAAGCGGAAACTCGCCCGATTACAACGGTATGTGTACTTTTCCCCTAGGCCATTTCAGTTATTGGTTTCGAGTATCAGACCAGTGAAATTTTTGATGGTTTCTCAACCATTCCTTAACTTCAAACTCCCATATCTCGCGAACGGATTGACGAACTCGAGAAATTCCTCTTTCATCTGAAAGTAGAAACTCGCCCGATTACAACGGTATGTGTATTTTTCCCCTAGGCCTTTGTAGTTATTGGTTTCGGGAGTCAGACTTGCGAAAATTGTGATGGTAGCTCAACCATACCTTAACTTCAAACTCCCATATCTCGCGAACGCATTGACGAACTCGAGAAATTCCTGTTGCATCTGAAAGTAGAAACTCGCTCGATTACAACGGTATGTGTATTTTTTCCCCTCGGCCTTTGTAGTTATTGGTTTCGTGTATCAGACTTACGAAAATTTTGATGGTTTCTCAACCATTCCTTAACTTCAATCTCCCACATCTCGCGAACGAATTGACGAACTCGAGAAATTCCTGTTGCATGTGAAAGCAGAAACTCGCCCGATTACAACGGTATGTGTATTTTTGCCCTAGGCCGTAGTAGTTATTGGTTTCGAGGATCAGACTTGCGAAAATTTTGATGTTTTCTCAAGCGTTCCTTAACTTCAAACTCCCATATCTCGCGAACGGATTGACGAACACGAGAAATTCCTATTGCATCTGAAAGCAAAAACTCGCCCGATATCAACGGTATGTGTACTTTTCCCCTAGGCCTTTGCAGTTATTGGTTTCGGGAATCAGAGTTGCGAAAATTTTGATGGATTCTCAAGCGTTCCTTAACTTCAAACTCCCATATCTCGCGAACGGATTGACGAACTCGAGAAATTCCTGTTTCATCTGAAAGTAGAGACTCGCCGGATTACAACGGTATGTGTATTTTTCCCCTAGGCCATTGTAGTTATTGGTTTCGAGTATCAGACATGCGAAAATTTTGATGATTTCTCAACCATTCCTTAACTTCAAACTCCCATATCTCGCGAACGGATTGACGAACACGAGAAATTCCTATTGCATCTGAAAGCAGAAACTTGCCCCATTTCAACGGTACGTGTACTTTTCCCCTAGGCCACTCCAGTTATTTGTTTCGAGTATCAGACCAGTGAAATTTTTGATGGTTTCTCAACCATTCCTTAACTTCAAACTCCCATATCTCGCGAACGGATTGACGAACTCGGGAAATTCCTATTGCATCTGAAAGCAGAAACTCGCCCGATTACAGCGGTATGTGTATTTTTGCCCTAGGCCATAGTACTTATTGGTTTCGAGTATCAGACCAGCGAAAATTTTGATGGTTTCTCAACCATTCCTTAACTTCAAACTCCCACATCTCGCGAACGAATTGACGAACTCGAGAAATTCCTGTTGCATGTGAAAGCAGAAACTCGCCCGATTACAACGGTATGTGTACTTTTCCCCTAGGCCATTTCAGTTATTGGTTTCGAGTATCAGACCAGTGAAATTTTTGATGGTTTCTCAACCATTCCTTAACTTCAAACTCCCATATCTCGCGAACGGATTGACGAACTCGAGAAATTCCTCTTTCATCTGAAAGTAGAAACTCGCCCGATTAAAACGGTATGTGTATTTTTCCCCTAGGCCTTTGTAGTTATTGGTTTCGGGAGTCAGACTTGCGAAAATTGTGATGGTAGCTCAACCATACCTTAACTTCAAACTCCCATATCTCGCGAACGCATTGACGAACTCGAGAAATTCCTGTTGCATCTGAAAGTAGAAACTCGCTCGATTACAACGGTATGTGTATTTTTGCCCTAGGCCATAGTAGTTATTGGTTTCGAGTATCAGACATGCGAAAATTTTGATGGTTTCTCAACCATTCCTGAACTTCAAACTCCCATACCTCGCGAACGGATTGACGAACACGAGAAAGTCCTATTGCATCTGAAAGCAGAAACTCGTCGGATTACAACGGTATGTGTATTTTTCCCCTAGGTCTTTGTAGTTATTGGTTTCGGGAATCAGACTTGCGAAAATTTTGATGGTTTCTCAACCATTCCTTAACTTCAAACTCCCACATCTCGCGAACGGATTGACGAACGCGAGAAATTCCTGTTGCATCTGAAAGTAGAAACTCGCCCGATTACAATAGTGTGTGTACTTTTCCCCTAGGCCATAGTAGTTGTTGGTTGCGAGTATCAGACATGCAAAAATTTTGATGGTTTCTCAACCATTCCTTAACATCAAAATCCCATATCTCGCGAACGGATTGACGAACTCGAGAAATTCCTGTTGCTTCTGAAAGTAGAAACTCGCCCGATTACAATGGTGTGTGTACCTTTCCCCTAGGCTATTCCAGTTATTGGTTTCGTGTATCAGACCAGCGAAAATTTTGATGGTTTCTCAACCATTCCTTAACTTCAAACTCCCACATCTCGCGAACGAATTGACGAACCCGAGAAATTCCTGTTGCATGTGAAAGCAGAAACTCGCCCGATTACAACGGTATGTGTACTTTTCCCCTAGGCCATAGTAGTGCTTGGTTTCGAGTATCAGACTTGCGAAAATTTTGATGGTTGCTCAACCATTCCTTAACTTCAAACTCCCATATCTCGCGAACAGATTGACGAACACGAGAAATTCCTGTTGCATCTGAAAGTAGAAACTCGCCCGATTTCAACGGTATGTGTACTTTTCCCCTAGGCCATTCCAGTTATTGGTTTCGAGTATCAGATCAGCCAAAATTTTGATAGTTGCTCAACCATTCCTTAACTTCAAACTCCCATATCTCGCGAACGAATTGACGAACTCGAGAAATTCTTGTTGCATCTGAAAGCAGAAACTCGCCCGATTACAGCGGAATGTGTATTTTTGCCCTAGGCCATAGTAGTTATTGGTTTCGAGTATCAGACTTGCGAAAATTTTGATGGTTTCTCAACCATTCCTTAACTTCAAACACCCATACCTCGCGAACGGATTGACGAACTCGAAATATTCCTGTTGCATCTGAAAGTAGAAACTCGCCCCATTACAATGGTGTGTGTACTTCTCTCCTAGACCATTCCAGTTATTGGTTTCGAGTATCAGACAAGCGAAAATATTGATGGTTTCTCAACCATTCCTTAACTTCAAACTCCCATATCACGCGAACGGATTGACGAACTCGGGAATTTCCTATTGCATCTGAAAGCAGAAACTCGCCTGATTACAAGTGTATGGGTATTTCTGCCCTAGGCCATAGTAGTTATTGGTTTCGAGTATCAGACATGCGAAAATTTTGATGGTTCCTCAAACGTTCCTTAACATCAAACTCCCATATCTCGCGAACGGATTGACGAAATCGAGAAATTCCTGTTGCATCTTAAAGTAGAAACTCGCCCGATTACAGCGGTGTGTGTATTTTTGCCCCAGGCCATAGTAGTTATTGGTTTCGAGTATCAGAGTTGCGAAAATTTTGATGGTTTCTCAACCATTCCTTAACTTCAAACTCCCATATGTCGCGAACGGATTGACGAACTCGAGAAATTCCTGTTGCATCTGAAAGTAGAAACTCGCCCGATTACAACGGTATGTGTATATTTCCCCTAGGCCTTGTAGTTATTGGTTTCGGAAATCAGACTTGCGAAAATTTTGATGGTTGCTCAACCATTCCTCAACTTCAAACTCCCATATCTCGCGAACGGATTGACGAACTCGAGAAATTCCTGTTGCATCTGAAAGCAGAAACTCGCCCGATTACAACGGTATGTGTACTTTTCCCCTAGGCCATAGTAGTGCTTGGTTTCGAGTATCAGACTTGCGAAAATTTTGATGGTTGCTCAACCATTCCTTAACTTCAAACTCCCATATCTCGCGAACGGATTGACGAACTCGCGAAATTCCTGTTGCATCTGAAATTAGAAACTCGCCCGATTTCAATGGTATGTGTACTTTTCCCTTAGGCCACAGTAGTTATTGGTTTCGGGAATCAGACTTGCGAAATTTCTGATGGTTGCTCAACCATTCCTCAACTTCAAACTCCCATATCTCGCGAACGGATTGACGAACTCGAGAAATTCCTGTTGCATCTGAAAGTAGAAACTCGCCTGATTACAATGGTGTGTGTACTTTTCCCCTAGGCCATAGTAGTTATTGGTGTCGAGTATCAGAGTTGCGAAAATTTTGATGGTTGCTCAGGCGTTCCTTAACTTCAAACTCCCATATCTCGCGAACGGATTGACGAACTCGCGAAATTCCTGTTGCATCTGAAAGTAGAAACTCGCCCGATTTCAATGGTGTGTGTTCTTTTCCCCTAGACCATAGTAGTTATTGGTTTCGAGTACCAGACTTGCGAAAATTTTGATGGTTTCTCAAACGTTCCTTAAGTTCAAACTCCCATATCTCGTGAACGGATTGACGAACACGAGAAATTCCTATTGCATCTGAAAGCAGAAACTTGCCCGATTTCAACGGTATGTGTACTTTTCCCCTAGGCCATTCCAGTTATTGGTTTCGAGTATCAGACCAGCGAAAATTTTGATCGTTTCTCAACCATTCCTTAACTTCAAACACCCACATCTCGCGAACGAATTGACGAACTCGAGAAATTCCTGTTGCATGTGAAAGCAGAAACTCGCCCGATTACAACGGTATGTGTACTTTTCCCCTAGGCCATAGTAGTGCTTGGTTTCGAGTATCAGACTTGCGAAAATTTTGATGGTTGCTCAACCATTCCTTAACTTCAAACTCCCATATCTCGCGAACAGATTGACGAACACGAGAAATTCCTGTTGCATCTGAAAGTAGAAACTCGCCCGATTTCAACGGTATGTGTACTTTTCCCCTAGGCCATTCCAGTTATTGGTTTCGAGTATCAGATCAGCCAAAATTTTGATAGTTGCTCAACCATTCCTTAACTTCAAACTCCCATATCTCGCGAACGAATTGACGAACTCGAGAAATTCTTGTTGCATCTGAAAGCAGAAACTCGCCCGATTACAGCGGTATGTGTATTTTTGCCCTAGGCCATAGTAGTTATTGGTTTCGAGTATCAGACTTGCGAAAATTTTGATGGTTTCTCAACCATTCCTTAACTTCAAACACCCATACCTCGCGAACGGATTGACGAACTCGAAATATTCCTGTTGCATCTGAAAGTAGAAACTCGCCCCATTACAATGGTGTGTGTACTTCTCTCCTAGACCATTCCAGTTATTGGTTTCGAGTATCAGACAAGCGAAAATATTGATGGTTTCTCAACCATTCCTTAACTTCAAACTCCCATATCACGCGAACGGATTGACGAACTCGGGAATTTCCTATTGCATCTGAAAGCAGAAACTCGCCTGATTACAAGTGTATGGGTATTTCTGCCCTAGGCCATAGTAGTTATTGGTTTCGAGTATCAGACATGCGAAAATTTTGATGGTTCCTCAAACGTTCCTTAACATCAAACTCCCATATCTCGCGAACGGATTGACGAAATCGAGAAATTCCTGTTGCATCTTAAAGTAGAAACTCGCCCGATTACAGCGGTGTGTGTATTTTTGCCCCAGGCCATAGTAGTTATTGGTTTCGAGTATCAGAGTTGCGAAAATTTTGATGGTTTCTCAACCATTCCTTAACTTCAAACTCCCATATGTCGCGAACGGATTGACGAACTCGAGAAATTCCTGTTGCATCTGAAAGTAGAAACTCGCCCGATTACAACGGTATGTGTATATTTCCCCTAGGCCTTGTAGTTATTGGTTTCGGAAATCAGACTTGCGAAAATTTTGATGGTTGCTCAACCATTCCTCAACTTCAAACTCCCATATCTCGCGAACGGATTGACGAACTCGAGAAATTCCTGTTGCATCTGAAAGCAGAAACTCGCCCGATTACAACGGTATGTGTACTTTTCCCCTAGGCCATAGTAGTGCTTGGTTTCGAGTATCAGACTTGCGAAAATTTTGATGGTTGCTCAACCATTCCTTAACTTCAAACTCCCATATCTCGCGAACGGATTGACGAACTCGCGAAATTCCTGTTGCATCTGAAATTAGAAACTCGCCCGATTTCAATGGTATGTGTACTTTTCCCTTAGGCCACAGTAGTTATTGGTTTCGGGAATCAGACTTGCGAAATTTCTGATGGTTGCTCAACCATTCCTCAACTTCAAACTCCCATATCTCGCGAACGGATTGACGAACTCGAGAAATTCCTGTTGCATCTGAAAGTAGAAACTCGCCTGATTACAATGGTGTGTGTACTTTTCCCCTAGGCCATAGTAGTTATTGGTGTCGAGTATCAGAGTTGCGAAAATTTTGATGGTTTCTCAAATGTCCCTTAACATCAAACTCCCATATCTCGCGAACGGATTGACGAAATCGAGAAATTCCTGTTGCATCTGAAAGTAGAAACTCGCCCGATTACAGCGGTGTGTGTATTTTTGCCCCAGGCCATAGTAGTTATTGGTTTCGAGTATCAGAGTTGCGAAAATTTTGATGGTTTCTCAAACGTTCCTTAACTTCAAACTCCCATATCTCGCGAACGGATTGACAAACTCGAGAAATTCCTGTTGCATCTGAAAGCAGAGACTCGCCCGATTAAAACGGTATGTGTATATTTCCCCTAGGCCTTTGTAGTTATTGGTTTCGGGTATCAGACTTGCGAAATTTCTGATGGTTTCTCATCCATTCCTTAACTTCAAACTCCCATATCTCGCGAACGGATTGACGAACTCGAGAAATTCCTGTTGCATCTGAAAGTAGAAACACGCCCGATTACAACGGTATGTGTATTTTTCCCCTAGGCCTTTGTAGTTATTGGTTTCGGGAATCAGACTTGCGAAAATATTGATGGTTTCTCAACCATTCCTTAACATCAAATTCCCATATCTGGCGAACGGATTGACGAACTCGAGAAATTCCTATTGCATCTGAAAGTAGAAACTCGCCCGATTACAATGGTGTGTGTACTCTTCCCCTAGGCCATAGTAGTTATTGGTTTCGAGTATCAGAGTTGCGAAAATTTTGATGGTTGCTCAGGTGTTCCTTAACTTCAAACTCCCATATCTCGCGAACGGATAGACGAACTCGCGAAATTCCTGTTGCATCTGAAAGTAGAAACTCGCCCGATTTCAATGGTGTGTGTACTTTTCCCCTAGACCATAGTAGTTATTGGTTTCGAGTACCAGACTTGCGAAAATTTTGATGGTTTCTCAAACGTTCCTTAACTTCAAACTCCCATATCTCGTGAACGGATTGACGAACACGAGAACTTCCTATTGCATCTGAAAGCAGAAACTCGCCCGATTTCAACGGTATGTGTACTTTTCCCCTAGGCCATTCCAGTTATTGGTGTCGAGTATCAGACCAGCGAAAATTTTGATCGTTTCTCAACCATTCCTTAACATCAACTCCCATATCTCGCGAACGGATTGACGAACTCGAGAAATTCCTGTTGCATCTGAAAGTAGAATCTCGCCCAATTACAGCGGTGTTTGTATTTTTGCCCCAGGCCATAGTAGTTATGGGTTTCGAGTATCAGACCAGCGAAATTTCTGATGGTTTCTCATCCATTCCTTAACTTCAAACTCCCATATCTCGCGAACGGATAGACGAACTCGCGAAATTCCTGTTGCATCTGAAAGTAGAAACTCGCCCGATTTCAATGGTGTGTGTACTTTTCCCCTAGGCCATTCCAGTTATTGGTTTCTAGTATCAGACCAGCGAAAATATTGATGGTTTCTCAACCATTCCTTAACTTCAAACTCCCATATCTCGCGAACGGATAGACGAACTGGCGAAATTCCTGTTGCATCTGAAAGTAGAAACTCGCCCGATTTCAATGGTGTGTGTACTTTTCCCCTAGGCCATAGTAGTTATTGGTTTCGAGTACCAGACTTGCGAAAATTTTGATGGTTTCTCAAACGTTCCTTAACTTCAAACTCCCATATCTCGCGAACGGATTGACAAACTCGAGAGATTCCTGTTGCATCTGAAAGCAGAGACTCGCCCGATTACAACGGTATGTGTATTTATGCCCTAGGCCATAGTTGTTATTGGTTTCGAGTATCAGACATGTGAAAATTTTGGTGGTTTCCCAACCATTCCTTAACTTCAAACTCCCATATCTCGCGAACGGATTGACGAACACGAGAAATTCCTATTGCATCTGAAAGCAGAAACTCGCCCGATTTCAACGGTATGTGTACTTTTCCCCTAGGCCATTCCAGTTATTGGTTTCGAGTATCAGACCAGCGAAAATTTTGATGGTTTCTCAACCATTCCTTAACATCAAACTCCCATATCTCGCGAACGGATTGACGAACTCGAGAAATTCCTGTTGCATCTGAAAGTAGAAGCTCGCCCGATTACAAAGGTATGTGTATTTTTCCCCTAGGCCTTTGTAGTTATTGGTTTCGGGAATCAGAGGTGCGAAAATATAGATGGTTTCTCAACCATTCCTTAACATCAAATTCCCATATCTGGCGAACGGATTGACGAACTCGAAAAATTCCTATTGCATCTGAAAGTAGAAACTCGCCCGATTACAATGGTGTGTGTACTCTTCCCCTAGGCCATAGTAGTTATTGGTTTCGAGTATCAGAGTTGCTAAAATTTTGATGGTTGCTCAGGTGTTCCTTAACTTCAAACTCCCATATCTCGCGAACGGATTGACAAACTCGAGAAATTCCTGTTGCATCTGAAAGCAGAAACTCGCCCGATTACAACGGTATGTGTACTTTTCCCCTAGGCCATAGTAGTGCTTGGTTTCGAGTATCAGACTTGCGAAAATTTTGATGGTTGCTCAACCATTCCTTAACTTCAAACTCCCATATCTCGCGAACGGATTGACGAACTCGAGAAATTCCTGTTGCTTCTGAAAGTAGAAACTCGCCCGATTACAATGGTGTGTGTACCTTTCCCCTAGGCTATTCCAGTTATTGGTTTCGAGTATCAGACCAGCGAAAATTTTGATGGTTTCTCAACCATTCCTTAACTTCAAACTCCCACATCTCGCGAACGAATTGACGAACTCGAGAAATTCCTGTTGCATGTGAAAGCAGAAACTCGCCCGATTACAACGGTATGTGTACTTTTCCCCTAGGCCATAGTAGTGCTTGGTTTCGAGTATCAGACTTGCGAAAATTTTGATGGTTGCTCAACCATTCCTTAACTTCAAACTCCCATATCTCGCGAACAGATTGACGAACACGAGAAATTCCTGTTGCATCTGAAAGTAGAAACTCGCCCGATTTCAACGGTATGTGTACTTTTCCCCTAGGCCATTCCAGTTATTGGTTTCGAGTATCAGATCAGCCAAAATTTTGATAGTTGCTCAACCATTCCTTAACTTCAAACTCCCATATCTCGCGAACGAATTGACGAACTCGAGAAATTCTTGTTGCATCTGAAAGCAGAAACTCGCCCGATTACAGCGGTATGTGTATTTTTGCCCTAGGCCATAGTAGTTACTGGTTTCGAGTATCAGACTTGCGAAAATTTTGATGGTTTCTCAACCATTCCTTAACATCAAACTCCCATATCACGCGAACGGATTGACGAACTCGAGAAATTCCTGTTGCATCTGAAAGTAGAAACTCGCCCGATTACAATGGTGTGTGTACTTTTCCCCTAGGCTATTCCAGTTATTGGTTTCGAGTATCAGACCAGCGAAAATTTTGATGGTTTCTCAACCATTCCTTAACTTCAAACTCCCACATCTCGCCAACGAAATGACGAACACGAGAAATTCCTGTTGCATGTGAAAGCAGAATCTCGCCCGATTACAACGGTATGTGTATTTTTGCCCTAGGCAATAGAAGTTATTGGTTTCGAGTATCAGACTTGCGAAAATTTTGATGGTTGCTCAACCATTCCTTAACTTCATACTCCCATATCTCGCGAACGGGTTGACGAACTCGAGAAATTCCTGTTGCATCTGAAAGCAGAAACTCGCCCCATTACAATGGTGTGTGTACTTTTCCCCTAGGCCACTGCAGTTATTTGTTTCGAGTATCAGACCAGTGAAATTTTTGATGGTTTCTCAACCACTCCTTAACTTCAAACTCCCATATCTCGCGAACGGATTGACGAACTCGGGAAATTCCTATTGCATCTGAAAGCAGAAACTCGCCCGATTACAGCGGTATGTGTATTTTTGCCCTAGGCCATAGTACTTATTGGTGTCGTGTATCAGACCAGCGAAAATTTTGATGGTTTCTCAACCATTCCTTAACTTCAGACTCCCACATCTCGCGAACGAATTGACGAACTCGAGAAATTCCTGTTGCATGTGAAAGCAGAAACTCGCCCGATTACAATGGTGTGTGTACTTTTCCCCTAGGCCATTCCAGTTATTGGTTTCGAGTATCAGAGTTGCGAAAATTTTGATGGTTGCTCAGGTGTTCCTTAATTTCAAACTCCCATATCTCGCGAACGGATAGACGAACTCGCGAAATTCCTGTTGCATCTGAAAGTAGAAGCTCGCCCGATTTCAATGGTGTGTGTACTTTTCCCCTAGGCCATAGTAGTTATTGGTTTCGAGTACCAGACTTGCGAAAATTTTGATGGTTTCTCAAACGTTCCTTAACTTCAAACTCCCATATCTCGCGAACGGATTGACAAACTCGAGAGATTCCTGTTGCATCTGAAAGCAGAGACTCGCCCGATTACAACGGTATGTGTATTTATGCCCTAGGCCATAGTTGTTATTGGTTTCGAGTATCAGACATGTGAAAATTTTGGTGGTTTCCCAACCATTCCTTAACTTCAAACTCCCATATCTCGCGAACGGATTGACGAACACGAGAAATTCCTATTGCATCTGAAAGCAGAAACTCGCCCGATTTCAACGGTATGTGTACTTTTCCCCTAGGCCATTCCAGTTATTGGTTTCGAGTATCAGACCAGCGAAAATTTTGATGGTTTCTCAACCATTCCTTAACATCAAACTCCCATATCTCGCGAACGGATTGACGAACTCGAGAAATTCCTGTTGCATCTGAAAGTAGAAGCTCGCCCGATTACAAAGGTATGTGTATTTTTCCCCTAGGCCTTTGTAGTTATTGGTTTCGGGAATCAGAGGTGCGAAAATATAGATGGTTTCTCAACCATTCCTTAACATCAAATTCCCATATCTGGCGAACGGATTGACGAACTCGAGAAATTCCTATTGCATCTGAAAGTAGAAACTCGCCCGATTACAATGGTGTGTGTACTCTTCCCCTAGGCCATAGTAGTTATTGGTTTCGAGTATCAGAGTTGCTAAAATTTTGATGGTTGCTCAGGTGTTCCTTAACTTCAAACTCCCATATCTCGCGAACGGATTGACAAACTCGAGAAATTCCTGTTGCATCTGAAAGCAGAAACTCGCCCGATTACAACGGTATGTGTACTTTTCCCCTAGGCCATAGTAGTGCTTGGTTTCGAGTATCAGACTTGCGAAAATTTTGATGGTTGCTCAACCATTCCTTAACTTCAAACTCCCATATCTCGCGAACGGATTGACGAACTCGAGAAATTCCTGTTGCTTCTGAAAGTAGAAACTCGCCCGATTACAATGGTGTGTGTACCTTTCCCCTAGGCTATTCCAGTTATTGGTTTCGAGTATCAGACCAGCGAAAATTTTGATGGTTTCTCAACCATTCCTTAACTTCAAACTCCCACATCTCGCGAACGAATTGACGAACTCGAGAAATTCCTGTTGCATGTGAAAGCAGAAACTCGCCCGATTACAACGGTATGTGTACTTTTCCCCTAGGCCATAGTAGTGCTTGGTTTCGAGTATCAGACTTGCGAAAATTTTGATGGTTGCTCAACCATTCCTTAACTTCAAACTCCCATATCTCGCGAACAGATTGACGAACACGAGAAATTCCTGTTGCATCTGAAAGTAGAAACTCGCCCGATTTCAACGGTATGTGTACTTTTCCCCTAGGCCATTCCAGTTATTGGTTTCGAGTATCAGATCAGCCAAAATTTTGATAGTTGCTCAACCATTCCTTAACTTCAAACTCCCATATCTCGCGAACGAATTGACGAACTCGAGAAATTCTTGTTGCATCTGAAAGCAGAAACTCGCCCGATTACAGCGGTATGTGTATTTTTGCCCTAGGCCATAGTAGTTACTGGTTTCGAGTATCAGACTTGCGAAAATTTTGATGGTTTCTCAACCATTCCTTAACATCAAACTCCCATATCACGCGAACGGATTGACGAACTCGAGAAATTCCTGTTGCATCTGAAAGTAGAAACTCGCCCGATTACAATGGTGTGTGTACTTTTCCCCTAGGCTATTCCAGTTATTGGTTTCGAGTATCAGACCAGCGAAAATTTTGATGGTTTCTCAACCATTCCTTAACTTCAAACTCCCACATCTCGCCAACGAATTGACGAACACGAGAAATTCCTGTTGCATGTGAAAGCAGAATCTCGCCCGATTACAACGGTATGTGTATTTTTGCCCTAGGCAATAGTAGTTATTGGTTTCGAGTATCAGACTTGCGAAAATTTTGATGGTTGCTCAACCATTCCTTAACTTCATACTCCCATATCTCGCGAACGGGTTGACGAACTCGAGAAATTCCTGTTGCATCTGAAAGCAGAAACTCGCCCCATTACAATGGTGTGTGTACTTTTCCCCTAGGCCACTGCAGTTATTTGTTTCGAGTATCAGACCAGTGAAATTTTTGATGGTTTCTCAACCACTCCTTAACTTCAAACTCCCATATCTCGCGAACGGATTGACGAACTCGGGAAATTCCTATTGCATCTGAAAGCAGAAACTCGCCCGATTACAGCGGTATGTGTATTTTTGCCCTAGGCCATAGTACTTATTGGTGTCGTGTATCAGACCAGCGAAAATTTTGATGGTTTCTCAACCATTCCTTAACTTCAAACTCCCACATCTCGCGAACGAATTGACGAACTCGAGAAATTCCTGTTGCATGTGAAAGCAGAAACTCGCCCGATTACAACGGTATGTGTACTTTTCCCCTAGGCCATAGTAGTTATTGGTTTCGAGTATCAGACTTGCGAAAATTTTGATGGTTCCTCAACCATTCCTTAACTTCGAACTCCCATATCTCGCGAACAAATTGACGAACTCGCGAAATTCCTGTTGCATCTGAAAGTGGAAACTCGCCCGATTACAATGGTGTGTGTACTTTTCCCCTAGGCCATAGTAGTTATTGGTTTCGAGTACCAGACTTGCGAAAATTTTGATGGTTTCTCAAACGTTCCTTAACATCAAACTCCCATATCTCGCGAACGGATTGACGAAATCGAGAAATTCCTGTTGCATCTGAAAGTAGAAACTCGCCCGATTACAGCGGTGTGTGTATTTTTGCCCCAGGCCATAGTAGTTATTGGTTTCGAGTATCAGAGTTGCGAAAATTTTGATGGTTTCTCAACCATTCCTTAACATCAAAATCCCATATCTCGCGAACGGATTGACGAACTCGAGAAATTCCTGTTGCTTCTGAAAGTAGAAACTCGCCCGATTACAATGGTGTGTGTACCTTTCCCCTAGGCTATTCCAGTTATTGGTTTCGAGTATCAGACCAGCGAAAATTTTGATGGTTTCTCAACCATTCCTTAACTTCAAACTCCCACATCTCGCGAACGAATTGACGAACTCGAGAAATTCCTGTTGCATGTGAAAGCAGAAACTCGCCCGATTACAACGGTATGTGTACTTTTCCCCTAGGCCATAGTAGTGCTTGGTTTCGAGTATCAGACTTGCGAAAATTTTGATGGTTGCTCAACCATTCCTTAACTTCAAACTCCCATATCTCGCGAACAGATTGACGAACACGAGAAATTCCTGTTGCATCTGAAAGTAGAAACTCGCCCGATTTCAACGGTATGTGTACTTTTCCCCTAGGCCATTCCAGTTATTGGTTTCGAGTATCAGATCAGCCAAAATTTTGATAGTTGCTCAACCATTCCTTAACTTCAAACTCCCATATCTCGCGAACGAATTGACGAACTCGAGAAATTCTTGTTGCATCTGAAAGCAGAAACTCGCCCGATTACAGCGGTATGTGTATTTTTGCCCTAGGCCATAGTAGTTATTGGTTTCGAGTATCAGACTTGCGAAAATTTTGATGGTTTCTCAACCATTCCTTAACTTCAAACACCCATACCTCGCGAACGGATTGACGAACTCGAAATATTCCTGTTGCATCTGAAAGTAGAAACTCGCCCCATTACAATGGTGTGTGTACTTTTCTCCTAGACCATTCCAGTTATTGGTTTCGAGTATCAGACAAGCGAAAATATTGATGGTTTCTCAACCATTCCTTAACTTCAAACTCCCATATCACGCGAACGGATTGACGAACTCGGGAATTTCCTATTGCATCTGAAAGCAGAAACTCGCCTGATTACAAGTGTATGGGTATTTTTGCCCTAGGCCATAGTAGTTATTGGTTTCGAGTATCAGACATGCGAAAATTTTGATGGTTCCTCAACCATTCCTTAACTTCAATCTCCCATATCTCGCGAACGGATTGACGAACACGAGAAATTCCTATTGCATCTGAAAGCAGAAACTCGCCCGATTTCAACGGTATGTGTACTTTTCCCCTAGGCCTTTGTAGTTATTGGTTTCGGGAATCAGAGTTTCGAAAAATTTGATGGTTTCTCAACCATTCCTTAACTTCAAACTCCCATATCTCGCGAACAGATTGACGAACACGAGAAATTCCTGTTGCATCTGAAAGTAGAAACTCGCCCGATTTCAACGGTATGTGTACTTTTCCCCTAGGCCATTCCAGTTATTGGTTTCGAGTATCAGACCAGCGAAAATTTTGATCGTTTCCCAACCATTCCTTAACATCAACTCCCATATCTCGCGAACGGATTGACGAACTCGAGAAATTCCTGTTGCATCTGAAAGTAGAATCTCGCCCAATTACAGCGGTGTGTGTATTTTTGCCCCTAGGCCATAGTAGTTATTGGTTTCGATTATCAGACTTGCGAAAATTTTGATGGTTGCTCAGGCGTTCCTTAACTTCAAACTCCCATATCTCGCGAACGGATTGACGAACTCGCGAAATTCCTGTTGCATCTGAAAGTGGAAACTCGCCCGATTACAATGGTGTGTGTACTTTTCCCCTAGGCCATAGTAGTTATTGGTTTCGAGTACCAGACTTGCGAAAATTTTGATGGTTTCTCAAACGTCCCTTAACATCAAACTCCCATATCTCGCGAACGGATTGACGAAATCGAGAAATTCCTGTTGCATCTGAAAGTAGAAACTCGCCCGATTACAGCGGTGTGTGTATTTTTGCCCCAGGCCATAGTAGTTATTGGTTTCGAGTATCAGAGTTGCGAAAATTTTGATGGTTTCTCAAACGTTCCTTAACTTCAAACTCCCATATCTCGCGAACGGATTGACAAACTCGAGAAATTCCTGTTGCATCTGAAAGCAGAGACTCGCCCGATTAAAACGGTATGTGTATATTTCCCCTAGGCCTTTGTAGTTATTGGTTTCGGGAATCAGACTTGCGAAATTTCTGATGGTTTCTCATCCATTCCTTAACTTCAAACTCCCATATCTCGCGAACGGATTGACGAACTCGAGAAATTCCTGTTGCATCTGAAAGTAGAAACTCGCCCGATTTCAACGGTATGTGTACTTTTCCCCTAGGCCATTCCAGTTATTGGTTTCGAGTATCAGATCAGCCAAAATTTTGATAGTTGCTCAACCATTCCTTAACTTCAAACTCCCATATCTCGCGAACGAATTGACGAACTCGAGAAATTCTTGTTGCATCTGAAAGCAGAAACTCGCCCGATTACAGCGGTATGTGTATTTTTGCCCTAGGCCATAGTAGTTATTGGTTTCGAGTATCAGACTTGCGAAAATTTTGATGGTTTCTCAACCATTCCTTAACTTCAAACACCCATACCTCGCGAACGGATTGACGAACTCGAAATATTCCTGTTGCATCTGAAAGTAGAAACTCGCCCCATTACAATGGTGTGTGTACTTTTCTCCTAGACCATTCCAGTTATTGGTTTCGAGTATCAGACAAGCGAAAATATTGATGGTTTCTCAACCATTCCTTAACTTCAAACTCCCATATCTCGCGAACGGATTGACGAACTCGCGAAATTCCTGTTGCACCTGAAAGTGGAAACTCGCCCGATTACAATGGTGTGTGTACTTTTCCCCTAGGCCATAGTAGTTATTGGTTTCGAGTACCAGACTTGCGAAAATTTTGATGGTTTCTCAAACGTTCCTTAACATCAAACTCCCATATCTCGCGAACGGATTGACGAAATCGAGAAATTCCTGTTGCATCTGAAAGTAGAAACTCGCCCGATTACAGCGGTGTGTGTATTTTTGCCCCAGGCCATAGTAGTTATTGGTTTCGAGTATCAGAGTTGCGAAAATTTTGATGGTTTCTCAACCATTCCTTAACTTCAAACTCCCATATGTCGCGAACGGATTGCCGAACTCGAGAAATTCCTGTTGCATCTGAAAGTAGAAACTCGCCCGATTACAACGGTATGTGTATATTTCCCCTAGGCCTTGTAGTTATTGGTTTCGGAAATCAGACTTGCGAAAATTTTGATGGTTGCTCAACCATTCCTCAACTTCAAACTCCCATATCTCGCGAACGGATTGACGAACTCGAGAAATTCCTGTTGCATCTGAAAGCAGAAACTCGCCCGATTACAACGGTATGTGTACTTTTCCCCTAGGCCATAGTAGTGCTTGGTTTCGAGTATCAGACTTGCGAAAATTTTGATGGTTGCTCAACCATTCCTTAACTTCAAACTCCCATATCTCGCGAACGGATTGACGAACTCGCGAAATTCCTGTTGCATCTGAAAGTAGAAACTCGCCCGATTTCAATGGTATGTGTACTTTTCCCTTAGGCCACAGTAGTTATTGGTTTCGGGAATCAGACTTGCGAAATTTCTGATGGTTGCTCAGCCATTCCTCAACTTCAAACTCCCATATCTCGCGAACGGATTGACGAACTCGAGAAATTCCTGTTGCATCTGAAAGTAGAAACTCGCCTGATTACAATGGTGTGTGTACTTTTCCCCTAGGCCATAGTAGTTATTGGTGTCGAGTATCAGAGTTGCGAAAATTTTGATGGTTGCTCAGGCGTTCCTTAACTTCAAACTCCCATATCTCGCGAACGGATAGAAGAACTCGCGAAATTCCTGTTGCATCTGAAAGTAGAAACTCGCCCGATTTCAATGGTGTGTGTACTTTTCCCCTAGACCATAGTAGTTATTGGATTCGAGTACCAGACTTGCGAAAATTTTGATGGTTTCTCAAACGTTCCTTAACTTCAAACTCCCATATCTCGTGAACGGATTGACGAACACGAGAAATTCCTATTGCATCTGAAAGCAGAAACTTGCCCGATTTCAACGGTATGTGTACTTTTCCCCTAGGCCATTCCAGTTATTGGTTTCGAGTATCAGACCAGCGAAAATTTTGATCGTTTCTCAACCATTCCTTAACATCAACTCCCATATCTCGCGAACGGATTGACGAACTCGAGAAATTCCTGTTGCATCTGAAAGTAGAATCTCGCCCAATTACAGCGGTGTGTGTATTTTTGCCCCTAGGCCATAGTAGTTATTGGTTTCGATTATCAGACTTGCGAAAATTTTGATGGTTGCTCAGGCGTTCCTTAACTTCAAACTCCCATATCTCGCGAACGGATTGACGAACTCGCGAAATTCCTGTTGCATCTGAAAGTGGAAACTCGCCCGATTACAATGGTGTGTGTACTTTTCCCCTAGGCCATAGTAGTTATTGGTTTCGAGTACCAGACTTGCGAAAATTTTGATGGTTTCTCAAACGTCCCTTAACATCAAACTCCCATATCTCGCGAACGGATTGACGAAATCGAGAAATTCCTGTTGCATCTGAAAGTAGAAACTCGCCCGATTACAGCGGTGTGTGTATTTTTGCCCCAGGCCATTGTAGTTATTGGTTTCGAGTATCAGAGTTGCGAAAATTTTGATGGTTTCTCAAACGTTCCTTAACTTCAAACTCCCATATCTCGCGAACGGATTGACAAACTCGAGAAATTCCTGTTGCATCTGAAAGCAGAGACTCGCCCGATTAAAACGGTATGTGTATATTTCCCCTAGGCCTTTGTAGTTATTGGTTTCGGGAATCAGACTTGCGAAATTTCTGATGGTTTCTCATCCATTCCTTAACTTCAAACTCCCATATCTCGCGAACGGATTGACGAACTCGAGAAATTCCTGTTGCATCTGAAAGTAGAAACACGCCCGATTACAACGGTATGTGTATTTTTCCCCTAGGCCTTTGTAGTTATTGGTTTCGGGAATCAGACTTGCGAAAATATTGATGGTTTCTCAACCATTCCTTAACATCAAATTCCCATATCTGGCGAACGGATTGACGAACTCGAGAAAATCCTATTGCATCTGAAAGTAGAAACTCGCCCGATTACAATGGTGTGTGTACTCTTCCCCTAGGCCATAGTAGTTATTGGTTTCGAGTATCAGAGTTGCGAAAATTTTGATGGTTGCTCAGGTGTTCCTTAACTTCAAACTCCCATATCTCGCGAACGGATAGACGAACTCTCGAAATTCCTGTTTCATCTGAAAGTAGAAACTCGCCCGATTTCAATGGTGTGTGTACTTTTCCCCTAGACCATAGTAGTTATTGGTTTCGAGTACCAGACTTGCGAAAATTTTGATGGTTTCTCAAACGTTCCTTAACTTCAAACTCCCATATCTCGTGAACGGATTGACGAACACGAGAACTTCCTATTGCATCTGAAAGCAGAAACTCGCCCGATTTCAACGGTATGTGTACTTTTCCCCTAGGCCATTCCAGTTATTGGTGTCGAGTATCAGACCAGCGAAAATTTTGATCGTTTCTCAACCATTCCTTAACATCAACTCCCATATCTCGCGAACGGATTGACGAACTCGAGAAATTCCTGTTGCATCTGAAAGTAGAATCTCGCCCAATTACAGCGGTGTGTGTATTTTTGCCCCAGGCCATAGTAGTTATGGGTTTCGAGTATCAGACCAGCGAAATTTCGGATGGTTTCTCATCCATTCCTTAACTTCAAACTCCCATATCTCGCGAATGGATTGACGAACTCGAGAAATTCCTGTTGCATCTGAAAGTATAAACTCGCCCGATTACAACGGTATGTGTATTTTTCCCCTAGGGCTTTGTAGTTATTGGTTTCGGGAATCAGAGGTGCGAAAATATTGATGGTTTCTCAACCATTCCTTAACATCAAATTCCCATATCTGGCGAACGGATTGACGAACTCGAGAAATTCCTATTGCATCTGAAAGTAGAAACTCGCCCGATTACAATGGTGTGTGTACTCTTCCCCTAGGCCATAGTAGTTATTTGTTTCGAGTATCAGAGTTGCGAAAATTTTGATGGTTGCTCAGGTGTTCCTTAACTTCAAACTCCCATATCTCGCGAACGGATAGACGAACTCGCGAAATTCCTGTTGCATCTGAAAGTAGAAACTCGCCCGATTTCAATGGTGTGTGTACTTTTCCCCTAGGCCATTCCAGTTATTGGTTTCTAGTATCAGACCAGCGAAAATATTGATGGTTTCTCAACCATTCCTTAACTTCAAACTCCCATATCTCGCGAACGGATTGACGAACTCGAGAAATTCCTGTTGCATCTGAAAGTAGAAACTCGCCCGATTACAACGCTATGTGTATTTTTCCCCTAGGCCTTTGTAGTTATTGGTTTCGGGAATCAGAGGTGCGAAAATATTGATGGTTTCTCAACCAATTCCTTAACATCAAATTCCCATATCTGGCGAACGGATAGACGAACTCGAGAAATTCCTATTGCATCTGAAAGCAGAAACTCGCCCGATTACAATGGTGTGTGTACTCTTCCCCTAGGCCATTCCAGTTATTGGTTTCGAGTTCCAGAGTTGCGAAAATTTTGATGGTTGCTCAGGTGTTCCTTAACTTCAAACTCCCATATCTCGCGAACGGATAGACGAACTCGCGAAATTCCTGTTGCAACTGAAAGTAGAAACTCGCCCGATTTCAATGGTGTGTGTACTTTTCCCCTAGGCCACAGTAGTTATTGGTTTCGAGTACCAGACTTGCGAAAATTTTGATGGTTTCTCAAACGTTCCTTAACTTCAAACTCCCATATCTCGCGAACGGATTGACAAACTCGAGAGATTCCTGTTGCATCTGAAAGCAGAGACTCGCCCGATTACAACGGTATGTGTATTTATGCCCTAGGCCATAGTTGTTATTGGTTTCGAGTATCAGACATGCGAAAATTTTGATGGTTTCCCAACCATTCCTTAACTTCAAACTCCCATATCTCGCGAACGGATTGTCGAACACGAGAAATTCCTATTGCATCTGAAAGCAGAAACTCGCCCGATTTCAACGGTATGTGTACTTTTCCCCTAGGCCATTTCAGTTATTGGTTTCGAGTATCAGACCAGCGAAAATTTTGATGGTTTCTCAACCATTCCTTAACATCAAACTCCCATATCTCGCGAACGGATTGACGAACTCGAGAAATTCCTGTTGCATCTGAAAGTAGAATCTCGCCCGATTACAACGGTATGTGTATTTTTCCCCTAGGCCTTTGTAGTTATTGGTTTCGGGAATCAGAGTTGCGAAAATATTGATGGTTTCTCAACCATTCCTTAACATCAAATTCCCATATCTGGCGAACGGATTGACGAACTCGAGAAATTCCTATTGCATCTGAAAGTAGAAACTCGCCCGATTACAATGGTGTGTGTACTCTTCCCCTAGGGCATAGTAGTTATTGGTTTCGAGTATCAGAGTTGCGAAAATTTTGATGGTTGCTCAGGTGTTCCTTAACTTCAAACTCCCATATCTCGCGAACGGATAGACGAACTCGCGAAATTCCTGTTGCTTCTGAAAGTAGAAACTCGCCCGATTGCAATGGTGTGTGTACTTTTCCCCTAGGCCATAGTATTTATTGGTTTCGAGTACCAGACTTGCGAAAATATTGATGGTTTCTCAAACGTTCCTTAACTTCAAACTCCCATACCTCGCGAACAGATTGACCAACTCGAGAAAATCCTGTTGCATCTGAAAGTAGAAGCTCGCCCGATTACAACGGTATGTGTATTTTTGCCCTAGGCCATAGTTGTTATTGGTTTCGAGTATCAGACATGCGAAAATTTTGATGGTTTCCCAACCATTCCTTAACTTCAAACTCCCATATCTCGCGAACGGATTGACGAACACGAGAAATTCCTATTGCATCTGAAAGCAGAAACTCGCCCGATTTCAACAGTATGTGTACTTTTCCCCTAGGCCATTCCAGTTATTGGTTTCGAGTAATAGACCAGCGAAAATTTTGATGGTTTCTCAACCATTCCTTAACATCAAACTCCCATATCTCGCGAACGGATTGACGAACTCGAGAAATTCCTGTTGCATCTGAAAGTAGAAACTCGCCCAATTACAGCTGTGTGTGTATTTTTGCCCCAGACCATAGTAGATATTGGTTTCGAGTGTCAGAGTTGCGAAAATATTGATGGTTTCTCAACCATTCCTTAACATCAAATTCCCATATCTGGCGAACGGATAGACGAACTCGAGAAATTCCTATTGCATCTGAAAGCAGAAACTCGCCCGATTACAATGGTGTGTGTACTTTTCCCCTAGGCCATTCCAGTTATTGGTTTCGAGTATCAGAGTTGCGAAAATTTTGATGGTTGCTCAGGTGTTCCTTAACTTCAAACTCCCATATCTCGCGAACGGATAGACGAACTCGCGAAATTCCTGTTGCATCTGAAAGTAGAAGCTCGCCCGATTTCAAAGGTGTGTGTACTTTTCCCCTAGGCCATAGTAGTTATTGGTTTCGAGTACCAGACTTGCGAAAATTTTGATGGTTTCTCAAACGTTCCTTAACTTCAAACTCCCATATCTCGCGAACGGATTGACAAACTCGAGAGATTCCTGTTGCATCTGAAAGCAGAGACTCGCCCGATTACAACGGTATGTGTATTTATGCCCTAGGCCATAGTTGTTATTGGTTTCGAGTATCAGACGTGCGAAAATTTTGATGGTTTCCCAACCATTCCTTAACTTCAAACTCCCATATCTCGCGAACGGATTGTCGAACACGAGAAATTCCTATTGCATCTGAAAGCAGAAACTCGCCCGATTTCAACGGTATGTGTACTTTTCCCCTAGGCCATTCCAGTTATTGGTTTCGAGTATCAGACCAGCGAAAATTTTGATGGTTTCTCAACCATTCCTTAACATCAAACTCCCATATCTCGCGAACGGATTGACGAACTCGAGAAATTCCTGTTGCATCTGAAAGTAGAAGCTCGCCCGATTACAACGGTATGTGTATTTTTCCCCTAGGCCTTTGTAGTTATTGGTTTCGTGTATCAGACTTAGGAAAATTTTGATGGTTTCTTAACCATTCCTTAAATTCAAACTCCCACATCTCGCGAACGAATTGACGAACTCGAGAAATTCCTGTTGCATCTGAAAGTAGAAACTCGCCCGATTACAATGGTGTGTGTACTTCTCCCCTAGGCCATAGTAGTTATTGATTTCGAGTATCAGACTTGCGAAAATTTTGATGGATTCTCAACCATTCCTTAACTTCAAACTCCCATATCTCGCGAACGGATTGACGAACTCGAGAAATTCCTGTTGCATCTGAAAGTAGAAACTCGCCCGATTACAATGGTTTGTGTGCTTTTCCCCTAGGCCATAGTAGTTATTGGTTTCGATTATCAGACTTGCGAAAATTTTGATGGATTCTCAACCATTCCTTAACTTCAAACTCCCATATCTCGCGAACGGATTGACGAACTCGAGAAATTCCTGTTGCATCTGAAAGTAGAAACTCGCCCGATTACAATGGTTTGTGTACTTTTCCCCTAGGCCATAGTAGTTATTGGTTTCGATTATCAGACCAGCGAAAATATTGATGGTTTCTCAACCATTCCTTAACTTCAAACTCCCATATCTCGCGAACGGATTGACGAACTCGTGAAATTCCTATTGCATCTGAAAGTAGAAACTCGCCCGATTACAATGGTGTGTGTACTTTTCCCCTAGGCCATAGTAGTTATTGGTGTCGAGTATCAGAGTTGCGAAAACTTTGATGGTTGCTCAGGCGTTCCTTAACTTCAAACTCCCATATCTCGCGATCGGATTGACGAACTCGCGAAATTCCTGTTGCATCTGAAAGTAGAAACTCGCCCGATTTTAATGGTATGTGTACTTTTCCCTTAGGCCACAGTAGTTATTGGTTTCGAGTACCAGACTTGCGAAAATTTTGATGGTTTCTCAAACGTTCCTTAACTTCAAACTCCCATATCTCGCGAACGGATTGACCAACTCGAGAAAATCCTGTTGCATCTGAAAGCAGAGACTCGCCCGATTACAACGGTATGTTTATTTTTGCCCTAGGCCATAGTTGTTATTGGTTTCGAGTATCAGACATGCGAAAATTTTGATGGTTTCCCAACCATTCCTTAACATCAAACTCCCATATCTCGCGAACGGATTGACGAACTCAAGAAATTCCTGTTGCATCTGAAAGTAGAAACTCGCCCAATTACAGCTGTGTGTGTATTTTTGCCCCAGGCCATAGTAGTTATTGGTTTCGAGTGTCAGAGTTGCGAAAATTTTGATGGTTTCTCAAGCATTCCTTAATTTCAAACTCCCATATCTCGCGAACGGATTGACGATCTCGAGAAATTCCTGTTGCATCTGAAAGTAGAAACACGCCCGATTACAATGGTGTGTGTACTTTTCCCCTAGGCCATAGTAGTCATGGGTTTCGAGTATCAGACCAGCGAAATTTCTGATGGTTTCTCAACCATTCCTTAACTTCAAACTCCCATATCTCGCGAACGGATTGACGAACACGAGAAATTCCTGTTGCACTTGAAAGTAGAAACTCGCACGATTACAACGGTATGTGTATTTTTCCCCTAGGCCTTTGTAGTTATTGGTTTCGGGAATCAGACTTGCGAAATTTCTGATGGTTTCTCATCCATTCCTTAACTTCAAACTCCCATATCTCGCGAACGGATTGACGAACTTGAGAAATTCCTGTTGCATCTGAAAGTAGAAACTCGCCCGATTACAACGGTATGTGTATTTTTCCCCTAGGCCTTTGTAGTTATTGGTTTCGGGAATCAGACGTGCGAAAATTTTGATGGTTTCTCAACCATTCCTTAACTTCAAACTCCCATATCTCGCGAACGGATAGACGAACTCGCGAAATTCCTGTTGCATCTGAAAGTAGAAACTCGCCCGATTTCAATGGTGTGTGTACTTTTCCCCTAGGCCATAGTAGTTATTGGTGTCGAGTACCAGACTTACGAAAATTTTGATGGTTTCTCAAACGTTCCTTAAATTCAAACTCCCATATCTCGCGAACGGATTGACAAACTCGAGAAATTCCTGTTGCATCTGAAAGCAGAGACTCGCCCGATTACAATGGTATGTGTATTTATGCCCTAGGCCATAGTTGTTATTGGTTTCGAGTATCAGACATGCGAAAATTTTGATGGATTCTCAACCATTCCTTAACTTCAAACTCCCATATCTCGCGAACGGATTGACGAACTCGAGAAATTCCTGTTGCATCTGAAAGTAGAAACTCGCCCGATTACAATGGTTTGTGTACTTTTCCCCTAGGCCATAGTAGTTATTGGTTTCGATTATCAGACTTGCGAAAATTTTGATGGATTCTCAACCATTCCTTAACTTCAAACTCCCATATCTCGCGAACGGATTGACGAACTCGAGAAATTCCTGTTGCATCTGAAAGTAGAAACACGCCCGATTACAATGGTGTGTGTACTTTTCCCCTAGGCCATAGTAGTCATGGGTTTCGAGTATCAGACCAGCGAAATTTCTGATGGTTTCTCAACCATTCCTTAACTTCAAACTCCCATATCTCGCGAACGGATTGACGAACACGAGAAATTCCTGTTGCATCTGAAAGTAGAAACTCGCCCGATTACAATGGTTTGTGTACTTTTCCCCTAGGCCATAGTAGTTATGGGTTTCGAGTATCAGACCAGCGAAGTTTCTGATGGTTTCTCAACCATTCCTTAACTTCAAACTCCCATATCTCGCGAACTGATAGACGAACTCGCGAAATTCCTGTTGCATCTGAAAGTAGAAACTCGCCCGATTTCAATGGTGTGTGTACTTTTCCCCTAGGCCATAGTAGTTATTGGTGTCGAGTACCAGACTTACGAAAATTTTGATGGTTTCTCAAACGTTCCTTAACTTCAAACTCCCATATCTCGCGAACGGATTGACAAACTCGAGAAATTCCTGTTGCATCTGAAAGCAGAGACTCGCCCGATTACAATGGTATGTGTATTTATGCCCTAGGCCATAGTTGTTATTGGTTTCGAGTATCAGACATGCGAAAATTTTGATGGTTTCCCAACCATTCCTTAACTTCAAACTCCCATATCTCGCGAACGGATTGACGAACACGAGAAATTCCTATTGCATCTGAAAGCAGAAACTCGCCCGATTACAACGGTATGTGTATTTTTCCCCTAGGCCTTTGTAGTTATTGGTTTCGTGTATCAGACTTAGGAAAATTTTGATGGTTTCTTAACCATTCCTTAAATTCAAACTCCCACATCTCGCGAACGAATTGACGAACTCGAGAAATTCCTGTTGCATCTGAAAGTAGAAACTCGCCCGATTACAATGGTGTGTGTACTTCTCCCCTAGGCCATAGTAGTTATTGATTTCGAGTATCAGACTTGCGAAAATTTTGATGGATTCTCAACCATTCCTTAACTTCAAACTCCCATATCTCGCGAACGGATTGACGAACTCGAGAAATTCCTGTTGCATCGGAAAGTAGAAGCTCGCCCGATTTCAATGGTGTGTGTACTTTTCCCCTAGGGCACAGTAGTTATTGGTTTCGAGTACCAGACTTGCGAAAATTTTGATGGTTTCTCAAACGTTCCTTAACTTCAAACTCCCATATCTCGCGAACGGATTGACAAACTCGAGAGATTCCTGTTGCATCTGAAAGCAGAGACTCGCCCGATTACAACGGTATGTGTATTTATGCCCTAGGCCATAGTTGTTATTGGTTTCGAGTATCAGACATGCGAAAATTTTGATGGTTTCCCAACCATTCCTTAACTTCAAACTCCCATATCTCGCGAACGGATTGTCGAACACGAGAAATTCCTATTGCATCTGAAAGCAGAAACTCGCCCGATTTCAACGGTATGTGTACTTTTCCCCTAGGCCATTCCAGTTATTGGTTTCGAGTATCAGACCAGCGAAAATTTTGATGGTTTCTCAACCATTCCTTAACATCAAACTCCCATATCTCGCGAACGGATTGACGAACTCGAGAAATTCCTGTTGCATCTGAAAGTAGAAGCTCGCCCGATTACAACGGTATGTGTATTTTTCCCCTAGGCCTTTGTAGTTATTGGTTTCGTGTATCAGACTTAGGAAAATTTTGATGGTTTCTTAACCATTCCTTAAATTCAAACTCCCACATCTCGCGAACGAATTGACGAACTCGAGAAATTCCTGTTGCATCTGAAAGTAGAAACTCGCCCGATTACAATGGTGTGTGTACTTCTCCCCTAGGCCATAGTAGTTATTGATTTCGAGTATCAGACTTGCGAAAATTTTGATGGATTCTCAACCATTCCTTAACTTCAAACTCCCATATCTCGCGAACGGATTGACGAACTCGAGAAATTCCTGTTGCATCTGAAAGTAGAAACTCGCCCGATTACAATGGTTTGTGTACTTTTCCCCTAGGCCATAGTAGTTATTGGTTTCGATTATCAGACTTGCGAAAATTTTGATGGATTCTCAACCATTCCTTAACTTCAAACTCCCATATCTCGCGAACGGATTGACGAACTCGAGAAATTCCTGTTGCATCTGAAAGTAGAAACTCGCCCGATTACAATGGTTTGTGTACTTTTCCCCTAGGCCATAGTAGTTATTGGTTTCGATTATCAGACCAGCGAAAATATTGATGGTTTCTCAACCATTCCTTAACTTCAAACTCCCATATCACGCGAACGGATTGACAAACTCGAGAAATTCCTATTGCATCTGAAAGCAGAAACTCGCCCGATTACAAGTGTATGGGTATTTTTGCCCTAGGCCATAGTAGTTATTGGTTTCGAGTATCAGACGTGCGAAAATTTTGATGGTTTCTCAACCATTCCTTAACTTCAAACTCCCATATCTCGCGAACGGATTGACGAACTCGAGAAATTCCTATTGCATCTGAAAGTAGAAACTCGCCCGATTACAATGGTGTGTGTACTTTTCCCCTAGGCCATAGTAGTTATTGGTGTCGAGTATCAGAGTTGCGAAAACTTTGATGGTTGCTCAGGCGTTCCTTAACTTCAAACTCCCATATCTCGCGATCGGATTGACGAACTCGCGAAATTCCTGTTGCATCTGAAAGTAGAAACTCGCCCGATTTTAATGGTATGTGTACTTTTCCCTTAGGCCACAGTAGTTATTGGTTTCGAGTACCAGACTTGCGAAAATTTTGATGGTTTCTCAAACGTTCCTTAACTTCAAACTCCCATATCTCGCGAACGGATTGACCAACTCGAGAAAATCCTGTTGCATCTGAAAGCAGAGACTCGCCCGATTACAACGGTACGTTTATTTTTGCCCTAGGCCATAGTTGTTATTGGTTTCGAGTATCAGACATGCGAAAATTTTGATGGTTTCCCAACCATTCCTTAACATCAAACTCCCATATCTCGCGAACGGATTGACGAACTCAAGAAATTCCTGTTGCATCTGAAAGTAGAAACTCGCCCAATTACAGCTGTGTGTGTATTTTTGCCCCAGGCCATAGTAGTTATTGGTTTCGAGTGTCAGAGTTGCGAAAATTTTGATGGTTTCTCAAGCATTCCTTAATTTCAAACTCCCATATCTCGCGAACGGATTGACGATCTCGAGAAATTCCTGTTGCATCTGAAAGTAGAAACACGCCCGATTACAATGGTGTGTGTACTTTTCCCCTAGGCCATAGTAGTCATGGGTTTCGAGTATCAGACCAGCGAAATTTCTGATGGTTTCTCAACCATTCCTTAACTTCAAACTCCCATATCTCGCGAACGGATTGACGAACACGAGAAATTCCTGTTGCATTTGAAAGTAGAAACTCGCACGATTACAACGGTATGTGTATTTTTCCCCTAGGCCTTTGTAGTTATTGGTTTCGGGAATCAGACTTGCGAAATTTCTGATGGTTTCTCATCCATTCCTTAACTTCAAACTCCCATATCTCGCGAACGGATTGACGAACTTGAGAAATTCCTGTTGCATCTGAAAGTAGAAACTCGCCCGATTACAACGGTATGTGTATTTTTCCCCTAGGCCTTTGTAGTTATTGGTTTCGGGAATCAGACGTGCGAAAATTTTGATGGTTGCACAACCATTCCTTAACTTCAAACTCCCATATATCGCGAACGGATTGACGAACTCGAGAAATTCCTGTTGCATCTGAAAGTAGAAACTCGCCCGATTACAATGGTGTGTGTACTTTTCCCCTAGGCCATAGTAGTTATGGGTTTCGAGTATCAGACCAGCGAAATTTCTGATGGTTTCTCAACCATTCCTTAACTTCAAACTCCCATATCTCGCGAACGGATAGACGAACTCGCGAAATTCCTGTTGCATCTGAAAGTAGAAACTCGCCCGATTTCAATGGTGTGTGTACTTTTCCCCTAGGCCATAGTAGTTATTGGTGTCGAGTACCAGACTTACGAAAATTTTGATGGTTTCTCAAACGTTCCTTAACTTCAAACTCCCATATCTCGCGATCGGATTGACAAACTCGAGAAATTCCTGTTGCATCTGAAAGCAGAGACTCGCCCGATTACAATGGTATGTGTATTTATGCCCTAGGCCATAGTTGTTATTGGTTTCGAGTATCAGACATGCGAAAATTTTGATGGTTTCCCAACCATTCCTTAACTTCAAACTCCCATATCTCGCGAACGGATTGACGAACACGAGAATTTCCTATTGCATCTGAAAGCAGAAACTCGCCCGATTACAACGGTATGTGTATTTTTCCCCTAGGCCTTTGTAGTTATTGGTTTCGTGTATCAGACTTAGGAAAATTTTGATGGTTTCTCAACCGTTCCTTAAATTCAAACTCCCACATCTCGCGAACGAATTGACGAACTCGAGAAATTCCTGTTGCATCGGAAAGTAGAAACTCGCCCGATTACAATGGTGTGTGTACTTCTCCCCTAGGCCATAGTAGTTATTGATTTCGAGTATCAGACTTGCGAAAATTTTGATGGATTCTCAACCATTCCTTAACTTCAAACTCCCATATCTCGCGAACGGATTGACGAACTCGAGAAATTCCTGTTGCATCTGAAAGTAGAAACTCGCCCGATTACAATGGTTTGTGTACTTTTCCCCTAGGCCATAGTAGTTATTGGTTTCGATTATCAGACTTGCGAAAATTTTGATGGATTCTCAACCATTCCTTAACTTCAAACTCCCATATCTCGCGAACGGATTGACGAACTCGAGAAATTCCTGTTGCATCTGAAAGTAGAAACTCGCCCGATTACAATGGTTTGTGTACTTTTCCCCTAGGCCATAGTAGTTATTGGTTTCGAGTGTCAGAGTTGCGAAAATTTTGATGGTTTCTCAAGCATTCCTTAATTTCAAACTCCCATACCTCGCGAACGGATTGACGATCTCGAGAAATTCCTGTTGCATCTGAAAGTAGAAACACGCCCGATTACAATGGTGTTTGTACTTTTCCCCTAGGCCATAGTAGTCATGGGTTTCGAGTATCAGACCAGCGAAATTTCTGATGGTTTCTCAACCATTCCTTAACTTCAAACTCCCATATCTCGCGAACGGATTGACGAACACGAGAAATTCCTGTTGCATCTGAAAGTAGAAACTCGCCCGATTACAATGGTTTGTGTACTTTTCCCCTAGGCCATAGTAGTTATGGGTTTCGAGTATCAGACCAGCGAAGTTTCTGATGGTTTCTCAACCATTCCTTAACTTCAAACTCCCATATCTCGCGAACGGATAGACGAACTCGCGAAATTCCTGTTGCATCTGAAAGTAGAAACTAGCCCGATTTCAATGGTGTGTGTACTTTTCCCCTAGGCCATAGTAGTTATTGGTGTCGAGTACCAGACTTACGAAAATTTTGATGGTTTCTCAAACGTTCCTTAACTTCAAACTCCCATATCTCGCGAACGGATTGACAAACTCGAGAAATTCCTGTTGCATCTGAAAGCAGAGACTCGCCCGATTACAATGGTATGTGTATTTATGCCCTAGGCCATAGTTGTTATTGGTTTCGAGTATCAGACATGCGAAAATTTTGATGGTTTCCCAACCATTCCTTAACTTCAAACTCCCATATCTCGCGAACGGATTGACGAACACGAGAATTTCCTATTGCATCTGAAAGCAGAAACTCGCCCGATTACAACGGTATGTGTATTTTTCCCCTAGGCCTTTGTAGTTATTGGTTTCGTGTATCAGACTTAGGAAAATTTTGATGGTTTCTCAACCGTTCCTTAAATTCAAACTCCCACATCTCGCGAACGAATTGACGAACTCGAGAAATACCTGTTGCATCTGAAAGTAGAAACTCGCCCGATTACAATGGTGTGTGTACTTCTCCCCTAGGCCATAGTAGTTATTGATTTCGAGTATCAGACTTGCGAAAATTTTGATGGATTCTCAACCATTCCTTAACTTCAAACTCCCATATCTCGCGAACGGATTGACGAACTCGAGAAATTCCTGTTGCATCTGAAAGTAGAAACTCGCCCGATTACAATGGTTTGTGTACTTTTCCCCTAGGCCATAGTAGTTATTGGTTTCGATTATCAGACTTGCGAAATTTCTGATGGTTTCTCATCCATTCCTTAACTTCAAACTCCCATATCTCGCGAACGGATTGACGAACTTGAGAAATTCCTGTTGCATCTGAAAGTAGAAACTCGCCCGATTACAACGGTATGTGTATTTTTCCCCTAGGCCTTTGTAGTTATTGGTTTCGGGAATCAGACGTGCGAAAATTTTGATGGTTGCTCAACCATTCCTTAACTTCAAACTCCCATATATCGCGAACGGATTGACGAACTCGAGAAATTCCTGTTGCATCTGAAAGTAGAAACTCGCCCGATTACAATGGTGTGTGTACTTTTCCCCTAGGCCATAGTAGTTATGGGTTTCGAGTATCAGACCAGCGAAATTTCTGATGGTTTCTCAACCATTCCTTAACTTCAAACTCCCATATCTCGCGAACGGATAGACGAACTCGCGAAATTCCTGTTGCATCTGAAAGTAGAAACTCGCCCGATTTCAATGGTGTGTGTACTTTTCCCCTAGGCCATAGTAGTTATTGGTGTCGAGTACCAGACTTACGAAAATTTTGATGGTTTCTCAAACGTTCCTTAACTTCAAACTCCCATATCTCGCGAACGGATTGACAAACTCGAGAAATTCCTGTTGCATCTGAAAGCAGAGACTCGCCCGATTACAATGGTATGTGTATTTATGCCCTAGGCCATAGTTGTTATTGGTTTCGAGTATCAGACATGCGAAAATTTTGATGGTTTCCCAACCATTCCTTAACTTCAAACTCCCATATCTCGCGAACGGATTGACGAACACGAGAATTTCCTATTGCATCTGAAAGCAGAAACTCGCCCGATTACAACGGTATGTGTATTTTTCCCCTAGGCCTTTGTAGTTATTGGTTTCGTGTATCAGACTTAGGAAAATTTTGATGGTTTCTCAACCGTTCCTTAAATTCAAACTCCCACATCTCGCGAACGAATTGACGAACTCGAGAAATTCCTGTTGCATCTGAAAGTAGAAACTCGCCCGATTACAATGGTGTGTGTACTTCTCCCCTAGGCCATAGTAGTTATTGATTTCGAGTATCAGACTTGCGAAAATTTTGATGGATTCTCAACCATTCCTTAACTTCAAACTCCCATATCTGGCGAACGGATTGACGAACTCGAGAAATTCCTGTTGCATCTGAAAGTAGAAACTCGCCCGATTACAATGGTTTGTGTACTTTTCCCCTAGGCCATAGTAGTTATTGGTTTCGATTATCAGACTTGCGAAAATTTTGATGGATTCTCAACCATTCCTTAACTTCAAACTCCCATATCTCGCGAACGGATTGACGAACTCGAGAAATTCCTGTTGCATCTGAAAGTAGAAACTCGCCCGATTACAATGGTTTGTGTACTTTTCCCCTAGGCCATAGTAGTTATTGGTTTCGAGTGTCAGAGTTGCGAAAATTTTGATGGTTTCTCAAGCATTCCTTAATTTCAAACTCCCATATCTCGCGAACGGATTGACGATCTCGAGAAATTCCTGTTGCATCTGAAAGTAGAAACACGCCCGATTACAATGGTGTGTGTACTTTTCCCCTAGGCCATAGTAGTCATGGGTTTCGAGTATCAGACCAGCGAAATTTCTGATGGTTTCTCAACCATTCCTTAACTTCAAACTCCCATATCTCGCGAACGGATTGACGAACACGAGAAATTCCTGTTGCATCTGAAAGTAGAAACTCGCCCGATTACAATGGTTTGTGTACTTTTCCCCTAGGCCATAGTAGTTATGGGTTTCGAGTATCAGACCAGCGAAGTTTCTGATGGTTTCTCAACCATTCCTTAACTTCAAACTCCCATATCTCGCGAACTGATAGACGAACTCGCGAAATTCCTGTTGCATCTGAAAGTAGAAACTCGCCCGATTTCAATGGTGTGTGTACTTTTCCCCTAGGCCATAGTAGTTATTGGTGTCGAGTATCAGAGTTGCAATAATTTTGATGGTTGCTCAGGCGTTCCTTAACTTCAAACTCCCATATCTCGCGAACGGATTGACAAACTCGAGAAATTCCTGTTGCATCTGAAAGCAGAGACTCGCCCGATTACAATGGTATGTGTATTTATGCCCTAGGCCATAGTTGTTATTGGTTTCGAGTATCAGACATGCGAAAATTTTGATGGTTTCCCAACCATTCCTTAACTTCAAACTCCCATATCTCGCGAACGGATTGACGAACACGAGAAATTCCTATTGCATCTGAAAGCAGAAACTCGCCCGATTACAACGGTATGTGTATTTTTCCCCTAGGCCTTTGTAGTTATTGGTTTCGTGTATCAGACTTAGGAAAATTTTGATGGTTTCTTAACCATTCCTTAAATTCAAACTCCCACATCTCGCGAACGAATTGACGAACTCGAGAAATTCCTGTTGCATCTGAAAGTAGAAACTCGCCCGATTACAATGGTGTGTGTACTTCTCCCCTAGGCCATAGTAGTTATTGATTTCGAGTATCAGACTTGCGAAAATTTTGATGGATTCTCAACCATTCCTTAACTTCAAACTCCCATATCTCGCGAACGGATTGACGAACTCGAGAAATTCCTGTTGCATCTGAAAGTAGAAACTCGCCCGATTACAATGGTTTGTGTACTTTTCCCCTAGGCCATAGTAGTTATTGGTTTCGATTATCAGACTTGCGAAAATTTTGATGGATTCTCAACCATTCCTTAACTTCAAACTCCCATATCTCGCGAACGGATTGACGAACTCGAGAAATTCCTGTTGCATCTGAAAGTAGAAACTCGCCCGATTACAATGGTTTGTGTACTTTTCCCCTAGGCCATAGTAGTTATTGGTTTCGATTATCAGACCAGCGAAAATATTGATGGTTTCTCAACCATTCCTTAACTTCAAACTCCCATATCACGCGAAAGGATTGACAAACTCGAGAAATTCCTATTGCATCTGAAAGCAGAAACTCGCCCGATTACAAGTGTATGGGTATTTTTGCCCTAGGCCATAGTAGTTATTGGTTTCGAGTATCAGACGTGCGAAAATTTTGATGGTTTCTCAACCATTCCTTAACTTCAAACTCCCATATCTCGCGAACGGATTGACGAACTCGAGAAATTCCTATTGCATCTGAAAGCAGAAACTCGCCCGATTACAACGGTATGTGTATTTTTCCCCTAGGCCTTTGTAGTTATTGGTTTCGTGTATCAGACTTAGGAAAATTTTGATTGTTTCTCAACCATTCCTTAAATTCAAACTCTCACATCTCGCGAACGAATTGACGAACTCGAGAAATTCCTGTTGCATCTGAAAGTAGAAACTCGCCCGATTACAATGGTGTGTGTACTTTTCCCCTAGGCCATAGTAGTTATTGATTTCGAGTATCAGACTTGCGAAAATTTTGATGGATTCTCAACCATTCCTTAACTTCAAACTCTCATATCTCGCGAACAGATTGACGATCTCGAGAAATTCCTGTTGCATCTGAAAGTAGAAACACGCCCGATTATAACGGTATGTGTATTTTTCCCCTAGGCCTTTGTAGTTATTGGTTTCGGGAAAAAGACTTGCGAAAATTTTGATGGTTGCTCAACCATTCCTCAACTTCAAACTCCCATATCTCGCGAACGGATTGACGAACTCGAGAAATTCCTGTTGCATCTGAAAGTAGAAACTCGCCCGATTACAATGGTGTGTGTACTTTTCCCCTAGGCCATAGTAGTTATTGGTGTCGAGTATCAGAGTTGCAATAATTTTGATGGTTGCTCAGGCGTTCCTTAACTTCAAACTCCCTTATCTCGCGAACGGATTGACGAACTCGCGAAATTCCTGTTGCATCTGAAAGTAGAAACTCGCCCGATTTCAATGGTATGTGTACTTTCCCCTTAGGCCACAGTAGTTATTGGTTTCGAGTACCAGACTTGCGAAAATTTTGATGGTTTCTCAAACGTTCCTTAACTTCAAACTCCCATATCTCTCGAACGGATTGACGAACTCGAGAAATTCCTGTTGCATCTGAAAGTAGAAACTCGCCCGATTACAACGGTATGTGTATTTTTCCCCTAGGCCTTTGTAGTTATTGGTTTCGGGAATCAGACTTGCGAAAATTTTGATGGTTGCTCAACCATTCCTTAACTTCAAACTCCCATATATCGCGAACGGATTGACGAACTCGAGAAATTCCTGTTGCATCTGAAAGTAGAAACTCGCCCGATTACAATGGTGTGTGTACTTTTCCCCTAGGCCAAAGTAGTTATGGGTTTCGAGTATCAGACCAGCGAAATTTCTGATGGTTTCTCAACCATTCCTTAACTTCAAACTCCCATATCTCGCGAACGGATAGACGAAACCGCGAAATTCCTGTTGCATCTGAAAGTAGAAACTCGCCCGATTTCAATGGTGTGTGTACTTTTCCCCTAGGCCATAGTAGTTATTGGTGTCGAGTACCAGACTTGCGAAAATTTTGATGGTTTCCCAACCACTCCTTAACTTCAAACTCCCATATCTCGCGAACGGATTGACGAACACGAGAAATTCCTATTGCATCTGAAAGTAGAAACTCGCCCGATTACAACGGTATGTGTATTTTTCCCCTAGGCCTTTGTAGTTATTGGTTTCGGGAATCAGAGGTGCGAAAATATTGATGGTTTCTCAACCATTCCTTAACATCAAGTTCCCATATCTGGCGAACCGATTGACGAACTCGAGAAATTCCTGTTGCATCTGAAAGTAGAAACTCGCCCGATTACAATGGTGTGTGTACTTCTCCCCTAGGCCATAGTAGTTATTGATTTCGAGTATCAGACTTGCGAAAATTTTGATGGATTCTCAACCATTCCTTAACTTCAAACTCCCATATCTCGCGAACGGATTGACGAACTCGAGAAATTCCTGTTGCATCTGAAAGTAGAAACTCGCCCGATTACAATGGTTTGTGTACTTTTCCCCTAGGCCATAGTAGTTATTGGTTTCGATTATCAGACTTGCGAAAATTTTGATGGATTCTCAACCATTCCTTAACTTCAAACTCCCATATCTCGCGAACGGATTGACGAACTCGAGAAATTCCTGTTGCATCTGAAAGTAGAAACTCGCCCGATTACAATGGTTTGTGTACTTTTCCCCTAGGCCATAGTAGTTATTGGTTTCGATTATCAGACCAGCGAAAATATTGATGGTTTCTCAACCATTCCTTAACTTCAAACTCCCATATCACGCGAAAGGATTGACAAACTCGAGAAATTCCTATTGCATCTGAAAGCAGAAACTCGCCCGATTACAAGTGTATGGGTATTTTTGCCCTAGGCCATAGTAGTTATTGGTTTCGAGTATCAGACGTGCGAAAATTTTGATGGTTTCTCAACCATTCCTTAACTTCAAACTCCCATATCTCGCGAACGGATTGACGAACTCGAGAAATTCCTATTGCATCTGAAAGCAGAAACTCGCCCGATTACAACGGTATGTGTATTTTTCCCCTAGGCCTTTGTAGTTATTGGTTTCGTGTATCAGACTTAGGAAAATTTTGATTGTTTCTCAACCATTCCTTAAATTCAAACTCTCACATCTCGCGAACGAATTGACGAACTCGAGAAATTCCTGTTGCATCTGAAAGTAGAAACTCGCCCGATTACAATGGTGTGTGTACTTTTCCCCTAGGCCATAGTAGTTATTGATTTCGAGTATCAGACTTGCGAAAATTTTGATGGATTCTCAACCATTCCTTAACTTCAAACTCTCATATCTCGCGAACAGATTGACGATCTCGAGAAATTCCTGTTGCATCTGAAAGTAGAAACACGCCCGATTATAACGGTATGTGTATTTTTCCCCTAGGCCTTTGTAGTTATTGGTTTCGGGAAAAAGACTTGCGAAAATTTTGATGGTTGCTCAACCATTCCTCAACTTCAAACTCCCATATCTCGCGAACGGATTGACGAACTCGAGAAATTCCTGTTGCATCTGAAAGTAGAAACTCGCCCGATTACAATGGTGTGTGTACTTTTCCCCTAGGCCATAGTAGTTATTGGTGTCGAGTATCAGAGTTGCAATAATTTTGATGGTTGCTCAGGCGTTCCTTAACTTCAAACTCCCTTATCTCGCGAACGGATTGACGAACTCGCGAAATTCCTGTTGCATCTGAAAGTAGAAACTCGCCCGATTTCAATGGTATGTGTACTTTCCCCTTAGGCCACAGTAGTTATTGGTTTCGAGTACCAGACTTGCGAAAATTTTGATGGTTTCTCAAACGTTCCTTAACTTCAAACTCCCATATCTCTCGAACGGATTGACGAACTCGAGAAATTCCTGTTGCATCTGAAAGTAGAAACTCGCCCGATTACAACGGTATGTGTATTTTTCCCCTAGGCCTTTGTAGTTATTGGTTTCGGGAATCAGACTTGCGAAAATTTTGATGGTTGCTCAACCATTCCTTAACTTCAAACTCCCATATATCGCGAACGGATTGACGAACTCGAGAAATTCCTGTTGCATCTGAAAGTAGAAACTCGCCCGATTACAATGGTGTGTGTACTTTTCCCCTAGGCCAAAGTAGTTATGGGTTTCGAGTATCAGACCAGCGAAATTTCTGATGGTTTCTCAACCATTCCTTAACTTCAAACTCCCATATCTCGCGAACGGATAGACGAAACCGCGAAATTCCTGTTGCATCTGAAAGTAGAAACTCGCCCGATTTCAATGGTGTGTGTACTTTTCCCCTAGGCCATAGTAGTTATTGGTGTCGAGTACCAGACTTGCGAAAATTTTGATGGTTTCCCAACCACTCCTTAACTTCAAACTCCCATATCTCGCGAACGGATTGACGAACACGAGAAATTCCTATTGCATCTGAAAGTAGAAACTCGCCCGATTACAACGGTATGTGTATTTTTCCCCTAGGCCTTTGTAGTTATTGGTTTCGGGAATCAGAGGTGCGAAAATATTGATGGTTTCTCAACCATTCCTTAACATCAAGTTCCCATATCTGGCGAACCGATTGACGAACTCGAGAAATTCCTATTGCATCTGAAAGTAGAAACTCGCCCGATTACAATGGTGTGTGCACTCTTCCCCTAGGCCATAGTAGTTATTGGTTTCGAGTATCAGAGTTGCGAAAATTTTGATGGTTGCTCAGGTGTTCCTTAACTTCAAACTCCCATATCTCGCGAACGGATAGACGAACTCGCGAAATTCCTGTTGCATCTGAAAGTAGAAACTCGCCCGATTGCAATGGTGTGTGTACTTTTCCCCTAGGCCATAGTAGTTATTGGTTTCGAGTACCAGACTTGCGAAAATATTGATGGTTTCTCAAACGTTCCTTAACTTCAAACTCCCATATCTCGCGAACGGATTGACAAACTCGAGAAATTCCTGTTGCATCTGAAAGCAGAGACTCGCCCGATTACAACGGTATGTGTATTTATGCCCTAGACCATAGTTGTTATTGGTTTCGAGTATCAGACATGCGAAAATTTTGATGGTTTCCCAACCATTCCTTAACTTCAAACTCCCATATCTCGCGAACGGATTGACGAACTCGAGAAATTCCTATTGCATCTGAAAGCAGAAACTCGCCCGATTACAATGGTGTGTGTACTTTTTCCCTAGGCCATTCCAGTTATTGGTTTCGAGTATCAGACCAGCGAAAATTTTGATGGTTTCTCAAGCGTTCCTTAACTTCAAACTCCCATATCTCGCGAACGGATTGACGAACTCGAGAAATTCCTGTTTCATCTAAAAGCAGAAACTCGCCGGATTACAACGGTATGTTTATTTTTCCCCTAGGCCATTGTCGTCATTGGTTTCGAGTATCAGACATGCGATAATTTTGATGGTTTCTCAACCATTCCTTAACTTCAAACTCCCATATCTCGCGAACGGATTGAGGAACACGAGAAATTCCAATTGCATCTGAAAGCAGAAACACGCCCGATTTCAACGGTATGTGTACTTTTCACCTAGGCCTTTGTAGTTATTGGTTTCGGGAATCAGAGTTGCGAAAATTTTGATGGTTTCTCAACCATTCCTTAACATCAAACTCCCATATCTCGCGAACGGATTGACGAATTCGAGAAATTCCTATTGCATCTGAAAGCAGAAACTAGCCCGATTTCAACGGCATGTGTACTTTTCCCCTAGGCCATTCCAGTTACTGGTTTCGAGTATCAAATCAGCGAAAATTTTGGTGGTTTCTCAACCATTCCTTAACTTCAAACTCCCATATCTCGCGAACGGATTGACGAACTCGAGAAATTCCTGTTGCATCTGAAAGTAGAATCTCGCCCGATTATAACGGTATGTGTATTTTTTCCCGTCGCCCTTTGTAGTTATTGGTTTCGGGTATCAAACTTACGAAAATTTTGATGGTTTCTCAACCATTCCTTAACTTCAAACTCCCATACCTCGCGAACGGATTGACGAACAAGAGAAATTCCTATTGCATCGGAAAGCAGAAACTCGCCCGATTACAGCGGTGTGTGTATTTTTGCCCTAGGCCATAGTAGTTATTGGTTTTGAGTATCAGACTTGCGAAAATTTTGGTGGTTTCTCAACCATTCCTTAACTTCAAACTCCCATATCTCGCAAACGGATTGACGAACACGAGAAATTCCTATTGCATCGGAAAGCAGAAACTCGCTCGATTACAATGGTGTGTGTACTTTTCCCCTAGACCATAGTAGTTATTGGTTTCGAGTATCTGACTTGCGAAAATTTTGATGGCTCCTCAAGCGTTCCTTAACTTCAAACTCCCATATCTCGCGAACTGATTGACGAACTCGAGAAATTCCTGTCTCATCTGAAAGTAGAAACTCGCCGGATTACAACGGTATGTGTATTTTTCCCCTAGGCCATTGTATTTATTGGTTTCGAGTATCAGACATGCGAAAATTTTGATGGTTTCTCAACCATTCCTTAACTTCAAACTCACATACCTCGCGAACGGATTGACGAACACGAGAAATTCCTATTGCATCTGAAAGCAGAAACTCGCCCGATTTCAACGGTATGTGTACTTTTCCCCTAGGCCATTCCAGTTATTGGTTTCGAGTATCAATTCAGCGAAAATTTTGGTGGTTTCTCAACCATTCCTTAACTTCAAACTCCCATATCTCGCGAACGGATAGACGAACTCTCGAAATTCCTGTTGCATCTGAAAGCAGAAACTCGCCCGATTTCAATGGTGTGTGTACTTTTCCCCTAGACCATAGTAGTTATTGGTTTCGAGTATCAGACTTGCGAAAATTTTAATGGTTTCTCAACCATTCCTTAACTTCAAACTCCCATATCTCGCGAACGGATTGACGAACTCGAAATATTCCTTTTGCATCTGAAAGTAGAAACTCGACCCATTACAATGGTATGTGCATTTTTCCCCTAGGCCTTTGCAGTTATTGGTTTCGGGAATCAGACTTGCGAAAATTTTGATGGTTTCTCAACCATTCCTTAACTTCTAACTCCCATATCTCGCGAACGGATTGACAAACTCGAGAAATTCCTATTGCATCTGAAAGTAGAAACTCGCCCCATTACAATGGTGTGTGTACTTTTCTCCTAGACCATTCCAGTTATTGGTTTCGAGTATCAGACCAGCGAAAATTTTGATGGTTTCTCAGCCATTCCTTAACTTCAAACTCCCATAACACGCGAACGGATTGACGAACTCGAGAAATTCCTATTGCATCTGAAAGCAGAAACTCGCCCGATTACAACGGTATGTGTATTTTTTCCCGTCGCCCTTTGTAGTTATTGGTTTCGGGTATCAAACTTACGAAAATTTTGATGGTTTCACAACCATTCCTTAACTTCAAACTCCCATACCTCGCGAACAGATTGACGAACACGAGAAATTCCTATTGCATCGGAAAGCAGAAACTCGCCCGATTACAGCGGTGTGTGTATTTTTGCCCTAGGCCATAGTAGTTATTGATTTCGAGTATCAGACTTGCGAAAATTTTGATGGATTCTCAACCATTCCTTAACTTCAAACTCCCATATCTCGCGAACGGATTGACGAACTCGAGAAATTCCTGTTGCATCTGAAAGTAGAAACTCGCCCGATTACAATGGTTTGTGTACTTTTCCCCTAGGCCATAGTAGTTATTGGTTTCGATTATCAGACTTGCGAAAATTTTGATGGATTCTCAACCATTCCTTAACTTCAAACTCCCATATCTCGCGAACGGATTGACGAACTCGAGAAATTCCTGTTGCATCTGAAAGTAGAAACTCGCCCGATTACAATGGTTTGTGTACTTTTCCCCTAGGCCATAGTAGTTATTGGTTTCGATTATCAGACCAGCGAAAATATTGATGGTTTCTCAACCATTCCTTAACTTCAAACTCCCATATCACGCGAAAGGATTGACAAACTCGAGAAATTCCTATTGCATCTGAAAGCAGAAACTCGCCCGATTACAACGGTATGTGTATTTTTCCCCTAGGCCTTTGTAGTTATTGGTTTCGTGTATCAGACTTAGGAAAATTTTGATTGTTTCTCAACCATTCCTTAAATTCAAACTCTCACATCTCGCGAACGAATTGACGAACTCGAGAAATTCCTGTTGCATCTGAAAGTAGAAACTCGCCCGATTACAATGGTGTGTGTACTTTTCCCCTAGGCCATAGTAGTTATTGATTTCGAGTATCAGACTTGCGAAAATTTTGATGGATTCTCAACCATTCCTTAACTTCAAACTCTCATATCTCGCGAACAGATTGACGATCTCGAGAAATTCCTGTTGCATCTGAAAGTAGAAACACGCCCGATTATAACGGTATGTGTATTTTTCCCCTAGGCCTTTGTAGTTATTGGTTTCGGGAAAAAGACTTGCGAAAATTTTGATGGTTGCTCAACCATTCCTCAACTTCAAACTCCCATATCTCGCGAACGGATTGACGAACTCGAGAAATTCCTGTTGCATCTGAAAGTAGAAACTCGCCCGATTACAATGGTGTGTGTACTTTTCCCCTAGGCCATAGTAGTTATTGGTGTCGAGTATCAGAGTTGCAATAATTTTGATGGTTGCTCAGGCGTTCCTTAACTTCAAACTCCCTTATCTCGCGAACGGATTGACGAACTCGCGAAATTCCTGTTGCATCTGAAAGTAGAAACTCGCCCGATTTCAATGGTATGTGTACTTTCCCCTTAGGCCACAGTAGTTATTGGTTTCGAGTACCAGACTTGCGAAAATTTTGATGGTTTCTCAAACGTTCCTTAACTTCAAACTCCCATATCTCTCGAACGGATTGACGAACTCGAGAAATTCCTGTTGCATCTGAAAGTAGAAACTCGCCCGATTACAACGGTATGTGTATTTTTCCCCTAGGCCTTTGTAGTTATTGGTTTCGGGAATCAGACTTGCGAAAATTTTGATGGTTGCTCAACCATTCCTTAACTTCAAACTCCCATATATCGCGAACGGATTGACGAACTCGAGAAATTCCTGTTGCATCTGAAAGTAGAAACTCGCCCGATTACAATGGTGTGTGTACTTTTCCCCTAGGCCAAAGTAGTTATGGGTTTCGAGTATCAGACCAGCGAAATTTCTGATGGTTTCTCAACCATTCCTTAACTTCAAACTCCCATATCTCGCGAACGGATAGACGAAACCGCGAAATTCCTGTTGCATCTGAAAGTAGAAACTCGCCCGATTTCAATGGTGTGTGTACTTTTCCCCTAGGCCATAGTAGTTATTGGTGTCGAGTACCAGACTTGCGAAAATTTTGATGGTTTCCCAACCACTCCTTAACTTCAAACTCCCATATCTCGCGAACGGATTGACGAACACGAGAAATTCCTATTGCATCTGAAAGTAGAAACTCGCCCGATTACAACGGTATGTGTATTTTTCCCCTAGGCCTTTGTAGTTATTGGTTTCGGGAATCAGAGGTGCGAAAATATTGATGGTTTCTCAACCATTCCTTAACATCAAGTTCCCATATCTGGCGAACCGATTGACGAACTCGAGAAATTCCTATTGCATCTGAAAGTAGAAACTCGCCCGATTACAATGGTGTGTGCACTCTTCCCCTAGGCCATAGTAGTTATTGGTTTCGAGTATCAGAGTTGCGAAAATTTTGATGGTTGCTCAGGTGTTCCTTAACTTCAAACTCCCATATCTCGCGAACGGATAGACGAACTCGCGAAATTCCTGTTGCATCTGAAAGTAGAAACTCGCCCGATTGCAATGGTGTGTGTACTTTTCCCCTAGGCCATAGTAGTTATTGGTTTCGAGTACCAGACTTGCGAAAATATTGATGGTTTCTCAAACGTTCCTTAACTTCAAACTCCCATATCTCGCGAACGGATTGACAAACTCGAGAAATTCCTGTTGCATCTGAAAGCAGAGACTCGCCCGATTACAACGGTATGTGTATTTATGCCCTAGACCATAGTTGTTATTGGTTTCGAGTATCAGACATGCGAAAATTTTGATGGTTTCCCAACCATTCCTTAACTTCAAACTCCCATATCTCGCGAACGGATTGACGAACTCGAGAAATTCCTATTGCATCTGAAAGCAGAAACTCGCCCGATTACAATGGTGTGTGTACTTTTTCCCTAGGCCATTCCAGTTATTGGTTTCGAGTATCAGACCAGCGAAAATTTTGATGGTTTCTCAAGCGTTCCTTAACTTCAAACTCCCATATCTCGCGAACGGATTGACGAACTCGAGAAATTCCTGTTTCATCTAAAAGCAGAAACTCGCCGGATTACAACGGTATGTTTATTTTTCCCCTAGGCCATTGTCGTCATTGGTTTCGAGTATCAGACATGCGATAATTTTGATGGTTTCTCAACCATTCCTTAACTTCAAACTCCCATATCTCGCGAACGGATTGAGGAACACGAGAAATTCCAATTGCATCTGAAAGCAGAAACACGCCCGATTTCAACGGTATGTGTACTTTTCACCTAGGCCTTTGTAGTTATTGGTTTCGGGAATCAGAGTTGCGAAAATTTTGATGGTTTCTCAACCATTCCTTAACATCAAACTCCCATATCTCGCGAACGGATTGACGAATTCGAGAAATTCCTATTGCATCTGAAAGCAGAAACTAGCCCGATTTCAACGGCATGTGTACTTTTCCCCTAGGCCATTCCAGTTACTGGTTTCGAGTATCAAATCAGCGAAAATTTTGGTGGTTTCTCAACCATTCCTTAACTTCAAACTCCCATATCTCGCGAACGGATTGACGAACTCGAGAAATTCCTGTTGCATCTGAAAGTAGAATCTCGCCCGATTATAACGGTATGTGTATTTTTTCCCGTCGCCCTTTGTAGTTATTGGTTTCGGGTATCAAACTTACGAAAATTTTGATGGTTTCTCAACCATTCCTTAACTTCAAACTCCCATACCTCGCGAACGGATTGACGAACAAGAGAAATTCCTATTGCATCGGAAAGCAGAAACTCGCCCGATTACAGCGGTGTGTGTATTTTTGCCCTAGGCCATAGTAGTTATTGGTTTTGAGTATCAGACTTGCGAAAATTTTGGTGGTTTCTCAACCATTCCTTAACTTCAAACTCCCATATCTCGCAAACGGATTGACGAACACGAGAAATTCCTATTGCATCGGAAAGCAGAAACTCGCTCGATTACAATGGTGTGTGTACTTTTCCCCTAGACCATAGTAGTTATTGGTTTCGAGTATCTGACTTGCGAAAATTTTGATGGCTCCTCAAGCGTTCCTTAACTTCAAACTCCCATATCTCGCGAACTGATTGACGAACTCGAGAAATTCCTGTCTCATCTGAAAGTAGAAACTCGCCGGATTACAACGGTATGTGTATTTTTCCCCTAGGCCATTGTATTTATTGGTTTCGAGTATCAGACATGCGAAAATTTTGATGGTTTCTCAACCATTCCTTAACTTCAAACTCACATACCTCGCGAACGGATTGACGAACACGAGAAATTCCTATTGCATCTGAAAGCAGAAACTCGCCCGATTTCAACGGTATGTGTACTTTTCCCCTAGGCCATTCCAGTTATTGGTTTCGAGTATCAATTCAGCGAAAATTTTGGTGGTTTCTCAACCATTCCTTAACTTCAAACTCCCATATCTCGCGAACGGATAGACGAACTCTCGAAATTCCTGTTGCATCTGAAAGCAGAAACTCGCCCGATTTCAATGGTGTGTGTACTTTTCCCCTAGACCATAGTAGTTATTGGTTTCGAGTATCAGACTTGCGAAAATTTTAATGGTTTCTCAACCATTCCTTAACTTCAAACTCCCATATCTCGCGAACGGATTGACGAACTCGAAATATTCCTTTTGCATCTGAAAGTAGAAACTCGACCCATTACAATGGTATGTGCATTTTTCCCCTAGGCCTTTGCAGTTATTGGTTTCGGGAATCAGACTTGCGAAAATTTTGATGGTTTCTCAACCATTCCTTAACTTCTAACTCCCATATCTCGCGAACGGATTGACAAACTCGAGAAATTCCTATTGCATCTGAAAGTAGAAACTCGCCCCATTACAATGGTGTGTGTACTTTTCTCCTAGACCATTCCAGTTATTGGTTTCGAGTATCAGACCAGCGAAAATTTTGATGGTTTCTCAACCATTCCTTAACTTCAAACTCCCATAACACGCGAACGGATTGACGAACTCGAGAAATTCCTATTGCATCTGAAAGCAGAAACTCGCCCGATTACAACGGTATGTGTATTTTTTCCCGTCGCCCTTTGTAGTTATTGGTTTCGGGTATCAAACTTACGAAAATTTTGATGGTTTCACAACCATTCCTTAACTTCAAACTCCCATACCTCGCGAACAGATTGACGAACACGAGAAATTCCTATTGCATCGGAAAGCAGAAACTCGCCCGATTACAGCGGTGTGTGTATTTTTGCCCTAGGCCATAGTAGTTATTGGTTTTGAGTATCAGACTTGCGAAAATTTTGGTGGTTTCTCAACCATTCCTTAACTTCAAACTCCCATATCTCGCGAACGGATTGACGAACACGAGAAATTCCTATTGCATCGGAAAGCAGAAACTTGCCCGATTTCAACGGTATGTGTACTTTTCCCTTAGGCCATTCCAGTTATTTGTTTCGAGTATCAGATCAGCGAAAATTTTTGTGGTTTCTCAACCATTCCTTAACTTCAAACTCCCATATCTCGCGAACGGATTGACGAACACGAGAAATTCCTATTGCATCGGAAAGCAGAAACTTGCCCGATTTTAACGGTATGTGTACTTTTCCCTTAGGCCAGTCCTGTTATTTGTTTCGAGTATCAGATCAGCGAAAATTTTTGTGGTTTCTCAACCATTCCTTAACTTCAAACTCCCATATCTCGCGAACGGATTGACTTAGTCGAGAAATTCCTGATGCATCTGAAAGTAGAAACTCGCTCGATTACAATGGTGTGTGTACTTTTCCCCTAGGCCATAGTAGTTATTGGTTTCGAGTATCTGACTTGCGAAAATTTGGATGGCTTCTCAAGCGTTCCTTAACTTCAAACTCCCATATCTCGCGAACGGATTGACGAACTCGAGAAATTCCTGTTTCATCTGAAAGTAGATACTCGCCGGATTACAGCGGTATGTGTATTTTTCCCCTAGGCCATTGTATTTATTGGTTTCGAGTATCAGACAAGCGAAAATTTTGATGGTTTCTCAACCATTCCTTAACTTCAAACTCACATACCTCGCGAACGGATTGACGAACACGAGAAATTCCTATTGCATCTGAAAGCAGAAACTCGCCCCATTACAATGGTGTGTGTACTTTTCTCCTAGACCATTCCAGTTATTGGTTTCGAGTATCAGAGCAGCGAAAATTTTGATGGTTTCTCAACCATTCCTTAACTTCAAACTCCCATAACACGCGAACGGATTGACGAACTCGAGAAATTCCTATTGCATCTGAAAGCAGAAACTCGCCCGATTACAACGGTATGTGTATTTTTTCCCGTCGCCCTTTGTAGTTATTGGTTTCGGGTATCAAACTTACGAAAATTTTGATGGTTTCTCAACCATTCCTTAACTTCAAACTCCCATACCTCGCGAACAGATTGACGAACACGAGAAATTCCTATTGCATCGGAAAGCAGAAACTCGCCCGATTACAGCGGTGTGTGTATTTTTGCCCTAGGCCATAGTAGTTATTGGTTTTGAGTATCAGACTTGCGAAAATTTTGGTGGTTTCTCAACCATTCCTTAACTTCAAACTCCCATATCTCGCGAACGGATTGACGAACACGAGAAATTCCTATTGCATCGGAAAGCAGAAACTTGCCCGATTTCAACGGTATGTGTACTTTTCCCTTAGGCCATTCCAGTTATTTGTTTCGAGTATCAGATCAGCGAAAATTTTTGTGGTTTCTCAACCATTCCTTAACTTCAAACTCCCATATCTCGCGAACGGATTGACGAACACGAGAAATTCCTATTGCATCGGAAAGCAGAAACTTGCCCGATTTTAACGGTATGTGTACTTTTCCCTTAGGCCAGTCCTGTTATTTGTTTCGAGTATCAGATCAGCGAAAATTTTTGTGGTTTCTCAACCATTCCTTAACTTCAAACTCCCATATCTCGCGAACGGATTGACGAAGTCGAGAAATTCCTGTTGCATCTGAAAGTAGAAACTCGCTCGATTACAATGGTGTGTATACTTTTCCCCTAGGCCATAGTAGTTATTGGTTTCGAGTATCTGACTTGCGAAAATTTTGATGGCTTCTCAAGCGTTCCTTAACTTCAAACTCACATACCTCGCGAACGGATTGACGAACACGAGAAATTCCTATTGCATCTGAAAGCAGAAACTCGCCCCATTACAATGGTGTGTGTACTTTTCTCCTAGACCATTCCAGTTATTGGTTTCGAGTATCAGAGCAGCGAAAATTTTGATGGTTTCTCAACCATTCCTTAACTTCAAACTCCCATAACACGCGAACGGATTGACGAACTCGACAAATTCCTATTGCATCTGAAAGCAGAAACTCGCCCGATTACAACGGTATGTGTATTTTTTCCCGTCGCCCTTTGTAGTTATTGGTTTCGGGTATCAAACTTACGAAAATTTTGATGGTTTCTCAACCATTCCTTAACTTCAAACTCCCATACCTCGCGAACAGATTGACGAACACGAGAAATTCCTATTGCATCGGAAAGCAGAAACTCGCCCGATTACTGCGGTGTGTGTATTTTTGCCCTAGGCCATAGTAGTTATTGGTTTTGAGTATCAGACTTGCGAAAATTTTGGTGGTTTCTCAACCATTCCTTAACTTCAAACTCCCATATCTCGCGAACAGATTGACGAACACGAGAAATTCCTATTGCATCGGAAAGCAGAAACTTGCCCGATTTTAACGGTATGTGTACTTTTCCCTTAGGCCAGTCCTGTTATTTGTTTCGAGTATCAGATCAGCGAAAATTTTTGTGGTTTCTCAACCATTCCTTAACTTTAAACTCCCATATCTCGCGAACGGATTGACGAAGTCGAGAAATTCCTGTTGCATCTGAAAGTAGAAACTCGCTCGATTACAATGGTGTGTGTACTTTTCCCCTAGGCCATAGTAGTTATTGGTTTCGAGTATCTGACTTGCGAAAATTTTGATGGCTTCTCAAGCGTTCCTTAACTTCAAACTCCCATATCTCGCGAACGGATTGACGAACTCGAGAAATTCCTGTTTCATCTGAAAGTAGATACTCGCCGGATTACAGCGGTATGTGTATTTTTCCCCTAGGCCATTGTATTTATTGGTTTCGAGTATCAGACAAGCGAAAATTTTGATGGTTTCTCAACCATTCCTTAACTTCAAACTCACATACCTCGCGAACAGATTGACGAACACGAGAAATTCCTATTGCATCTGAAAGCAGAAACTCGCCCAATTTCAACGGTATGTGTACTTTTCCCCTAGGCCTTTGTAGTTATTGGTTGCGGGAATCAGAGGTGCGAAAATTTTGATGGTTTCTCAACCATTCCTTAACATCAAACTCCCATATCTCGCGAACGGATTGACGAATTCGAGAAATTCCTATTGCATCTGAAAGCAGAAACTAGCCCGATTTCAACGGTATGTGTACTTTTCCCCTAGGCCATTCCAGTTATTGGTTTCGAGTATCAAATCAGCGAAAATTTTGGTGGTTTCTCAACCATTCCTTAACTTCAAACTCCCATATCTCGCGAACGGATTGACGAACTCGAGAAATTCCTGTTGCATCTGAAAGTAGAAACTCGCCCGATTACAACGGTATGTGTATTTTTTCCCGTCGCCCTTTGTAGTTATTGGTTTCGGGTATCAAACTTACGAAAATTTTGATGGTTTCTCAACCATTCCTTAACTTCAAACTCCCATACCTCGCGAACGGATTGACGAACACGAGAAATTCCTATTGCATCGGAAAGCAGAAACTCGCCCGATTACAGCGGTGTGTGTATTTTAGCCCTAGGCCATAGTAGTTATTGGTTTTGAGTATCAGACTTGCGAAAATTTTGGTGGTTTCTCAACCATTCCTTAACTTCAAACTCCCATATCTCGCGAACGGATTGACGAACACGAGAAATTCCTATTGCATCGGAAAGCAGAAACTTGCCCGATTTCAACGGTATGTGTACTTTTCCCTTAGGCCATTCCAGTTATTTGTTTCGAGTATCAGATCAGCGAAAATTTTTGTGGTTTCTCAACCATTCCTTAACTTCAAACTCCCATATCTCGCGAACGGATTGACGAACACGAGAAATTCCTATTGCATCGGAAAGCAGAAACTTGCCCGATTTTAACGGTATGTGTACTTTTCCCTTAGGCCAGTCCTGTTATTTGTTTCGAGTATCAGATCAGCGAAAATTTTTGTGGTTTCTCAACCATTCCTTAACTTCAAACTCCCATATCTCGCGAACGGATTGACGAAGTCGAGAAATTCCTGTTGCATCTGAAAGTAGAAACTCGCTCGATTACAATGGTGTGTGTACTTTTCCCCTAGGCCATAGTAGTTATTGGTTTCGAGTATCTGACTTGCGAAAATTTTGATGGCTCCTCAAGCGTTCCTTAACTTCAAACTCCCATATCTCGCGAACTGATTGACGAACTCGAGAAATTCCTGTCTCATCTGAAAGTAGAAACTCGCCGGATTACAACGGTATGTGTATTTTTCCCCTAGGCCATTGTATTTATTGGTTTCGAGTATCAGACATGCGAAAATTTTGATGGTTTCTCAACCATTCCTTAACTTCAAACTCACATACCTCGCGAACGGATTGACGAACACGAGAAATTCCTATTGCATCTGAAAGCAGAAACTCGCCCGATTTCAACGGTATGTGTACTTTTCCCCTAGGCCTTTGTAGTTATTGGTTTCGGGAATCAGAGGTGCGAAAATTTTGATGGTTTCTCAACCATTCCTTAACATCAAACTCCCATATCTCGCGAACGGATTGACGAACTCGAGAAATTCCTATTGCATCTGAAAGCAGAAACTCGCCCGATTACAACGGTATGTGTATTTTTTCCCGTCGCCCTTTGTAGTTATTGGTTTCGGGTATCAAACTTACGAAAATTTTGATGGTTTCTCAACCATTCCTTAACTTCAAACTCCCATACCTCGCGAACAGATTGACGAACACGAGAAATTCCTATTGCATCGGAAAGCAGAAACTCGCCCGATTACAGCGGTGTGTGTATTTTTGCCCTAGGCCATAGTAGTTATTGGTTTTGAGTATCAGACTTGCGAAAATTTTGGTGGTTTCTCAACCATTCCTTAACTTCAAACTCCCATATCTCGCGAACGGATTGACGAACACGAGAAATTCCTATTGCATCGGAAAGCAGAAACTTGCCCGATTTCAACGGTATGTGTACTTTTCCCTTAGGCCAGTCCTGTTATTTGTTTCGAGTATCAGATCAGCGAAAATTTTTGTGGTTTCTCAACCATTCCTTAACTTCAAACTCCCATATCTCGCGAACGGATTGACGAAGTCCAGAAATTCCTGTTGCATCTGAAAGTAGAAACTCGCTCGATTACAATGGTGTGTGTACTTTTCCCCTAGGCCATAGTAGTTATTGGTTTCGAGTATCTGACTTGCGAAAATTTTGATGGCTTCTCAAGCGTTCCTTAACTTCAAACTCCCATATCTCGCGAACGGATTGACGAACTCGAGAAATTCCTGTTTCATCTGAAAGTAGATACTCGCCGGATTACAGCGGTATGTGTATTTTTCCCCTAGGCCATTGTATTTATTGGTTTCGAGTATCAGACAAGCGAAAATTTTGATGGTTTCTCAACCATTCCTTAACTTCAAACTCACATACCTCGCGAACGGATTGACGAACACGAGAAATTCCTATTGCATCGGAAAGCAGAAACTTGCCCGATTTCAACGGTATGTGTACTTTTCCCCTAGGCCTTTGCAGTTATTGGTTTCGGGAATCAGACTTGCGAAAATTTTGATGGTTTCTCAACCATTCCTTAACTTCTAACTCCCATATCTCGCGAACGGATTGACAAACTCGAGAAATTCCTATTGCATCTGAAAGTAGAAACTCGCCCCATTACAATGGTGTGTGTACTTTTCTCCTAGACCATTCCAGTTATTGGTTTCGAGTATCAGACCAGCGAAAATTTTGATGGTTTCTCAACCATTCCTTAACTTCAAACTCCCATAACACGCGAACGGATTGACGAACTCGAGAAATTCCTATTGCATCTGAAAGCAGAAACTCGCCCGATTACAACGGTATGTGTATTTTTTCCCGTCGCCCTTTGTAGTTATTGGTTTCGGGTATCAAACTTACGAAAATTTTGGTGGTTTCTCAACCATTCCTTAACTTCAAACTCCCATACCTCGCGAACAGATTGACGAACACGAGAAATTCCTATTGCATCGGAAAGCAGAAACTCGCCCGATTACAGCGGTGTGTGTATTTTTGCCCTAGGCCATAGTAGTTATTGGTTTTGAGTATCAGACTTGCGAAAATTTTGGTGGTTTCTCAACCATTCCTTAACTTCAAACTCCCATATCTCGCGAACGGATTGACGAACACGAGAAATTCCTATTGCATCGGAAAGCAGAAACTTGCCCGATTTCAACGGTATGTGTACTTTTCCCTTAGGCCATTCCAGTTATTTGTTTCGAGTATCAGATCAGCGAAAATTTTTGTGGTTTCTCAACCATTCCTTAACTTCAAACTCCCATATCTCGCGAACGGATTGACGAACACGAGAAATTCCTATTGCATCGGAAAGCAGAAACTTGCCCGATTTTAACGGTATGTGTACTTTTCCCTTAGGCCAGTCCTGTTATTTGTTTCGAGTATCAGATCAGCGAAAATTTTTGTGGTTTCTCAACCATTCCTTAACTTCAAACTCCCATATCTCGCGAACGGATTGACGAACACGAGAAATTCCTATTGCATCGGAAAGCAGAAACTTGCCCGATTTTAACGGTATGTGTACTTTTCCCCTAGGCCATTCCAGTTATTGGTTGCGGGAATCAGAGGTGCGAAAATTTTGATGGTTTCTCAACCATTCCTTAACATCAAACTCCCATATCTCGCGAACGGATTGACGAATTCGAGAAATTCCTATTGCATCTGAAAGCAGAAACTAGCCCGATTTCAACGGTATGTGTACTTTTCCCCTAGGCCATTCCAGTTATTGGTTTCGAGTATCAAATCAGCGAAAATTTTGGTGGTTTCTCAACCATTCCTTAACTTCAAACTCCCATATCTCGCGAACGGATTGACGAACTCGAGAAATTCCTGTTGCATCTGAAAGTAGAAACTCGCCCGATTACAACGGTATGTGTATTTTTTCCCGTCGCCCTTTGTAGTTATTGGTTTCGGGTATCAAACTTACGAAAATTTTGATGGTTTCTCAACCATTCCTTAACTTCAAACTCCCATACCTCGCGAACGGATTGACGAACACGAGAAATTCCTATTGCATCGGAAAGCAGAAACTCGCCCGATTACAGCGGTGTGTGTATTTTAGCCCTAGGCCATAGTAGTTATTGGTTTTGAGTATCAGACTTGCGAAAATTTTGGTGGTTTCTCAACCATTCCTTAACTTCAAACTCCCATATCTCGCGAACGGATTGACGAACACGAGAAATTCCTATTGCATCGGAAAGCAGAAACTTGCCCGATTTCAACGGTATGTGTACTTTTCCCTTAGGCCATTCCAGTTATTTGTTTCGAGTATCAGATCAGCGAAAATTTTTGTGGTTTCTCAACCATTCCTTAACTTCAAACTCCCATATCTCGCGAACGGATTGACGAAGTCGAGAAACTCCTGTTGCATCTGAAAGTAGAATCTCGCTCGATTACAATGGTGTGTGTACTTTTCCCCTAGGCCATAGTAGTTATTGGTTTCGAGTATCTGACTTGCGAAAATTTTGATGGCTCCTCAAGCGTTCCTTAACTTCAAAATCCCATATCTCGCGAACTGATTGACGAACTCGAGAAATTCCTGTCTCATCTGAAAGTAGAAACTCGCCGGATTACAACGGTATGTGTATTTTTCCCCTAGGCCATTGTATTTATTGGTTTCGAGTATCAGACATGCGAAAATTTTGATGGTTTCTCAACCATTCCTTAACTTCAAACTCACATACCTCGCGAACGGATTGACGAACACGAGAAATTCCTATTGCATCTGAAAGCAGAAACTCGCCCGATTTCAACGGTATGTGTACTTTTCCCCTAGGCCTTTGTAGTTATTGGTTTCGGGAATCAGAGGTGCGAAAATTTTGATGGTTTCTCAACCATTCCTTAACATCAAACTCCCATATCTCGCGAACGGATTGACGAACTCGAGAAATTCCTATTGCATCTGAAAGCAGAAACTCGCCCGATTTCAACGGTATGTGTACTTTTCCCCTAGGCCATTCCAGTTATTGGTTTCGAGTATCAAATCAGCGAAAATTTTGGTGGTTTCTCAACCATTCCTTAACTTCAAACTCCCATATCTCGCGAACGGAATGATGAACTCGAGAAATTCCTGTTGCATCTGAAAGTAGAAACTCGCCCGATTACAACGGTATGTGTATTTTTCCCCTAGGCCTTTGTAGTTATTGGTTTCGGGAATCAGACTTGCAAAATTTTGGTGGTTTCTCAACCATTCCTTAACTTCAAACTCCCATATCTCGCGAACGGATTGACGAACTCGAGAAATTCCTGTCTCATCTGAAAGTAGAAACTCGCCGGATTACAACGGTATGTGTATTTTTCCCCTAGGCCATTGTATTTATTGGTTTCGAGTTTCACACATGCGAAAATTTTGATGGTTTCTCAACCATTCCTTAACTTCAAACTCACATACCTCGCGAACGGATTGACGAACTCGAGAAATTCCTGTTGCATCTGAAAGTAGAAACTCGCACGATTGCAACGGTATGTGTATTTTTGCCCTAGGCCATAGTAGTTTATGGTTTCGAGTATCAGACTTGCGAAAATTTTATTGGTTTCTCAACCATTCCTTAACTTCAAACTCCCATATCTCGCGAACGGATTGACGAACTCGAAATATTCCTGTTGCATCTGAAAGTAGAAACTCGACCCATTACAATGGTATGTGTATTTTTCCCCTAGGCCTTCGTAGTTATTGGTTTCGGGAATCAGACTTGCGAAAATTTTGATGGTTTCTCCTCCACTCCTTAACTTCTAACTCCCATATCTCGCGAACGGATTGACGAACTCGAGAAATTCCTATTGCATCTGAAAGTAGAAACTCGCCCGATTACAACGATATGTGTATTTTTCCCCTAGGCTTTTGTAGTTATTGGTTTCGGGAATCAGACTTGCGAAAATTTTGATGGTTGCTCAACCATCCCTTAACTTCAAACTCCCATATCTCGCGAACGGATTGACGAACACGAGAAATTCCTATTGCATCTGAAAGCAGAAACACGCCCGATTTCAACGGTATGTGTACTTTTTCCCGTCGCCCTTTGTAGTTATTGGTTTCGGGTATCAAACTTACGAAAATTTTGATGGTTTCTCAACCATTCCTTAACTTCAAACTCCCATACCTCGCGAACGGATTGACGAACACGAGAAATTCCTATTGCATCGAAAAGCAGAAACTCGCCCGATTACAGCGGTGTGTGTATTTTTGCCCTAGGCCATAGTAGTTATTGGTTTTGAGTATCAGACTTGCGAAAATTTTGGTGGTTTCTCAACCATTCCAGAATTTCAAACTCCCATATCTCGCGAACGGATTGACGAACACGAGAAATTCCTATTGCATCGGAAAGCAGAAACTTACCCGATTTCAACGGTATGTGTACTTTTCCCTTAGGCCATTCCAGTTATTTGTTTCGAGTACCAGATCAGCGAAAATTTTTGTGGTTTCCCAAACATTCCTTAACTTCAAACTCCCATATCTCGCGAACGGATTGACGAAGTCGAGAAATTCCTCTTGCATATGAAAGTAGAAACTCGCTCGATTACAATGGTGTGTGTACTTTTCCCCTAGGCCATAGTAGTTATTGGTTTCGAATATCTGACTTGCGAAAATTTTGATGGCTCCTCAAGCGTTCCTTAACTTCAAACTCCCATATCTCGCGAACGGATTGACGAACTCGAGAAATTCCTGTCTCATCTGAAAGCAGAAACTCGCCGGATTACAACGGTATGTGTATTTTTCCCCTAGGCCATTGTATTTATTGGTTTCGAGTATCTGACTTGCGAAAATTTTGATGGCTCCTCAAGCGTTCCTTAACTTCAAACTCCCATATCTCGCGAACGGATTGACGAACTCGAGAAATTCCTGTCTCATCTGAAAGCAGAAACTCGCCGGATTACAACGGTATGTGTATTTTTCCCCTAGGCCATTGTATTTATTGGTTTCGAGTATCAGACATGCGAAAATTTTGATGGTTTCTCAACCATTCCTTAACTTCAAACTCACATACCTCGCGAACGGATTGACGAACACGAGAAATTCCTATTGCATCTGAAAGCAGAAACTCGCCCGATTTCAACGGTATGTGTACTTTTCCCCTAGGCCTTCGTAGTTATTGGTTTCGGGAATCAGACTTGCGAAAATTTTGATGGTTGTTCAACCATTCCTTAACTTCAAACTCCCATATCTCGCGAACGAATTGACGAACTCGAGAAATTCTTGTTGCATCTGAAAGCAGAAACTCGCCCGATTACAATGGTGTGTGTACTTTTCCCCTAGGCCATAGCAGTTATTGGTTTCGGAATCAGACTTGCGAAAATTTTGATGGTTGCTCAACCATTTCTTAACTTCAAACTCCCATATCTCGCGAACGAATGGGCGAACTCGAGAAATTCTTGTTGCATCTGAAAGCAGAAACTCGCCCGATTACAATGGTGTGTGTACTTTTCCCCTAGGCCATAGTAGTTATTGGTTTCGGGAATCAGACTTGCGAAAATTTTGATGGTTTCTCAACCATTCCTTAACTTCTAACTCCCATATCTCGCGAACGGATTGACGAACTCGAGAAATTCCTATTGCATCTGAAAGTAGAAACTCGCCCGATTACAACGGTATGTGTATTTTTCCCCTAGGCCTTTGTAGTTATTGGTTTCGGGAATCAGACTTGCGAAAATTTTGATGGTTGCTCAAACATTCCTTAACATCAAACTCCCATATCTCGCGAACGGATTGACGAACTCGAGAAATTCCTATTGCATCTGAAAGCAGAAACTCGCCCAATTTCAACGGTATGTGTACTTTTCCCCCAGGCCATTCTAGTTATTGGTTTCGATTATCAAATCAGCGAAAATTTTGGTGGTTTCTCAACCATTCCTTAACTTCAAACTCCCATATCTCGCGAACGGATTGACGAACTCGGAATATTCCTGTTGCATCTGAAAGTAGAAACTCGGCCCATTACAATGGTGTGTGTACTTTTCTCCTAGACCATTCCAGCTATTGGTTTCGAGTATCAGACCAGCGAAAATTTTGATGGTTTCTCATCCATTCCTTAACGTCAAACTCCCATATCTCGCGAACGGATAGACGAACTCGAGAAATTCCTATTGCATCTGAAAGCAGAAACTCGCCCGATTACAATGGTGTGTGTACTTTTCCCCTAGGCCATAGTAGTTATTGGTTTCGGGAATCAGACTTGCGAAAATTTTGATGGTTTCTCAACCATTCCTTAACTTCAAACTCCCATATCTCGCGAATGGATTGACGAACACGAGAAATTCTTATTGCATGTGAAAGCAGAAACTCGCCCGATTTCAACGGTACGTGTACTTTTCCACTAGGCCTTCGTAGTTATTGGTTTCGGGAATCAGACTGGCGAAGATTTTGATGGTTTCTCAACCATTCCTTAACTTCAAACTCCCATATCTCGCGAACGGATTGACGAACTCGAGAAATTCCTATTGCGTCTGAAAGTAGAAACTCGCCCGATTACAACGGTATGTGTATTTTTCCCCTAGGCCTTTGTAGTTATTTGTTTCCAGTATCAGACTTGCGAAAATTTTGATGGTTTCTAAAACGTTCCTTAACTTCAAACTCCCATATCTCGCGAACGGATTGACGAACTCGAGAAATTCCTGTTGCATCTGAAAGTAGAAACTTGCCCGATTACAACGGTATGTGTATTTTTCCCCTAGGCCTTTGTAGTTATTGGTTTCGGGAATCAGACTGGCGAAAATTTTGATGGTTTCTCAACCATTCCTTAATTTCAAACTCCCATATCTCGCGAATGGATTGACGAACACGAGAAATTCCTGTTGCATCTGAAAGTAGAAACTTGCCCGATTACAACGGTATGTGTATTTTTCCCCTAGGCCTTTGTTGTTATTGGTTTCGAGTATCAGACTTGCGAAAATTTTGATGGTTTCTCAACCATTCCTTAACTTCAAACTCCCATATCTCGCGAACGGATTGACGAACACGAGAAATTCCTATTGCATGTGAAAGCAGAAACTCGCCCGGTTTCAACGGTACGTGTACTTTTCCCCTAGGCCTTTGTAGTTATTGGTTTCGGGAATCAGAGTTGCGAAAACTTTGATGGTTTCTCAACCATTCCTTAACTTCAAACTCCCATATCTCGCGAACGGATTGACGAACTCGAGAAATTCCTGTTGCATCTGAAAGTAGAAACTCGCCCGATTACAATGGTGTGTGTACTTTTCCCCTAGGCCATAGTAGTTATTGGTTTCGGGAATCAGACTTGCGAAAATTTTGATGGTTGCTCAACCATTTCTTAACTTCAAACTCCCATATCTCGCGAACGAATTGACGAACTCGAGAAATTCTTGTTGCATCTGAAAGCAGAAACTCGCCCGATTGCAATGGTGTGTGTACTCTTCCCCTAGGCCATTCCAGTTATTGGTCTCGAGTATCAGACCAGCGAAAATTTTGATGATTTCTCAACCATTCCTTAATTTCAAACTCCCATATCTCGCGAACGGATTGACGAACTCGAGAAATTCCTGTTGCATCTGAAAGTAGAAACTCGCCCGATTACAACGGTCTGTGTATTTTTCCCCTAGGCCTTCGTAGTTATTGGTTTCGGGAATCAGACTTGCGAAAATTTTGATGGTTGTTCAACCATTCCTTAACTTCAAACTCCCATATCTCGTGAACGAATTCATGAACTCGAGAAATTCTTGTTGCATCTGAAAGCAGAAACTCGCCCGATTGCAATGGTGTGTGTACTTTTCCCCTAGGCCATAGTAGTTATTGGTTTCGGGAATCAGACTTGCGAAAATTTTGATGGTTGCTCAACCATTTCTTAACTTCAAACTCCCATATCTCGCGAACGAATTGACGAACTCGAGAAATTCTTGTTGCATCTGAAAGCAGAAACTCGCCCGATTACAATGGTGTGTGTACTTTTCCCCTAGGCCATAGTAGTTATTGGTTTCGGGAATCAGACTTGCGAAAATTTTGATGGTTTCTCAACCATTCCTTAACTTCAAACTCCCATATCTCGCGAATGGATTGACGAACACGAGAAATTCCTATTGCATCTGAAAGTAGAAACTCGCCCGATTACAACGGTATGTGTATTTTTCCCCTAGGCCTTTGTAGTTATTGGTTTCGGGAATCAGACTTGCGAAAATTTTGATGGTTGCTCAAACATTCCTTAACATCAAACTCCCATATCTCGCGAACGGATTGACGAACTCGAGAAATTCCTATTGCATCTGAAAGCAGAAACTCGCCCAATTTCAACGGTATGTGTACTTTTCCCCCAGGCCATTCTAGTTATTGGTTTCGATTATCAAATCAGCGAAAATTTTGGTGGTTTCTCAACCATTCCTTAACTTCAAACTCCCATATCTCGCGAACGGATTGACGAACTCGGAATATTCCTGTTGCATCTGAAAGTAGAAACTCGGCCCATTACAATGGTGTGTGTACTTTTCTCCTAGACCATTCCAGCTATTGGTTTCGAGTATCAGACCAGCGAAAATTTTGATGGTTTCTCATCCATTCCTTAACGTCAAACTCCCATATCTCGCGAACGGATAGACGAACTCGAGAAATTCCTATTGCATCTGAAAGTAGAAACTCGCCCGATTACAACGGTATGTGTATTTTTCCCCTAGGGCATTGTAGTTATTGGTTTCGAGTATCAGACGTGCGAAAATTTTGATGGTTTCTCAACCATTCCTTTACTTCAAACTCCCATATCGCGCGAACGGATTGACGAACTCGAGAAATTCCTATTGCATCTGAAAGCAGAAACTCGCCCGATTACAAGGGTATGTGTATTTTTCCCCTAGGCCTTTGTAGTTATTTGTTTCCAGTATCAGACTTGCGAAAATTTTGATGGTTTCTCAACCATTCCTTAACTTCAAACTCCCACATCTCGCGAACGAATTGACGAACTCGAGAAATTCCTGCTGCGTCTGAAAGCAGAAACTCGCCCGATTACAACGGTATGTGTATTTTTCCCCTAGGCCTTTGTAGTTATTGGTTTCGGGAATCAGAGTTGCGAAAATTTTGATGGTTTCTCAACCATTCCTTAACTTCAAACTCCCATATCTCGCGAGCGGATTGACGAACTCGAGAAATTCCTGTTGCATCTGAAAGTAGAAACTCGCCCGATTACAATGGTGTGTGTACTTTTCCCCTAGGCCATTCCAGTTATTGGTCTCGAGTATCAGACCAGCGAAAATTTTGATGATTTCTCAACCATTCCTTAATTTCAAGCTCCCATATCTCGCGAACGGATTGACGACCTCGAGAAATTCCTGTTGCATCTGAAAGTAGAAACTCGCCCGATTACAACGGTATGTGTATTTTTCCCCTAGGCCTTCGTAGTTATTGGTTTCGGGAGTCAGACTAGCGAAAATTTTGATGGTTGTTCAACCATTCCTTAACTTCAAACTCCCATATCTCGCGAACGAATTGACGAACTCGAGAAATTCTTGTTGCATCTGAAAGCAGAAACTCGCCCGATTACAACGGTATGTGTACTTTTCCCCTAGGCCATAGTAGTTATAGGTTTCGGGAATCAGACTTGCGAAAATTTTGATGGTTGCTCAACCATTTCTTAACTTCAAACTCCCATATCTCGCGAACGAATGGGCGAACTCGAGAAATTCTTGTTGCATCTGAAAGCAGAAACTCGCCCGATTACAATGGTGTGTGTACTTTTCCCCTAGGCCATAGTAGTTATTGGTTTCGGGAATCAGACTTGCGAAAATTTTGATGGTTTCTCAACCATTCCTTAACTTCAAACTCCCATATCTCGCGAATGGATTGACGAACACGAGAAATTCTTATTGCATGTGAAAGCAGAAACTCGCCCGATTTCAACGGTACGTGTACTTTTCCACTAGGCCTTCGTAGTTATTGGTTTCGGGAATCAGACTGGCGAAGATTTTGATGGTTTCTCAACCATTCCTTAACTTCAAACTCCCATATCTCGCGAACGGATTGACGAACTCGAGAAATTCCTATTGCGTCTGAAAGTAGAAACTCGCCCGATTACAACGGTATGTGTATTTTTCCCCTAGGCCTTTGTAGTTATTTGTTTCCAGTATCAGACTTGCGAAAATTTTGATGGTTTCTAAAACGTTCCTTAACTTCAAACTCCCATATCTCGCGAACGGATTGACGAACTCGAGAAATTCCTGTTGCATCTGAAAGTAGAAACTTGCCCGATTACAACGGTATGTGTATTTTTCCCCTAGGCCTTTGTAGTTATTGGTTTCGGGTATCAGACTGGCGAAAATTTTGATGGTTTCTCAACCATTCCTTAATTTCAAACTCCCATATCTCGCGAATGGATTGACGAACACGAGAAATTCCTGTTGCATCTGAAAGTAGAAACTTGCCCGATTACAACGGTATGTGTATTTTTCCCCTAGGCCTTTGTTGTTATTGGTTTCGAGTATCAGACTTGCGAAAATTTTGATGGTTTCTCAACCATTCCTTAACTTCAAACTCCCATATCTCGCGAACGGATTGACGAACACGAGAAATTCCTATTGCATGTGAAAGCAGAAACTCGCCCGGTTTCAACGGTACGTGTACTTTTCCCCTAGGCCTTTGTAGTTATTGGTTTCGGGAATCAGAGTTGCGAAAACTTTGATGGTTTCTCAACCATTCCTTAACTTCAAACTCCCATATCTCGCGAACGGATTGACGAACTCGAGAAATTCCTGTTGCATCTGAAAGTAGAAACTCGCCCGATTACAATGGTGTGTGTACTTTTCCCCTAGGCCATAGTAGTTATTGGTTTCGGGAATCAGACTTGCGAAAATTTTGATGGTTGCTCAACCATTTCTTATCTTCAAACTCCCATATCTCGCGAACGAATTGACGAACTCGAGAAATTCTTGTTGCATCTGAATTTGGAAACTCGCCCGATTACAAAGGTATGTGTACTTTTCCCCTAGGCCATAGTAGTTATTGGTTTCGAAAATCAGACTTGCGAAAATTTTTATGGTTTCTCAACCATTCCTTAACTTCAAACTCCCATATCTCGCGAATGGATTGACGAACACGAGAAATTCTTATTGCATGTGAAAGCAGAAACTCGCCCGATTTCAACGGTACGTGTACTTTTCCACTAGGCCTTCGTAGTTATTGGTTTCGGGAATCAGACTGGCGAAAATTTTGATGGTTTCTCAACCATTCCTTAATTTCAAACTCCCATATCTCGCGAGCGGATTGACGAACTCGAGAAATTCCTGTTGCATCTGAAAGTAGAAACTCGCCCGATTACAATGGTGTGTGTACTTTTCCCCTAGGCCATAGTAGTTATTGGTTTCGGGAATCAGACTTGCGAAAATTTTGATGGTTGCTCAACCATTTCTTAACTTCAAACTCCCATATCTCGCGAACGAATTGACGAACTCGAGAAATTCTTGTTGCATCTGAAAGCAGAAACTCGCCGATTGCAATGGTGTGTGTACTCTTCCCCTAGGCCATTCCAGTTATTGGTCTCGAGTATCAGACCAGCGAAAATTTTGATGATTTCTCAACCATTCCTTAATTTCAAACTCCCATATCTCGCGAACGGATTGACGAACTCGAGAAATTCCTGTTGCATCTGAAAGTAGAAACTCGCCCGATTACAACGGTATGTGTATTTTTCCCCTAGGCCTTCGTAGTTATTGGTTTCGGGAATCAGACTTGCGAAAATTTTGATGGTTGTTCAACCATTCCTTAACTTCAAACTCCCATATCTCGTGAACGAATTCATGAACTCGAGAAATTCTTGTTGCATCTGAAAGCAGAAACTCGCCCGATTGCAATGGTGTGTGTACTTTTCCCCTAGGCCATAGTAGTTATTGGTTTCGGGAATCAGACTTGCGAAAATTTTGATGGTTGCTCAACCATTTCTTAACTTCAAACTCCCATATCTCGCGAACGAATTGACGAACTCGAGAAATTCTTGTTGCATCTGAAAGCAGAAACTCGCCCGATTACAATGGTGTGTGTACTTTTCCCCTAGGCCATAGTAGTTATTGGTTTCGGGAATCAGACTTGCGAAAATTTTGATGGTTTCTCAACCATTCCTTAACTTCAAACTCCCATATCTCGCGAATGGATTGACGAACACGAGAAATTCCTATTGCATGTGAAAGCAGAAACTCGCCCGATTTCAACGGTACGTGTACTTTTCCCCTGGGCCTTTGTAGTTATTGGTTTCGGGAATCAGAGTTGCGAATATTTTGATGGTTTCTCAACCATTCCTTAACTTCAAACTCCCATATCTCGCGAACGGATTGACGAACTCGAGAAATTCCTGTTGCATCTGAAAGTAGAAACTCGCCCGATTACAACGGTATGTGAATTTTTCCCCTAGGCCTTCGTAGTTATTGGTTTCGGGAATCAGACTTGCGAAAATTTTGATGCTTGTTCAACCATTCCTTAACTTCAAACTCCCATATCTCGCGAACGAATTGACGAACTCGAGAAATTCTTGTTGCATCTGAAAGCAGAAACTCGCCCGATTACAATGGTGTGTGTACGTTTCCCCTAGGCCATTCCAGTTATTGGTCTCGAGTATCAGACCAGCGAAAATTTTGATGATTTCTCAACCATTCCTTAATTTCAAACTCCCATATCTCGCGAACGGATTGACGAACTCGAGAAATTCCAGTTGCATCTGAAAGTAGAAACTCGCCCGATTACAACGGTATGTGTATTTTTCCCCTAGGCCTTCGTAGTTATTGGTTTCGGGAATCAGACTTGCGAAAATTTTGATGGTTGTTCAACCATTCCTTAACTTCAAACTCCCATATCTCGTGAACGAATTGACGAACTCGAGAAATTCTTGTTGCATCTGAAAGCAGAAACTCGCCCGATTGCAATGGTGTGTGTACTTTTCCCCTAGGCCATAGTAGTTATTGGTTTCGGGAATCAGACTTGCCAAAATTTTGATGGTTGCTCAACCATTTCTTAACTTCAAACTCCCATATCTCGCGAACGAATTGACGAACTCGAGAAATTCTTGTTGCATCTGAAAGCAGAAACTCGCCCGATTACAATGGTGTGTGTACTTTTCCCCTAGGCCATAGTAGTTATTGGTTTCGGGAATCAGACTTGCGAAAATTTTGATGGTTTCTCAACCATTCCTTAACTTCAAACTCCCATATCTCGCGAATGGATTGACGAACACGAGAAATTCCTATTGCATGTGAAAGCAGAAACTCGCCCGATTTCAACGGTACGTGTACTTTTCCCCTGGGCCTTTGTAGTTATTGGTTTCGGGAATCAGAGTTGCGAATATTTTGATGGTTTCTCAACCATTCCTTAACTTCAAACTCCCATATCTCGCGAACGGATTGACGAACTCGAGAAATTCCTGTTGCATCTGAAAGTAGAAACTCGCCCGATTACAACGGTATGTGTATTTTTCCCCTAGGCCTTCGTAGTTATTGGTTTCGGGAATCAGACTTGCGAAAATTTTGATGCTTGTTCAACCATTCCTTAACTTCAAACTCCCATATCTCGCGAACGAATTGACGAACTCGAGAAATTCTTGTTGCATCTGAAAGCAGAAACTCGCCCGATTACAATGGTGTGTGTACTTTTCCCCTAGGCCATTCCAGTTATTGGTCTCGAGTATCAGACCAGCGAAAATTTTGATGATTTCTCAACCATTCCTTAATTTCAAACTCCCATATCTCGCGAACGGATTGACGAACTCGAGAAATTCCAGTTGCATCTGAAAGTAGAAACTCGCCCGATTACAACGGTATGTGTATTTTTCCCCTAGGCCTTCGTAGTTATTGGTTTCGGGAATCAGACTTGCGAAAATTTTGATGGTTGTTCAACCATTCCTTAACTTCAAACTCCCATATCTCGTGAACGAATTGACGAACTCGAGAAATTCTTGTTGCATCTGAAAGCAGAAACTCGCCCGATTGCAATGGTGTGTGTACTTTTCCCCTAGGCCATAGTAGTTATTGGTTTCGGGAATCAGACTTGCCAAAATTTTGATGGTTGCTCAACCATTTCTTAACTTCAAACTCCCATATCTCGCGAACGAATTGACGAACTCGAGAAATTCTTGTTGCATCTGAAAGCAGAAACTCGCCCGATTACAATGGTGTGTGTACTTTTCCCCTAGGCCATTCCAGTTATTGGTCTCGAGTATCAGACCAGCGAAAATTTTGATGATTTCTCAACCATTCCTTAATTTCAAACTCCCATATCTCGCGAACGGATTGACGAACTCGAGAAATTCCTGTTGCATCTGAAAGTAGAAACTCGCCCGATTACAACGGTATGTGTATTTTTCCCCTAGGCCTTCGTAGTTATTGGTTTCGGGAATCAGACTTGCGAAAATTTTGATGGTTGTTCAACCATTCCTTAACTTCAAACTCCCATATCTCGTGAACGAATTCACGAACTCGAGAAATTCTTGTTGCATCTGAAAGCAGAAACTCGCCCGATTGCAATGGTGTGTGTACTTTTCCCCTAGGCCATAGTAGTTATTGGTTTCGGGAATCAGACTTGCGAAAATTTTTATGATATCTCAACCATTCCTTAATTTCAAACTCCCATATCTCGCGAACGGATTGACGAACTCGAGAAATTCCTGTTGCATCTGAAAGTAGAAACTCGCCCGATTACAACGGTATGTGTATTTTTCCCCTAGGCCTTCGTAGTTATTGGTTTCGGGAATCGGACTTGCGAAAATTTTGTTGGTTGCTCAACCATTCCTTAACTTCAAACTCCCATATCTCGCGAACGAATTGACGAACTCGAGAAATTCTTGTTGCATCTGAAAGCAGAAGCTCGCCCGATTGCAATGGTGTGTGTACTTTTCCCCTAGGCCATAGTAGTTATTGGTTTCGGGAATCAGACTTGCGAAAATTTTGATGGTTTCTCAACCATTCCTTAACTTCAAACTCCCATATCTCGCGAACGGACTGACAAACTCGAGAAATTCCTGTTGCATGTGGAAGTAGAAACTCGCCCGATTACAACGGTATGTGTATTTTTCCCCTAGGCCTTTGTAGTTATTGGTTTCGAGTATCAGACTTGCGAAAATTTTGATGGTTTCTCAACAATTCCTTAAGTTCAAACTCCCATATCTCGCGAACGGATTGACGAACTCGAGAAATTCCTGTTGCATTTGAAAGCAGAAACTCGCCCGATTACAACGGTATGTGCATTTTTGCCCTAGGCCATAGTAGTTATTGGTTTCGGGTATCAGAATTGCGAAAATTTTGATGGTTTCTCAAGAATTCCTTAACTTGAAACTCCCATATCGCGCGAACGGATTGACGAACTCGAGAAATTCCTGTTGTATCTGAAAGTAGAAACACGCCCGATTACAACGGTGTGTGTACTTTTCCCCTAGGCCATTCCAGTTATTGGTTTCGAGTATCAGACCAGCGAAAATTTTGATGGTTTCTCACCAATTCCTAAACTTCAAACTCCCACATCTCGCGAACGGATTGACGAAATCGAGGAATTCCTGTTGCATCTGAAAGTAGAAACTCGCCAGAATACAATGGTGTGTGTACTTTTCCCCTAGGCCATTCCAGTTATTGGTTTCGAGTATCAGACCAGCGAAAATTTTGATGGTATCTCACCAATTCGTAAACTTCAAACTCCCATATCTCGCGAACGGACTGACAAACTCGAGAAATTCCTGTTGCATGTGGAAGTCGAAACTCGCCCGATTACAACGGTATGTGTATTTATCCCCTAGGCCTTTGTAGTTATTGGTTTCGAGAATCAGACTTGCGAAAATTTTGATGGTTTCTCAACAATTCCTTAACTTCAAACTCCCATATCTCGCGAACGGATTGACGAACTCGAGAAATTCCTGTTGCATCTGAAACCAGAAACTCGCCCGATTACAACGGTATGTGCATTTTTGCCCTAGGTCATAGCAGTTATTGGTTTCGAGTATCAGACTTGCGAAAATTTTGATGGTTTCTCAAGAATTCCTTAACTTGAAACTCCCATATCTCGTGAACGGATTGACGAACTCGAGAAATTCCTGTTGCATGTGAAAGTAGAATGTCGCCCGATTACAACGGTATGTCTATTTTTCCGTTAGGCCTTTGTAGTTATTGGTTTCGAGTATCATACTTGCGAAAATTTTGATGGTTTCTCAACCATTCCTTATTTTCACACTTCCATATCTTGGGAACGGATTGACGAACTCGAGAAATTCCTGTTGCATCTGAAAGTAGAAACACGCCCGATTACAATGGTGTGTGTACTTTTCCCCTAGGCCTTTCCAGTTATTCGTTTTTAGCACCAGAATTGCGAAAATTTTGATGGTTTCTCAACCGTTCCTTAACTTCAAACTGCCATATCTCGCGAACAGAATGACGAACTCGAGAAATTCCTGTTGCATCTGAAAGTAGAAACACGCCCGATTACAATGGTGTATGTACTTTTCCCCTAGACCTTTCCAGTTATTCGTTTCTAGCACCAGAATTGCGAAAATTTTGATGGTTTCTCAACCGTTCCTTAACTTCAAACTGCCATTTCTCGCGAACGGATTGACGAACTCGAGAAATTCCTGTTGCATCTGATAGCAGAAACTCGCCCGATTACAACTGTATGTGTATTTTTGCCCCAGGCCATTGTAGTTATTTGTTTCTAGCATCAGAATTGAGGAAATTTTGATGGTTTCTCAACCATTCCTTAACTTCAAACTCCCATATCTCGCGAACGCATTGACGAACTCGAGAAATTCCTGTTGCACCTGAAAGTAGAAACTCGCCCGATTACAACGGTATGTGTATTTTTCCCTTAGGCCATTGTAGTTATTGGTTTCGAGTATAAGACTTGCGAAAATTTTGATGATTTCTCAACCATTCCTTAACTTCAAACTCCCATATCTCGCGAACGCATTGACGAACTCGAGAAATTCCTGTTGTATCTGAAAGAAGAAACTCGCCCGATTACAATGGTGTGTGTACTTTTCCCCTAGGCGATTTCAGTTATTTGTTTCTAGCATCAGAATAGCGGAAATTTTGATGGTTTCTCAACCATTCCTTAACTTCAAACTCCCATATCTCCCGAACGGATTGACGAACTACAAAATTTCCTTTTGCACCTGAAAGCAGAAACTCGCCTGATTACAACGGTGTATGTATTTTTGCCCTAGGCCATAGTAGTTATTGGATTCGAGTATCAGACATGCGAAAATTTTGATGATTTCTCAACTATTCCTTAACTTCAAACTCCCATATCTCGCGAACGCATTGACCAACTCGAGAAATTCCTCTTGTATCTGAAAGTAGAAACTCGCCCGATTACAATGGTGAGTGTACTTTAACCCTAGGCCATTCCAGTTATTGGTTTCGAGTATCAGACCAGCGAAAATTTTGATGGTTTCTCAACCATTCCTTAACTTCAAACTCCCATATCTCGCGAACGGAATGACGAACTCGGGAATTTCCTATTGCACCTGAAAGCAGAAACTCGCCCGATTACAACGGTTTGTGTATTTTTGCCCTAGGCCATACTAGTTATTGGATTCGAGTATCAGACATGCGAAAATTTTGATGATTTCTCAACCATTCCTTAACTTCAAACTCCCATATCTCGCGAACGCATTGACGAACTCGAGAAATTCCTGTTGTATCTGAAAGTATAAAACTCGCCCGATTACAACGGTGTGTGTACTTTACCCCTAGGCCATTCCAGTTACTGGTTTCGTGTATCAGACCGGCGAAAATTTTGATGGTTTCCCAACCATTCCTTAACTTTAAACTCCCATATCTCGCGAACGGATGGACGAACTCGAGAAATTCCTTTTGCATGTGAAAGTAGAAACTCGCCCGATTACAACGGTATGTGTATTTTTGCCCTAGGCCTTTGTAGTTATTGGTTTCGAGTATCAGGCTTGCGAAAATTTTGATGGTTTCTCAACCATTCCATATTTTCACACTTCCATATCTCGCGAACGGATTGACGAACTCGAGAAATTCCTGTTGCATCTGAAAGTAGAAACACGCCCGATTACAATGGTGTGTGTACTTTTCCCCTAGGCCTTTCCAGTTATTCGTTTCTAGCACCAGAATTGCGAAAATTTTGATGGTTTCTCAACCGTTCCTTAACTTCAAACTGCCATATCTCGCGAACGGAACGACGAACTCGAGAAATTCCTGTTGCATCTGAAAGTGGAAAGTCGCCCGATTACAAAGGCATGTGCATTTTTACCCTAGGCCTTTGTAGTTATTGGTTTCGAGTATCAGACTTGCGAAAATTTTGATGGTTTCTCAAACGTTCCTTAATTTCAAACTCCCATATCTCGCGAACGAATTAACGAACTCGAGAAATTCCTGTTGCATCTGAAAGCAGAAACTCGTCCGATTACAACGGTATGTGTGTTTTTGCCCTAGGCCATAATAGTTATTGGTTTCGAGTATCAGACTTGCGACAATTGTCATGGTCTCTCAACCATTCCTTAACTTCAAACTCCCATATCTCGCGAACGGATTGACGAATTCGAGGAATTTCTCTTGCATCTGAAAGTAGAAACTCGCCCCATTACAATGGTGTGTGTACTTTCCCCCTAGGCCATTCCAGTTATTGGTTTCGAGTATCACACTTGCGAAAATTTTGATGGTTTCTCAACCATTCCTTAACTTCAAACTCCCATACCTCCCGAACGGATTGAGGAACTCGAGAAATTCCTGTTGCATCTGAAAGCAGAAACTCGCCCGATTACAACGGTATGTGTATTTTTGCCCTAGGCCATAGTAGTTATTGGTTTCATGTACCAGACTTGCGAAAAGTGTGATGGTTACTCAACCATTCCTTAACTTCAAACTCCCATATCTCGCGAACGGATTGACGCATTCGAGAAATTCCTGTTGCAACTGAAAGTAGAAACTCGCCCCATTACAATGGTATGTGTATTTTTCCCCTAGGGCTTTGTAGTTATTGGTTTCGAGTATCAGACTTGCAAAAATTTTGATGGTTTCTCAACCGTTCCTTAATTTCAAACTCCCATATCTCGCGAACGAATTAACGAACTCGAGAAATTCCTGTTGCATCTGAAAGCAGAAACTCGTCCGATTACAACGGTATGTGTGTTTTTGCCCTAGGCCATAATAGTTATTGGTTTCGAGTATCAGACTTGCGACAATTGTCATGGTCTCTCAACCATTCCTTAACTTCAAACTCCCATATCTCGCGAACGGATTGACGAATTCGAGGAATTTCTCTTGCATCTGAAAGTAGAAACTCGCCCCATTACAATGGTGTGTGTACTTTCCCCCTAGGCCATTCCAGTTATTGGTTTCGAGTATCACACTTGCGAAAATTTTGATGGTTTCTCAACCATTCCTTAACTTCAAACTCCCATACCTCCCGAACGGATTGAGGAACTCGAGAAATTCCTGTTGCATCTGAAAGCAGAAACTCGCCCGATTACAACGGTATGTGTATTTTTGCCCTAGGCCATAGTAGTTATTGGTTTCATGTACCAGACTTGCGAAAATTGTGATGGTTACTCAACCATTCCTTAACTTCAAACTCCCATATCTCGCGAACGGATTGACGCATTCGAGAAATTCCTGTTGCAACTGAAAGTAGAAACTCGCCCCATTACAATGGTATGTGTATTTTTCCCCTAGGGCTTTGTAGTTATTGGTTTCGAGTATCAGACTTGCAAAAATTTTGATGGTTTCTCAACCGTTCCTTAATTTCAAACTCCCATATCTCGCGAACGAATTAACGAACTCGAGAAATTCCTGTTGCATCTGAAAGCAGAAACTCGTCCGATTACAACGGTATGTGTGTTTTTGCCCTAGGCCATAATAGTTATTGGTTTCGAGTATCAGACTTGCGACAATTGTCATGGTCTCTCAACCATTCCTTAACTTCAAACTCCCATATCTCGCGAACGGATTGACGAATTCGAGGAATTTCTCTTGCATCTGAAAGTAGAAACTCGCCCCATTACAATGGTGTGTGTACTTTTCCCCTAGGCCATTCCAGTTATTGGTTTCGAGTATCAGACCAGCGAAAATTTTGATGGTATCTCACCAATTCGTAAACTTCAAACTCCCATATCTCGCGAACGGACTGACAAACTCGAGAAATTCCTGTTGCATGTGGAAGTCGAAACTCGCCCGATTACAACGGTATGTGTATTTATCCCCTAGGCCTTTGTAGTTATTGGTTTCGAGAATCAGACTTGCGAAAATTTTGATGGTTTCTCAACAATTCCTTAACTTCAAACTCCCATATCTCGCGAACGGATTGACGAACTCGAGAAATTCCTGTTGCATCTGAAACCAGAAACTCGCCCGATTACAACGGTATGTGCATTTTTGCCCTAGGTCATAGCAGTTATTGGTTTCGAGTATCAGACTTGCGAAAATTTTGATGGTTTCTCAAGAATTCCTTAACTTGAAACTCCCATATCTCGTGAACGGATTGACGAACTCGAGAAATTCCTGTTGCATGTGAAAGTAGAATGTCGCCCGATTACAACGGTATGTCTATTTTTCCGTTAGGCCTTTGTAGTTATTGGTTTCGAGTATCATACTTGCGAAAATTTTGATGGTTTCTCAACCATTCCTTATTTTCACACTTCCATATCTTGGGAACGGATTGACGAACTCGAGAAATTCCTGTTGCATCTGAAAGTAGAAACACGCCCGATTACAATGGTGTGTGTACTTTTCCCCTAGGCCTTTCCAGTTATTCGTTTTTAGCACCAGAATTGCGAAAATTTTGATGGTTTCTCAACCGTTCCTTAACTTCAAACTGCCATATCTCGCGAACAGAATGACGAACTCGAGAAATTCCTGTTGCATCTGAAAGTAGAAACACGCCCGATTACAATGGTGTATGTACTTTTCCCCTAGACCTTTCCAGTTATTCGTTTCTAGCACCAGAATTGCGAAAATTTTGATGGTTTCTCAACCGTTCCTTAACTTCAAACTGCCATTTCTCGCGAACGGATTGACGAACTCGAGAAATTCCTGTTGCATCTGATAGCAGAAACTCGCCCGATTACAACTGTATGTGTATTTTTGCCCCAGGCCATTGTAGTTATTTGTTTCTAGCATCAGAATTGAGGAAATTTTGATGGTTTCTCAACCATTCCTTAACTTCAAACTCCCATATCTCGCGAACGCATTGACGAACTCGAGAAATTCCTGTTGCACCTGAAAGTAGAAACTCGCCCGATTACAACGGTATGTGTATTTTTCCCTTAGGCCATTGTAGTTATTGGTTTCGAGTATAAGACTTGCGAAAATTTTGATGATTTCTCAACCATTCCTTAACTTCAAACTCCCATATCTCGCGAACGCATTGACGAACTCGAGAAATTCCTGTTGTATCTGAAAGAAGAAACTCGCCCGATTACAATGGTGTGTGTACTTTTCCCCTAGGCGATTTCAGTTATTTGTTTCTAGCATCAGAATAGCGGAAATTTTGATGGTTTCTCAACCATTCCTTAACTTCAAACTCCCATATCTCCCGAACGGATTGACGAACTACAAAATTTCCTTTTGCACCTGAAAGCAGAAACTCGCCTGATTACAACGGTGTATGTATTTTTGCCCTAGGCCATAGTAGTTATTGGATTCGAGTATCAGACATGCGAAAATTTTGATGATTTCTCAACTATTCCTTAACTTCAAACTCCCATATCTCGCGAACGCATTGACCAACTCGAGAAATTCCTCTTGTATCTGAAAGTAGAAACTCGCCCGATTACAATGGTGAGTGTACTTTAACCCTAGGCCATTCCAGTTATTGGTTTCGAGTATCAGACCAGCGAAAATTTTGATGGTTTCTCAACCATTCCTTAACTTCAAACTCCCATATCTCGCGAACGGAATGACGAACTCGGGAATTTCCTATTGCACCTGAAAGCAGAAACTCGCCCGATTACAACGGTTTGTGTATTTTTGCCCTAGGCCATACTAGTTATTGGATTCGAGTATCAGACATGCGAAAATTTTGATGATTTCTCAACCATTCCTTAACTTCAAACTCCCATATCTCGCGAACGCATTGACGAACTCGAGAAATTCCTGTTGTATCTGAAAGTATAAAACTCGCCCGATTACAACGGTGTGTGTACTTTACCCCTAGGCCATTCCAGTTACTGGTTTCGTGTATCAGACCGGCGAAAATTTTGATGGTTTCCCAACCATTCCTTAACTTTAAACTCCCATATCTCGCGAACGGATGGACGAACTCGAGAAATTCCTTTTGCATGTGAAAGTAGAAACTCGCCCGATTACAACGGTATGTGTATTTTTGCCCTAGGCCTTTGTAGTTATTGGTTTCGAGTATCAGGCTTGCGAAAATTTTGATGGTTTCTCAACCATTCCATATTTTCACACTTCCATATCTCGCGAACGGATTGACGAACTCGAGAAATTCCTGTTGCATCTGAAAGTAGAAACACGCCCGATTACAATGGTGTGTGTACTTTTCCCCTAGGCCTTTCCAGTTATTCGTTTCTAGCACCAGAATTGCGAAAATTTTGATGGTTTCTCAACCGTTCCTTAACTTCAAACTGCCATATCTCGCGAACGGAACGACGAACTCGAGAAATTCCTGTTGCATCTGAAAGTGGAAAGTCGCCCGATTACAAAGGCATGTGCATTTTTACCCTAGGCCTTTGTAGTTATTGGTTTCGAGTATCAGACTTGCGAAAATTTTGATGGTTTCTCAAACGTTCCTTAATTTCAAACTCCCATATCTCGCGAACGAATTAACGAACTCGAGAAATTCCTGTTGCATCTGAAAGCAGAAACTCGTCCGATTACAACGGTATGTGTGTTTTTGCCCTAGGCCATAATAGTTATTGGTTTCGAGTATCAGACTTGCGACAATTGTCATGGTCTCTCAACCATTCCTTAACTTCAAACTCCCATATCTCGCGAACGGATTGACGAATTCGAGGAATTTCTCTTGCATCTGAAAGTAGAAACTCGCCCCATTACAATGGTGTGTGTACTTTCCCCCTAGGCCATTCCAGTTATTGGTTTCGAGTATCACACTTGCGAAAATTTTGATGGTTTCTCAACCATTCCTTAACTTCAAACTCCCATACCTCCCGAACGGATTGAGGAACTCGAGAAATTCCTGTTGCATCTGAAAGCAGAAACTCGCCCGATTACAACGGTATGTGTATTTTTGCCCTAGGCCATAGTAGTTATTGGTTTCATGTACCAGACTTGCGAAAAGTGTGATGGTTACTCAACCATTCCTTAACTTCAAACTCCCATATCTCGCGAACGGATTGACGCATTCGAGAAATTCCTGTTGCAACTGAAAGTAGAAACTCGCCCCATTACAATGGTATGTGTATTTTTCCCCTAGGGCTTTGTAGTTATTGGTTTCGAGTATCAGACTTGCAAAAATTTTGATGGTTTCTCAACCGTTCCTTAATTTCAAACTCCCATATCTCGCGAACGAATTAACGAACTCGAGAAATTCCTGTTGCATCTGAAAGCAGAAACTCGTCCGATTACAACGGTATGTGTGTTTTTGCCCTAGGCCATAATAGTTATTGGTTTCGAGTATCAGACTTGCGACAATTGTCATGGTCTCTCAACCATTCCTTAACTTCAAACTCCCATATCTCGCGAACGGATTGACGAATTCGAGGAATTTCTCTTGCATCTGAAAGTAGAAACTCGCCCCATTACAATGGTGTGTGTACTTTCCCCCTAGGCCATTCCAGTTATTGGTTTCGAGTATCACACTTGCGAAAATTTTGATGGTTTCTCAACCATTCCTTAACTTCAAACTCCCATACCTCCCGAACGGATTGAGGAACTCGAGAAATTCCTGTTGCATCTGAAAGCAGAAACTCGCCCGATTACAACGGTATGTGTATTTTTGCCCTAGGCCATAGTAGTTATTGGTTTCATGTACCAGACTTGCGAAAATTGTGATGGTTACTCAACCATTCCTTAACTTCAAACTCCCATATCTCGCGAACGGATTGACGCATTCGAGAAATTCCTGTTGCAACTGAAAGTAGAAACTCGCCCCATTACAATGGTATGTGTATTTTTCCCCTAGGGCTTTGTAGTTATTGGTTTCGAGTATCAGACTTGCAAAAATTTTGATGGTTTCTCAACCGTTCCTTAATTTCAAACACCCATATCTCGCGAACGAATTAACGAACTCGAGAAATTCCTGTTGCATCTGAAAGCAGAAACTCGTCCGATTACAACGGTATGTGTGTTTTTGCCCTAGGCCATAATAGTTATTGGTTTCGAGTATCAGACTTGCGACAATTGTCATGGTCTCTCAACCATTCCTTAACTTCAAACTCCCATATCTCGCGAACGGATTGACGAATTCGAGGAATTTCTCTTGCATCTGAAAGTAGAAACTCGCCCCATTACAATGGTGTGTGTACTTTTCCCCTAGGCCATTCCAGTTATTGGTTTCGAGTATCAGACCAGCGAAAATTTTGATGGTTTCTCACCAATTCCTTAACTTCAAACTCCCATATCTCGCGAACGGACTGACAAACTCGAGAAATTCCTGTTGCATGTGGTAGTAGAAACTCGCCCGATTACAACGGTATGTGTATTTTTCCCCTAGGCCTTTGTAGTTATTGGTTTCGAGTATCAGACTTGCGAAAATTTTGATGGTTTCTCAACAATTCCTTAAGTTCAAACTCCCATATCTCGCGAACGGATTGACGAACTCGAGAAATTCCCATTGCATCTGAAGGCAGAAACTCGCCCGATTACAATGGTGTGTGTACTTTTCCCCTAGGCCATTCCAGTTATTGGTTTCGAGTATCAGACCAGCGAAAATTTTGATGGTTTCTCACCAATTCCTAAACTTCAAACTCCCACATCTCGCGAACGGATTGACGAAATCGAGAAATTCCTGTTGCATCTGAAAGTAGAAACTCGCCAGAATACAATGGTGAGTGTACTTTTCCCCTAGGCCATTCCAGTTATTGGTTTCGAGTATCAGACCAGCGAAAATTTTGATGGTTTCTCACCAATTCCTTAACTTCAAACTCCCATATCTCGCGAACGGACTGACAAACTCGAGAAATTCCTGTTGCATCTGAAAGCAGAAACTCGCCCGATTACAACGGTATGTGCATTTTTGCCCTAGGCCATAGTAGTTATTGGTTTCGGGTATCAGAATTGCGAAAATTTTGATGGTTTCTCAAGAATTCCTTAATTTGAAACTCCCATATCGCGCGAACGGATTGACGAACTCGAGAAATTCTTGTTGTATCTGAAAGTAGAAACACGCCCGATTACAACGGTGTGTGTACTTTTCCCCTAGGCCATTCCAGTTATTGGTTTCGAGTATCAGACCAGCGAAAATTTTGATGGTTTCTCACCAATTCCTAAACTTCAAACTCCCACATCTCGCGAACGGTTTGACGAAATCGAGAAATTCCTGTTGCATCTGAAAGTAGAAACTCGCCAGAATACAATGGTGTGTGTACTTTTCCCCTAGGCCATTCCAGTTATTGGTTTCGAGTATCAGACCAGCGAAAATTTTGATGGTATCTCACCAATTCGTTAACTTCAAACTCCCATATCTCGCGAACGGACTGACAAACTCGAGAAATTCCTGTTGCATGTGGAAGTCGAAAGTCGCCCGATTACAACGGTATGTGTATTTATCCCCTAGGCCTTTGTAGTTATTGGTTTCGAGTATCAGACTTGCGAAAATTTTGATGGTTTCTCAACAATTCCTTAACTTCAAACTCCCATATCTCGCGAACGGATTGACGAACTCGAGAAATTCCTGTTGCATCTGAAACCAGAAACTCGCCCGATTACAACGGTATGTGCATTTTTGCCCTAGGTCATAGCAGTTATTGGTTTCGAGTATCAGACTTGCGAAAATTTTGATGGTTTCTCAAGAATTCCTTAACTTGAAACTCCCATATCTCGTGAACGGATTGACGAACTCGAGAAATTCCTGTTGCATGTGAAAGTAGAATGTCGCCCGATTACAACGGTATGTCTATTTTTCCGTTAGGCCTTTGTAGTTATTGGTTTCGTGTATCATACTTGCGAAAATTTTGATGGTTTCTCAACCATTCCTTATTTTCACACTTCCATATCTTGGGAACGGATTGACGAACTCGAGAAATTCCTGTTGCATCTGAAAGTAGAAACACGCCCGATTACAATGGTGTGTGTACTTTTCCCCTAGGCCTTTCCAGTTATTCGTTTTTAGCACCAGAATTGCGAAAATTTTGATGGTTTCTCAACCGTTCCTTAACTTCAAACTGCCATATCTCGCGAACGGAATGACGAACTCGAGAAATTCCTGTTGCATCTGAAAGTAGAAACACGCCCGATTACAATGGTGTGTGTACTTTCCCCCTAGACCTTTCCAGTTATTCGTTTCTAGCACCAGAATTGCGAAAATTTTGATGGTTTCTCAACCGTTCCTTAACTTCAAACTGCCATTTCTCGCGAACGGATTGACGAACTCGAGAAATTCCTGTTGCATCTGATAGCAGAAACTCGCCCGATTACAACTGTATGTGTATTTTTGCCGCAGGCCATTGTAGTTATTTGTTTCTAGCATCAGAATTGAGGAAATTTTGATGGTTTCTCAACCATTCCTTAACTTCAAACTCCCATATCTCGCGAACGCATTGACGAACTCGAGAAATTCCTGTTGCACCTGAAAGTAGAAACTCGCCCGATTACAACGGTATGTGTATTTTTCCCCTAGGCCATTGTAGTTATTGGTTTCGAGTATAAGACTTGCGAAAATTTTGATGATTTCTCAACCATTCCTTAACTTCAAACTCCCATATCTCGCGAACGCATTGACGAACTCGAGAAATTCCTGTTGTATCTGAAAGAAGAAACTCGCCCGATTACAATGGTGTGTGTACTTTTCCCCTAGGCCATTTCAGTTATTTGTTTCTAGCATCAGAATAGCGGAAATTTTGATGGTTTCTCAACCATTCCTTAACTTCAAACTCCCATATCTCCCGAACGGATTGACGAACTACAGAATTTCCTTTTGCACCTGAAAGCAGAAACTCGCCCGATTACAACGGTGTGTGTATTTTTGCCCTAGGCCATAGTAGTTATTGGATTCGAGTATCAGACATGCGAAAATTTTGATGATTTCTCAACTATTCCTTAACTTCAAACTCCCATATCTCGCGAACGCATTGACCAACTCGAGAAATTCCTCTTGTATCTGAAAGTAGAAACTCGCCCGATTACAATGGTGAGTGTACTTTAACCCTAGGCCATTCCAGTTATTGGTTTCGAGTATCAGACCAGCGAAAATTTTGATGGTTTCTCAACCATTCCTTAACTTCAAACTCCCATATCTCGCGAACGGAATGACGAACTCGGGAATTTCCTATTGCATCTGAAAGCAGAAACTCGCCCGATTACAACGGTTTGTGTATTTTTGCCCTAGGCCATACTAGTTATTGGATTCGAGTATCAGACATGCGAAAATTTTGATCATTTCTCAACCATTCCTTAACTTCAAACTCCCATATCTCGCGAACGCATTGACGAACTCGAGAAATTCCTGTTGTATCTGAAAGTATAAAACTCGCCCGATTACAACGGTGTGTGTACTTTACCCCTAAGCCATTCCAGTTACTGGTTTCGAGTATCAGACCGGCGAAAATTTTGATGGCTTCCCAACCATTCCTTAACTTCAAACTCCCATATCTCGCGAACGGATTGACGAACTGGAGAAATTCCTTTTGCATGTGAAAGTAGAAACTCGCCCGATTACAATGGTGTGTGTACTTTTCCCCTAGGCCATTCCAGTTATTGGTTTCGAGTATCAGACCAGCGAAAATTTTGATGGTTTCTCACCAATTCCTAAACTTCAAACTCCCACATCTCGCGAACGGATTGACGAAATCGAGAAATTCCTGTTGCATCTGAAAGTAGAAACTCGCCAGAATACAATGGTGAGTGTACTTTTCCCCTAGGCCATTCCAGTTATTGGTTTCGAGTATCAGACCAGCGAAAATTTTGATGGTTTCTCACCAATTCCTTAACTTCAAACTCCCATATCTCGCGAACGGACTGACAAACTCGAGAAATTCCTGTTGCATCTGAAAGCAGAAACTCGCCCGATTACAACGGTATGTGCATTTTTGCCCTAGGCCATAGTAGTTATTGGTTTCGGGTATCAGAATTGCGAAAATTTTGATGGTTTCTCAAGAATTCCTTAACTTGAAACTCCCATATCGCGCGAACGGATTGACGAACTCGAGAAATTCCTGTTGTATCTGAAAGTAGAAACACGCCCGATTACAACGGTGTGTGTACTTTTCCCCTAGGCCATTCCAGTTATTGGTTTCGAGTATCAGACCAGCGAAAATTTTGATGGTTTCTCACCAATTCCTAAACTTCAAACTCCCACATCTCGCGAACGGTTTGACGAAATCGAGAAATTCCTGTTGCATCTGAAAGTAGAAACTCGCCAGAATACAATGGTGTGTGTACTTTTCCCCTAGGCCATTCCAGTTATTGGTTTCGAGTATCAGACCAGCGAAAATTTTGATGGTATCTCACCAATTCGTTAACTTCAAACTCCCATATCTCGCGAACGGACTGACAAACTCGAGAAATTCCTGTTGCATGTGGAAGTCGAAAGTCGCCCGATTACAACGGTATGTGTATTTATCCCCTAGGCCTTTGTAGTTATTGGTTTCGAGTATCAGACTTGCGAAAATTTTGATGGTTTCTCAACAATTCCTTAACTTCAAACTCCCATATCTCGCGAACGGATTGACGAACTCGAGAAATTCCTGTTGCATCTGAAACCAGAAACTCGCCCGATTACAACGGTATGTGCATTTTTGCCCTAGGTCATAGCAGTTATTGGTTTCGAGTATCAGACTTGCGAAAATTTTGATGGTTTCTCAAGAATTCCTTAACTTGAAACTCCCATATCTCGTGAACGGATTGACGAACTCGAGAAATTCCTGTTGCATGTGAAAGTAGAATGTCGCCCGATTACAACGGTATGTCTATTTTTCCGTTAGGCCTTTGTAGTTATTGGTTTCGTGTATCATACTTGCGAAAATTTTGATGGTTTCTCAACCATTCCTTATTTTCACACTTCCATATCTTGGGAACGGATTGACGAACTCGAGAAATTCCTGTTGCATCTGAAAGTAGAAACACGCCCGATTACAATGGTGTGTGTACTTTTCCCCTAGGCCTTTCCAGTTATTCGTTTTTAGCACCAGAATTGCGAAAATTTTGATGGTTTCTCAACCGTTCCTTAACTTCAAACTGCCATATCTCGCGAACGGAATGACGAACTCGAGAAATTCCTGTTGCATCTGAAAGTAGAAACACGCCCGATTACAATGGTGTGTGTACTTTCCCCCTAGACCTTTCCAGTTATTCGTTTCTAGCACCAGAATTGCGAAAATTTTGATGGTTTCTCAACCGTTCCTTAACTTCAAACTGCCATTTCTCGCGAACGGATTGACGAACTCGAGAAATTCCTGTTGCATCTGATAGCAGAAACTCGCCCGATTACAACTGTATGTGTATTTTTGCCGCAGGCCATTGTAGTTATTTGTTTCTAGCATCAGAATTGAGGAAATTTTGATGGTTTCTCAACCATTCCTTAACTTCAAGCTCCCATATCTCGCGAACGCATTGACGAACTCGAGAAATTCCTGTTGCACCTGAAAGTAGAAACTCGCCCGATTACAACGGTATGTGTATTTTTCCCCTAGGCCATTGTAGTTATTGGTTTCGAGTATAAGACTTGCGAAAATTTTGATGATTTCTCAACCATTCCTTAACTTCAAACTCCCATATCTCGCGAACGCATTGACGAACTCGAGAAATTCCTGTTGTATCTGAAAGAAGAAACTCGCCCGATTACAATGGTGTGTGTACTTTTCCCCTAGGCCATTTCAGTTATTTGTTTCTAGCATCAGAATAGCGGAAATTTTGATGGTTTCTCAACCATTCCTTAACTTCAAACTCCCATATCTCCCGAACGGATTGACGAACTACAGAATTTCCTTTTGCACCTGAAAGCAGAAACTCGCCCGATTACAACGGTGTGTGTATTTTTGCCCTAGGCCATAGTAGTTATTGGATTCGAGTATCAGACATGCGAAAATTTTGATGATTTCTCAACTATTCCTTAACTTCAAACTCCCATATCTCGCGAACGCATTGACCAACTCGAGAAATTCCTCTTGTATCTGAAAGTAGAAACTCGCCCGATTACAATGGTGAGTGTACTTTAACCCTAGGCCATTCCAGTTATTGGTTTCGAGTATCAGACCAGCGAAAATTTTGATGGTTTCTCAACCATTCCTTAACTTCAAACTCCCATATCTCGCGAACGGAATGACGAACTCGGGAATTTCCTATTGCATCTGAAAGCAGAAACTCGCCCGATTACAACGGTTTGTGTATTTTTGCCCTAGGCCATACTAGTTATTGGATTCGAGTATCAGACATGCGAAAATTTTGATCATTTCTCAACCATTCCTTAACTTCAAACTCCCATATCTCGCGAACGCATTGACGAACTCGAGAAATTCCTGTTGTATCTGAAAGTATAAAACTCGCCCGATTACAACGGTGTGTGTACTTTACCCCTAAGCCATTCCAGTTACTGGTTTCGAGTATCAGACCGGCGAAAATTTTGATGGCTTCCCAACCATTCCTTAACTTCAAACTCCCATATCTCGCGAACGGATTGACGAACTGGAGAAATTCCTTTTGCATGTGAAAGTAGAAACTCGCCCGATTACAACGGTATGTGTATTTTTGCCCTAGGCCTTTGTAGTTATTGGTTTCGAGTATCAGGCTTGCGAAAATTTTGATGGTTTCTCAACCATTCCTTAACTTCAAACTCCCAAATCTCGGGAACGGATTGACGAACTACAGAATTTCCTTTTGCATCTGAAAGCAGAAACTCGCCCGATTACAACCGTGTGTGTATTTTTCCCCTAGGCCTTTGTAGCTATTGGTTTCGAGTATCAGACTTGCGAAAATTTTGATGGTTTCTCAACCATTCCTTAGTTTCACACTTCCATATCTCGCGAACGGATTGACGAACTCGAGAAATTCCTGTTGCATCTGAAAGTAGAAACACGCCCGATTACAATGGTGTGTGTACTTTTCCCCTAGGCCTTTCCAGTTATTCGTTTCTAGCACCAGAATTGCGAAAATTTTGATGGTTTCTCAACCGTTCCTTAACTTCAAACTCCCATATCTCGCGAACGGAATGACGAACTCGAGAAATTCCTGTTGCATCTGAAAGTGGAAAGTCGCCCGATTACAAAGGCATGTGCATTTTTACCCTAGGCCATACTAGTTATTGGATTCGAGTATCAGACTTGCGAAAATTTTGATGGTTTCTCAACCATTCCTTAACTTCAAACTCCCATATCTCCCGAACGGATTGACGAACTACAGAATTTCCTTTTGCATCTGAAAGTAGAAACTCGCCCGATTACAATGGTGAGTGTACTTTACCCCTAGGCCATTCCAGTTATTTGTTCCTAGCATCAGAATTGCGAAAATTTTGATGGTTTCTCTACCATTCCTTAACTTCAAACTCCAATATCTCCCGAACGGATTGACGAACTACAGAATTTCCTTTTGCATCTGAAAGCAGAAACTCGCCCGATTACAACGGTGTGTGTATTTTTGCCCTAGGCCATAGTAGTTATTGGATTCGAGTATCAGACATGCGAATATTTTGATGATTTCTCAACTATTCCTTAACTTCAAACTCCCATATCTCGCGAACGCATTGACCAACTCGAGAAATTCCTCTTGTATCTGAAAGTAGAAACTCGCCCGATTACAATGGTGAGTGTACTTTACCCCTAGGCCATTCCAGTTATTGGTTTCGAGTATCAGACCAGCGAAAATTTTGATGGTTTCTCAACCATTCCTTAACTTCAAACTCCCATATCTCCCGAACGGATTGACGAACTACAGAATTTCCTTTTGCATCTGAAAGCAAAAACTCGCCCGATTACAACGGTGTGTGTATTTTTGCCCTAGGCCTTTGTAGCTATTGGTTTCGAGTATCAGACTTGCGAAAATTTTGATGGTTTCTCAACCATTCCATAACATCAAACTCCCATATCTCGCGAACGGAATGACGAACTCGAGAAATTCCTGTTGCATCTGAAAGTAGAAACTCGCCCGATTACAATGGTGTGTGTACTTTTCCACTAGGCCATTCCAGTTTTTCGTTTCTTGCACCAGAATTGCGAAAATTTTGATGGTTTCTCAACCGTTCCTTAACTTCAAACTCGCATATCTCGCGAACGGAATGACGAACTCGAGAAATTCCTGTTGCATCTGAAAGTGGAAACTCGCCCGATTACAACGGTATGTGTATTTTTGCCCTAGGCCTTTGTAGTTATTGGTTTCGAGTATCAGGCTTGCGAAAATTTTGATGGTTTCTCAACCATTCCTTAACTTCAAACTCCCATATCTCGCGAACGGATTGACGAACTACAGAATTTCCTTTTGCATCTGAAAGCAGAAATTCGCCCGATTACAACGGTGTGTGTATTTTTGCCCTAGGCCATAGTAGTTATTGGATTCGAGTATCAGACATGCGAAAATTTTCATGATTTCTCAACCATTCCTTAACTTCAATCTCCCATATCTCGCGTACGGGTTGACGAACTCGATTAATTCCTGTTGCATCTGAAAGTAGAAACTCGCCCGATTACAATGGTGTGTGTACTTTTCCCCTAGGCCATTCCAGTTATTCGTTTCTAGCACCAGAATTGCGAAAATTTTGATGGTTTTTCAACCATTCCTTAACTTCAAACTGCCATTTCTCGCGAACGGATTGACGAACTCGAGAAATTCCTGTTGCATCTGATAGCAGAAACTCGCCCGATTACAACTATATGTGTATTTTTGCCCCTGGCCATTGTAGTTATTTGTTTCTAGCATCAGAATTGAGGAAATTTTGATGGTTTCTCAACCATTCCTTAACTTCAAACTCCCATATCTCGCGAACGCATTGACGTACTCGAGAAATTCCTGTTGCATCTGATAGCAGAAACTCGCCCGATTACAACGGTATGTGTATTTTTCCCCTAGGCCATTGTAGTTATTGGTTTCGAGTATCAGACTTGCGAAAATTTTGATGGTTTTTCAACCATTCCTTAACTTCAAACTGCCATTTCTCGCGAACGGATTGACGAACTCGAGAAATTCCTGTTGCATCTGATAGCAGAAACTCGCCCGATTACAACTGTATGTGTATTTTTGCCCCTGGCCATTGTAGTTATTTGTTTCTAGCATCAGAATTGAGGAAATTTTGATGGTTTCTCAACCATTCCTTAACTTCAAACTCCCATATCTCGCGAACACATTGACGAACTCGAGAAATTCCTGTTGTATCTGAAAGAAGAAACTCGCCCGATTACAATGGTGTGTGTACTTTTCCCCTAGACCATTCCAGTTATTTGTTTCTAGCATCAGAATGGCGGAAATTTTGATGGTTTCTCAACCATTCCTTAACTTCAAATTCCCATATCTCGCGAACGCATTGACGAACTCTAGAAATTCCTGTTGTATCTGAAAGTAGAAACTCGCCCGATTACAAAAGTGTGTGTACTTTACCCCTAGGCCATTCCAGTTACTGGTTTCGAGTATCAGACCAGCGAAAATTTTGATGGTTTCCCAACCATTCCTTAAATTCAAACTCCCATATCTCGCGAACGGATTGACGAACTCGAGAAATTCCTCTTGCATGTGAAAGTAGAAACTCGCCCGATTACAATGGTGTGTGTACTTTTCCCCTAGGACATTCCAGTTATTTGTTTCTAGCATCAGAATGGCGGAAATTTTGATGGTTTCTCAACCATTCCTTAACTTCAAATTCCCATATCTCGCGAACGCATTGACGAACTCTAGAAATTCCTGTTGTATCTGAAAGTAGAAACTCGCCCGATTACAACGGTGTGTGTACTTTAACCCTAGTCCATTCCAGTTACTGGTTTCGAGTATCAGACCAGCGAAAATTTTGATGGTTTCCCAACCATTCCTTAACTTCAAACTCCCATATCTCGCGAACGCATTGACGAACTCGACAAATTCCTGTTGCATCTGAAAGTAGAAATTCGCCCGATTACAACGGTGTGTGTATTTTTGCCCTAGGCCATAGTAGTTATTGGATTCGAGTATCAGACATGCGAAAATTTTCATGATTTCTCAACCATTCCTTAACTTCAATCTCCCATATCTCGCGTACGGGTTGACGAACTCGATTAATTCCTGTTGCATCTGAAAGTAGAAACTCGCCCGATTACAATGGTGTGTGTACTTTTCCCCTAGGCCATTCCAGTTATTCGTTTCTAGCACCAGAATTGCGAAAATTTTGATGGTTTTTCAACCATTCCTTAACTTCAAACTGCCATTTCTCGCGAACGGATTGACGAACTCGAGAAATTCCTGTTGCATCTGATAGCAGAAACTCGCCCGATTACAACTTTATGTGTATTTTTGCCCCTGGCCATTGTAGTTATTTGTTTCTAGCATCAGAATTGAGGAAATTTTGATGGTGTCTCAACCATTCCTTAACTTCAAACTCCCATATCTCGCGAACGGATTGACGAACTACAGAATTTCCTTTTGCATCTGAAAGCAGAAACTCGCCCGATTACAACGGTGTGTGTATTTTTGCCCTAGGCCATAGTAGTTATTGGATTCGAGTATCAGACATGCGAAAATTTTGATGGTTTCTCAACCATTCATTAACTTCAAACTCCCATATCTCCCGAACGGATTGACCAACTCGAGAAATTCCTCTTGCATCTGAAAGTAGAAACTCGCCCGATTACAAAGGCAGGTGCATTTTTACCCTAGGCCTTTGTTGTTATTAGTTTCGAGTATCAGACTTGCGAAAATTGTGATGGTTTCTCAACCATTCATTAACTTCAAACTCCCATATCTCCCGAACGGATTGACGAACTCGATAAATTCCTGTTGCATCTGAAAGTAGAAACACGCCCGATTACAACGGTATGTGTATTTTTCCCCTAGGCCATTCCAGTTATTCGTTTCTAGCACCAGAATTGCGAAAATTATGATGGTTTCTCAACCGTTCCTTAACTTCAAACTCCCATATCTCGCGAACGGAAAGACGAACTCGAGAAATTCCAGTTGCATCTGAAAGTGGAAACTCGCCCGATTACAATGGTGTGTGTATTTTTCCCCCAGGCCTTTGTAGTTATTGGTTTCGAGTATCAGACTTGCGAAAATTTTGATGGTTTCTCAACCATTCCTTAACTTCACACTCCCATATCTCGCGAACGGATTGCCGAACTCGAGAATCTCCTATTGCATCTGAAAGCAGAAACTCGCCCGATTACAATGCTGTGTGTACTTTTCCTCTAGGCGACTCCAGTTATTGGTTTCGAGTATCAGACCAGCGAATAGTTTGATGGTTCCTCAACCATTCCTTAGCTTCAAACTCCCATATCTCGCGAACGGATTGACGTACTCGAGAAATTCCTGTTGCATCTGAAAGTAGAAACTCGCCCGATTACAATGGTGTGTGTACTTGTCCCCTAGGCCATTCCAGGTATTGGTTTCGAGTATCAGACTTGCGTAAATTTTGATGGTTTCTCAACCATTCCTTAACTTCAAATCCCCATTTCTCGCGAACGGATTGACGAACTCGGGAATTTCCTATTGCATCAGAAAGCAGAAGCTCGCCCGATTACAATCGTGTGTGTACTTTTCCCCTAGGCCATTCCAGTTATTGGTTTCGAGTATCAGACCAGCGAAGATTTTGACGGTTTCTCAACCATTCCTTAGCTTCAAACTCCCATATCTCGCGAACGGATTGACGAACTCGAGAAATTCCTGTTGCATCTGAAAGTAGAAAATCGCCCGAATACAAAGGTGTGTATACTTTTTCCCCTAGGCCATTCCAGTTATTGGTTTCGAGTATCAGACCAGCGAAAATTTTGATGGTTTCTCAACAATTCCGTAACTTCAAACTCCCATATCTCGCGAACGGATTGACGAACTCGAGAATTTCCTATTGCATGTAGAAGTAGAAACTCGCCCGATTACAATGGTGTGTGTACTTTTCCCCTAGGCCATTCCAGTTATTGGTTTCGAGTATCAGACTTGCGAAAATTTTGATGGATTCTCAACCATTCCTTAACTTCACACTTCCATATCTCGCGTACGGATTGACGAACTCGAGAATTTCCTATTGCATCTGAAAGCAGAAACTCGCCCGATTACAACGGTTTGTGTATTTTTCCAATAGGCATTTGTAGTTATTGTTTTCGAGTATCAGACTTGCGAAAATTTTGATGGTTTCTCAACCATTCCTTAACTTCAATCTCCCATATCTCGTGAACGGATTGACGAACTCGAAAAATTCGTGTTGCATCTGAAAGTAGAAACTCGCCCGATTACAACGGTATGTGTATTTTTACACTAGGCCATTGTAGTTATTGGTTTCGAGTATCAGACTTGCGAAAATTTTGATGGTTTCTCAACCGTTCCTTAAGTCCAGACTCCCATTTCTCGCGAACGGATTGACGACCTCGAGAAATTCCTGTTGCATCTGAAAGCAGAAACTCGCCCGAATACAAAGGTGTGTATACTTTTCCCCTAGGCCATTCCAGTTATTGGTTTCGAGTATCAGACCAGCGAAAATTTTGATGGTTTCTCAACCATTCCTTAACTTCACACTTCCATATCTCGCGAACGGAATGACGAACTCGAGAATTTCCTATTGCATCTGAAAGCAGAAACTCGCCCGATTACAACGGTATGTGTATTTTTGCCCTAGGCCATACTAGTTATTGGATTCGAGTATCAGACATGCGAAAATTTTGATGATTTCTCAACCATTCCTTAACTTCAAACTCCCATATCTCGCGAACGCATTGACGAACTCGAGAAATTCCTGTTGTATCTGAAAGTAGAAACTCGCCCGATTACAACGGTGTGTGTACTTTACCCCTAGGCCATTCCAGTTACTGGTTTCGAGTATCAGACCAGCGAAAATTTTGATGGTTTCCCAACCATTCCTTAACTTCAAACTCCCATATCTCGCGAACGGATTGACGAACTCGAGAAATTGCTGTTCCATCTGAAAGTAGAAACTCGCCCGATTACAATGGTGTGTGTACTTTACCCCTACGCCATTCCAGTTATTCGTTCCTAGCATCAGAATTGCGAAAATTTTGTTGGTTTCTCAAACATTCCTTAAATTCAAACTCCCATATCTCGCGAACGGATTGACGACCTCGAGAAATTCCTGTTGCATCTGAAAGCAGAAACTCGCCCGAATACAAAGGTGTGTATACTTTTCCCCTAGGCCATTCCAGTTATTGGTTTCGAGTATCAGACCAGCGAAAATTTTGATGGTTTCTCAACCATTCCTTAACTTCACACTTCCATACGTCGCGTACGGATTGACGAACTCGAGAATTTCCTATTGCATGTAGAAGTAGAAACTCGCCCGGTTACAATGGTGTGTGTACTATTCCCCTAGGCGATTCCAGTTATTGGTTTCGAGTATCAGACCAGCGAAGATTTTGATGATTTCTCAACCATTCCTTAACTTCAAACTCCCATATCTCGCGAACGCATTGACGAACTCGAGAATTTCCTATTGCATCAGAAAGCAGAAGCTCGCCCGATTACAATCGTGTGTGTACTCTTCCCCTAGGCCATTCCAGTTATTGGTTTCGAGTATCAGACCAGCGAAGATTTTGATGGTTTCTCAACCATTCCTTAACTTCAAACTCCCATATCTCGCGAACGGAATGACGAACTCGAGAATTTCCTATTGCATCTGAAAGCAGAAACTCGCCCGATTACAACGGTATGTGTATTTTTGCCCTAGGCCATACTAGTTATTGGATTCGAGTATCAGACATGCGAAAATTTTGATGATTTCTCAACCATTCCTTAACTTCAAACTCCCATATCTCGCGAACGCATTGACGAACTCGAGAAATTCCTGTTGTATCTGAAAGTAGAAACTCGCCCGATTACAACGGTGTGTGTACTTTACCCCTAGGCCATTCCAGTTACTGGTTTCGAGTATCAGACCAGCGAAAATTTTGATGGTTTCCCAACCATTCCTTAACTTCAAACTCCCATATCTCGCGAACGGATTGACCAACTCGAGAAATTGCTGTTCCATCTGAAAGTAGAAACTCGCCCGATTACAATGGTGTGTGTACTTTACCCCTACGCCATTCCAGTTATTCGTTCCTAGCATCAGAATTGCGAAAATTTTGTTGGTTTCTCAAACATTCCTTAAATTCAAACTCCCATATCTCGCGAACGGATTGACGACCTCGAGAAATTCCTGTTGCATCTGAAAGCAGAAACTCGCCCGAATACAAAGGTGTGTATACTTTTCCCCTAGGCCATTCCAGTTATTGGTTTCGAGTATCAGACCAGCGAAAATTTTGATGGTTTCTCAACCATTCCTTAACTTCACACTTCCATACGTCGCGTACGGATTGACGAACTCGAGAATTTCCTATTGCATGTAGAAGTAGAAACTCGCCCGGTTACAATGGTGTGTGTACTATTCCCCTAGGCGATTCCAGTTATTGGTTTCGAGTATCAGACCAGCGAAGATTTTGATGGTTTCTCAACCATTCCTTAGCTTCAAACTCGCATATCTCGCGAACGGATTGACGAACTGAAGAAGTTCCTGTTGCATCTGAAAGCAGAATCTCGCCCGAATACAAAGGTGTGTATAATTTTCCCCTAGGCCATTCCAGTTATTGGTTTCGAGAATCAGACCAGCGAAAATTTTGATGGTTTTTCAACCATTCCTTAACTTCAAACTCCCATATCTCGCGAACGGATTGACGAACTCGAGAAATTCCTGTTGCATCTGAAAGTAGAAACTCGCCCGATTACAATGGTTTGTGTACTTTTCCCCTAGGCCATTCCAGTTGTTGGTTTCGAGTATCAGACATGCGAAAATTTTGAAGATTTCTTAACCATTCCTTAACTTCAAACTCCCATATCTCGCGAACGCATTGACGAACTCGAGAAATTCCTGTTGCATCTGAAAGCAGAAACTCGCCCGAATACAAAGGTGTGTATACTTTTCCCCTAGGCCATTCCAGTTATTGGTTTCGAGTATCAGACCAGCGAAAATTTTGATGGTTTCTCAACCATTCTTTAACTTCACACTTCCATACCTCGCGTACGGATTGACGAACTCGAGAATTTCCTATTGCATGTAGAAGTAGAAACTCGCCCGATTACAATGGTGTGTGTACTTTTCCCCTAGGCCATTCCAGTTATTGGTTTCGAGTATCAGACTTGCGAAAATTTTGATGGATTCTCAACCATTCCTTAACTTCAATCTCCCATATCTCGTGAACGGATTGACGAACTCGAGAAATTCGTGTTGCATCTGAAAGTAGAAACTCGCCCGATTACAACGGTATGTGTATTTTTTCCCTAGGCCATTGTAGTTATTGGTTTCGAGTATCAGACTTGCGAAAATTTTGATGGTTTCTCAACCATTCCTTAAGTCCAGACTCCCATTTCTCGCGAACGGATTCACGAACTCGAGAAATTCCTGTTGCATCTGAAAGTAGAAACTCGCCCGATTACAATGGTATGTGTACTTTTCCCCTAGGCCATTCCACTTATTGGTTTCGAGTATCAGACTTGCGAAAATTTTGATGGTTTCTCAACCATTCCTTAACTTCACACTCCCATATCTCGCGAACGGATTGCCGAACTCGAGAATTTCCTATTGCATCAGAAAGCAGAAGCTCGCCCGATTACAATCGTGTGTGTACTCTTCCCCAAGGCCATTCCAGTTATTGGTTTCGTGTATCAGACCAGCGAAGATTTTGATGGTTTCTCAACCATTCCTTAGCTTCAAACTCCCATATCTCGCGAACGGATTGACGAACTCGAGAAATTCCTGTTGCATCTGAAAGTAGAAACTCGCCCGATTACAACGGTATGTGTATTTTTGCCCTAGGCCATACTAGTTATTGGATTCGAGTATCAGACATGCGAAAATTTTGATGATTTCTCAACCATTCCTTAACTTCAAACTCCCATATCTCGCGAACGGATTGACGAACTCGAGAAATTCCTCTTGTATCTGAAAGTAGAAACTCGCCAGATTACAATGGTGTGTGTACTTTTCCCCTAGGCCATTCCAGTTATTTGTTTCTAGCATCAGAATTGCGGAAATTTTGATGGTTTCTCAACCATTCCTTGACTTCAAACACCCATATCTCGCGAACGCATTGACGAACTCGAGAAATTCCTGTTGCATCTGAAAGTGGAAACTCGCCTGATTACAACGGTATGTGTTCTTCTCCACTAGGCCTTTGTTGTTAATGGTTTCGAGTATCAGACTTGCGAAAATTTTGATGGTTCCTCAAGCATTCCTTTACTTCAAACTCCCATATCTCGCGAACGGATAGACGAACTCGAGAAATTCCTGTTGCATCTGAAAGTAGAAACTCGCCCGATTACAACGATATGTGTATTTTTCCCCTAGGCCTTTGTAGTTATTGGTTTCGAGGATCAGACTCGCGACAATTTTGATGGTTTCTCAACCGTTCCTTAACTTCAAACTCCCATATCTCGCGAACGGAATGACGAACTCGAGAAATTCCTGTTGCATCTGAAAGTGGAAACTCGCCCGATTACAAAGGCATGTGCATTTTTACCCTAGGCCTTTGTAGTTATTGGTTTCGAGTATCAGACTTGCGAAAATTTTGATGGTTTTTCAACCATTCCTTAACTTCAAACTGCCATTTCTCGCGAACGGATTGACGAACTCGAGAAATTCCTGTTGCATCTGATAGCAGAAACTCGCCGATTACAACTGTATGTGTATTTTTGCCCCAGGCCATTGTAGTTATTTGTTTCTAGCATCAGAATTGAGGAAATTTTGATGGTTTCTCAACCATTCCTTAACTTCAAACTCCCATATCTCGCGAACGCATTGACGAACTCGTGAAATTCCTGTTGCATGTGAAAGTAGAAACTCGCCCGATTACAACGGTATGTGTATTTTTGCCCTAGGCCTTTGTAGTTATTGGTTTCGAGAATCAGGCTTGCGAAAATTTTGATGGTTTCTCAACCATTCCTTAACTTCAAACTCCCATATCTCGCGAACGGATTGACGAACTCGAGAAATTCCTTTTGCATGTGAAAGTAGAAACTCGCCCGATTACAACGGTATGTGTATTTTTGCCCTAGGCCTTTGTAGTTATTGGTTTCGAGAATCAGGCTTGCGAAAATTTTGATGGTTTCTCAACCATTACTTAACTTCAAACTCCCATATCTCGCGAACGGATTGACGAACTACAGAATTTCCTTTTGCATCTGAAAGCAGAAATTCGCCCGATTACAATGGTGAGTGTACTTTACCCCTAGGCCATTCCAGTTATTGGTTTCGAGTATCAGACCAGCGAAAATTTTGATGGTTTCTCAACCATTCCTTAACTTCAAACTCCCATATCTCGCGAACGGATTGACGAACTCGAGAAATTCCTGTTGCATCTGAAAGTAGAAACTCGCCCGATTACAATGGTTTGTGTACTTTTCCCCTAGGCCATTCCAGTTATTGGTTTCGAGTATCAGACTTGCGAAAATTTTGATGGTTTCTCAACCATTCCTTAACTTCAATCTCCCATATCTCGTGAACGGATTGACGAACTCGAGAAATTCGTGTTGCATCTGAAAGTAGAAACTCGCCCGATTACAACGGTATGTGTATTTTTTCCCTAGGCCATTGTAGTTATTGGTTTCGAGTATCAGACTTGCGAAAATTTTGATGGTTTCTCAACCATTCCTTAAGTCCAGACTCCCATTTCTCGCGAACGGATTCACGAACTCGAGAAATTCCTGTTGCATCTGAAAGTAGAAACTCGCCCGATTACAATGGTATGTGTACTTTTCCCCTAGGCCATTCCACTTATTGGTTTCGAGTATCAGACTTGCGAAAATTTTGATGGTTTCTCAACCATTCCTTAACTTCACACTCCCATATCTCGCGAACGGATTGCCGAACTCGAGAATTTCCTATTGCATCAGAAAGCAGAAGCTCGCCCGATTACAATCGTGTGTGTACTCTTCCCCAAGGCCATTCCAGTTATTGGTTTCGTGTATCAGACCAGCGAAGATTTTGATGGTTTCTCAACCATTCCTTAGCTTCAAACTCCCATATCTCGCCAACGGATTGACGAACTCGAGAAATTCCTGTTGCATCTGAAAGTAGAAACTCGCCCGATTACAACGGTATGTGTATTTTTGCCCTAGGCCATACTAGTTATTGGATTCGAGTATCAGACATGCGAAAATTTTGATGATTTCTCAACCATTCCTTAACTTCAAACTCCCATATCTCGCGAACGGATTGACGAACTCGAGAAATTCCTCTTGTATCTGAAAGTAGAAACTCGCCAGATTACAATGGTGTGTGTACTTTTCCCCTAGGCCATTCCAGTTATTTGTTTCTAGCATCAGAATTGCGGAAATTTTGATGGTTTCTCAACCATTCCTTGACTTCAAACACCCATATCTCGCGAACGCATTGACGAACTCGAGAAATTCCTGTTGCATCTGAAAGTGGAAACTCGCCTGATTACAACGGTATGTGTTCTTCTCCACTAGGCCTTTGTTGTTAATGGTTTCGAGTATCAGACTTGCGAAAATTTTGATGGTTCCTCGAGCATTCCTTTACTTCAAACTCCCATATCTCGCGAACGGATAGACGAACTCGAGAAATTCCTGTTGCATCTGAAAGTAGAAACTCGCCCGATTACAACGATATGTGTATTTTTCCCCTAGGCCTTTGTAGTTATTGGTTTCGAGTATCAGACTCGCGACAATTTTGATGGTTTCTCAACCGTTCCTTAACTTCAAACTCCCATATCTCGCGAACGGAATGACGAACTCGAGAAATTCCTGTTGCATCTGAAAGTGGAAACTCGCCCGATTACAAAGGCATGTGCATTTTTACCCTAGGCCTTTGTAGTTATTGGTTTCGAGTATCAGACTTGCGAAAATTTTGATGGTTTTTCAACCATTCCTTAACTTCAAACTGCCATTTCTCGCGAACGGATTGACGAACTCGAGAAATTCCTGTTGCATCTGATAGCAGAAACTCGCCGATTACAACTGTATGTGTATTTTTGCCCCAGGCCATTGTAGTTATTTGTTTCTAGCATCAGAATTGAGGAAATTTTGATGGTTTCTCAACCATTCCTTAACTTCAAACTCCCATATCTCGCGAACGCATTGACGAACTCGTGAAATTCCTGTTGCATGTGAAAGTAGAAACTCGCCCGATTACAACGGTATGTGTATTTTTGCCCTAGGCCTTTGTAGTTATTGGTTTCGAGAATCAGGCTTGCGAAAATTTTGATGGTTTCTCAACCATTCCTTAACTTCAAACTCCCATATCTCGCGAACGGATTGACGAACTCGAGAAATTCCTTTTGCATGTGAAAGTAGAAACTCGCCCGATTACAACGGTATGTGTATTTTTGCCCTAGGCCTTTGTAGTTATTGGTTTCGAGAATCAGGCTTGCGAAAATTTTGATGGTTTCTCAACCATTCCTTAACTTCAAACTCCCATATCTCGCGAACGGATTGACGAACTACAGAATATCCTTTTGCATCTGAAAGCAGAAATTCGCCCGATTACAATGGTGAGTGTACTTTACCCCTAGGCCATTCCAGTTATTGGTTTCGAGTATCAGACCAGCGAAAATTTTGATGGTTTCTCAACCATTCCTTAACTTCAAACTCTCATATCTCGCGAACGGATTGACGAACTCGAGAAATTCCTGTAGCATCTGATAGCAGAAACTCTCCCGATTACAGCGGTATGTGTATTTTCCCCCTAGGCCATTGTAGTTATTGGTTTCGAGTATCAGAATTGCGAAAATTTTGATGGTTTCTCAACCGTTCCTTAACTTCAAACTCCCATATCTCGCGAACGGAATGACGAACTCGAGAAATTCCTGTTGCATCTGAAAGTGGAAACTCGCCCGATTACAAAGGCTGGTGCATTTTTACCCTAGGCCTTTGTAGTTATTGGTTTCGAGTATCAGACTTGCGAAAATTGTGATGATTTCTCAACCATTCATTAACTTCAAACTCCCATATCACCCGAACGGATTGACGAACTCGAGAAATTCCTGTTGCATCTGAAAGTGGAAACTCGCCCGATTACAACGGTATGTGTATTTTTCCCCTAGGCCATTGTAGTTATTGGTTTCGAGTATCAGACTTGCGAAAATTTTGATGGTTTCTCAACCATTCCTTAACTTCAAACTCCCACTTCTCGCGAACGGATTGACGTACTCGAGAAATTCCTGTTGCATCTGATAGCAGAAACTCGCCCGATTACAACTGTATGTGTATTTTTGCCCCAGGCCATTGTAGTTATTGTTTTCGAGTATCAGACTTGCGAAAATTTTGATGGTTTCTCAACCATTCCTTAACTTCAAACTCCCACTTCTCGCGAACGGATTGACGTACTCGAGAAATTCCTGTTGTATCTGGAAGTAGAAACTCGCCCGATTTCAACGGTACGTTTATTTTTGCCCTAGGCCATAGTAGTTATTGGTTTCGAGAATTAGACTTGCGAAAATTGTGATGGTTTCTCAACGATTCCTTAACTTCAAACTCCCATATCTCGCGAACGCAATGACGAACTCGAGAATTTCCTGTTGTATCTGAAAGTAGAAACTCGCCCGATTACAATGGTGTGTGTACTTTTCCCTAGGCCATTCCAGTTATTGGTTTCGAGTATCAGACTTGCGAAAATTTTGATGGTTTCTCAACCGTTCCTTAAATTCAAACTCCCATATCTCGCGAACGAATTGACGCACTCGAGAATTTCCTTTTTCATCTGAAAGCAGAAACTCCCCCGATTACAACGGTATGTGTATTTTTGCCCTAGGCCTTTGTAGTTATTGGTTTCGAGAATCAGGCTTGCGAAAATTTTGATGGTTTCTCAACCATTCCTTAACTTCAAACTCCCATATCTCGCGAACGGATTGACGAACTACAGAATATCCTTTTGCATCTGAAAGCAGAAATTCGCCCGATTACAATGGTGAGTGTACTTTACCCCTAGGCCATTCCAGTTATTGGTTTCGAGTATCAGACCAGCGAAAATTTTGATGGTTTCTCAACCATTCCTTAACTTCAAACTCTCATATCTCGCGAACGGATTGACGAACTCGAGAAATTCCTGTTGCATCTGATAGCAGAAACTCTCCCGATTACAGCGGTATGTGTATTTTCCCCCTAGGCCATTGTAGTTATTGGTTTCGAGTATCAGAATTGCGAAAATTTTGATGGTTTCTCAACCGTTCCTTAACTTCAAACTCCCATATCTCGCGAACGGAATGACGAACTCGAGAAATTCCTGTTGCATCTGAAAGTGGAAACTCGCCCGATTACAAAGGCTGGTGCATTTTTACCCTAGGCCTTTGTAGTTATTGGTTTCGAGTATCAGACTTGCGAAAATTGTGATGATTTCTCAACCATTCATTAACTTCAAACTCCCATATCACCCGAACGGATTGACGAACTCGAGAAATTCCTGTTGCATCTGAAAGTGGAAACTCGCCCGATTACAACGGTATGTGTATTTTTCCCCTAGGCCATTGTAGTTATTGGTTTCGAGTATCAGACTTGCGAAAATTTTGATGGTTTCTCAACCATTCCTTAACTTCAAACTCCCACTTCTCGCGAACGGATTGACGTACTCGAGAAATTCCTGTTGCATCTGATAGCAGAAACTCGCCCGATTACAACTGTATGTGTATTTTTGCCCCAGGCCATTGTAGTTATTGTTTTCGAGTATCAGACTTGCGAAAATTGTGATGGTTTCTCAACGATTCCTTAACTTCAAACTCCCATATCTCGCGAACGCAATGACGAACTCGAGAATTTCCTGTTGTATCTGAAAGTAGAAACTCGCCCGATTACAATGGTGTGTGTACTTTTCCCTAGGCCATTCCAGTTATTGGTTTCGAGTATCAGACTTGCGAAAATTTTGATGGTTTCTCAACCGTTCCTTAAATTCAAACTCCCATATCTCGCGAACGAATTGACGCACTCGAGAATTTCCTTTTTCATCTGAAAGCAGAAACTCCCCCGATTACAACGGTATGTGTATTTTTGCCCTAGGCCATAGTAGTTATTGGATTCGAGCATCAGACATGCGAAAATGTTGATGATTTCTCAACCATTCCTCAAATTCAAACTTCCATATCTCGCGAACGGATAGACGTAATCGAGAAATTGCTGTTGCATGTGAAAGTAGAAACTCGCCCGATTACAACGGTGTGTGTATTTTTCCCCTAGGCCTTTGTAGTTAATGGTTTCGAGAATCAGACTTGCGAAAATTTTGATGGTTTCTCAACCATTCCTTATCTTCAAACTCCCAAATCTCGCGAACGGAATGACGAACTCGAGAAATTCCTGTTGCATCTGAATGTGGAAACTCGCCCGATTACAAAGGTATGTGTCTTTTTCCCCTAGACATTTGTAGTTATTGGTTTCGAGTATCAGACTTGCGAAAATTTTGATGGTTTCTCAACCGTACCTTAAATTCAAACTCCCATTTCTCGCGAACGGATTGACGAACTCGTGAAATTCCTGTTGCATCTGAAAGTAGAAACTCGCCCGAATACAATGGTGTGTGTACTTTTCCCCTAGGCCATTCCAGTTATTGGTATCGACTATCAGACCAGTGAAAATTTTGATGGTTCCTCAACCATTCCTTAACTTCGAACTCCCATATCTCGCGAACGAATTGACGCACTCGAGAATTTCCTTTTTCATCTGAAAGCAGAAACTCCCACGATTACAACGGTATGTGTATTTTTGCCCTAGGCCATAGTAGTTATTGGATTCGAGCATCAGACATGCGAAAATGTTGATGATTTCTCAACCATTCCTCAAATTCAAACTTCCATATCTCGCGAACGGATTGACGAACTCGAGAAGTTTCTGTTGCATGTGAAAGTAGAAACTCGCCCGATTACAACGGTGTGTGTATTTTTCCCCTAGGCCTGTGTAGTTAATGGTTTCGAGTATCAGACTTGCGAAAATTTTGATGGTTTCTCAACCATTCCTTAAATTCAAACTCTCAAATCTCGCGAACGGATTGACGTAATCGAGAAATTCCTGTTGCATGTGAAAGTAGAAACTCGCCCGATTACAACGGTGTGTGTATTTTTCCCCTAGGCCTTTGTAGTTAAAGGTTTCGAGTATCAGACTTGCGAAAATTTTGATGGTTTCTCAACCATTCCTTATCTTCAAACTCCCAAATCTCGCGAACGGAATGACGAACTCGAGAAATTCCTGTTGCATCTGAATGTGGAAACTCGCCCGATTACAAAGGTATGTGTATTTTTGCCCTAGGCCATAGTAGTTATTGGTTTCGAGTATCAGACCAGCGAAAATTTTGATGGTTTCTCAACCATTCCTTATCTTCAAACTCCCAAATCTCGCGAACGGAATGACGAACTCGAGAAATTCCTGTTGCATCTGAATGTGGAAACTCGTCCGATTACAAAGGTATGTGTATTTTTGCCCTAGGCCATAGTAGTTATTGGTTTCGAGTATCAGATCAGCGAAAATTTTGATGGTTTCTCAACGATTCCTTAACTTCAAACTCCCACATCTCCCGAACGGATTGACGAACTCTAGAAATTCCTGTTGCAGCTGAAAGTAGAAACTAGCCCGATTACAACGGTATGTGTATTTTTGCCCTGGGCCATAGTGGTTATTGGATTCGAGTACCAGACATGCGAAAATTTTGATGATTTCTCAACCATTCCTTAACTTCAAACTCCCATATCTCACGAACGCATTGACCAACTCGTGAAATTCCTCTTGTATCTGAAAGTAGAAACTCGCCCGATTACAATGGTGCGTGTACTTTACCCCTAGGCCATTCCAGTTATTGTTTTCGTGTATCAGACCAGCGAAAATTTTGATGGTTTCTCAACCATTCCTTAACTTCAAACTCTCATATCTCGCGAACGGATTGACGTACTCGAGAAATTCCTGTTGCATGTGAAAATAGAAACTCGCCCGATTACAACGGTGTGTGTATTTTTCCCCTACGCCTTTGTAGTTATTGGTTTCGAGTATCAGACTTGCGAAAATTTTGATGGTTTCTCAACCATTCCTTAACTTCAAACTCCCAAGTCTCGCGAACGGATTGACGAACTCGATTAATTCCTGTTGCATCTGAAAGTAGAAACTCGCCCGATTACAATGGTGCGTGTACTTTTCCCCTAGTCCATTCCAGTTATTCCTTTCTACCATCAGAATTGCGAAAATTTTGATGGTTTCTCAACCATTCCTTAATTTCAAACTCCCATATCTCGCGAACGGATTGACGAACTCGAAAAATTCCTGTTGCATCTGAAAGTAGAAACTCGCCCGATTACAAAACTATGTGTATTTTTCCCCTAGGCCTTTGTAGTTATTGGTTTCGAGTATCAGACTTGCGTAAATTTGGTTGGTTCCTCAACGATTCCTTAACTTCAAACTCCCATACCTCGCGAACGGATTAGCGAACTCGCGAAATTCCTATTTCACCTGAAAGTGGAAACTCGCCCGATTACAATGGTGTTTGTACTTTTCCTCTAGGCCATTCCAGTTATTGGTTTCGTGTATCTGAATTGTGAAAATTCTGATGGTTTCTCAATCATTCATTAACTTCAAACTTCCATATCGCGCGAACGGATTGACGTACTCTAGAATTTCGTATTGCATCTGAAAGCAGAAACTCGCCCGATTACAACGGTATGTGTATTTTTGCCCTAGGCCATAGTAGTTATTTGTTTCGAGTATCAGACCAGCGAAAATTTTGATGGTTTCTCAACCATTCCTTAACTTCAAACTCCCATATCTCGCGAACGCATTGACGAACTCGAGAAATTCCTGTTGCATGTGAAAGTAGAAACTCGCCCGATTACAACGGTATGTGTATTTTTCCCCTAGGACATAGTTGTTATTGGATTCGAGTATCAGACTTGCGAAAATTTTGATGGTATCTCAACCATTCCTTAACTTCAAACTCCCATATCTCGCGAACGGAATGACGAACTCGAGAAATTCCTGTAGTATCTGAAAGTAGAAACTCGCCCGATTACGGTGGTGTGTGTACTTTACCCCTAGGCCATTCCAGTTATTGGTTTCGAGTATCAGACCAGCGAAGATTTTGATGGTTTCTCAAACATTCCTTAACTTCAAACTCCCATATCTCGCGAACGGATTGACGAACTCCAGAAATTCCTGTTGCATGTGAATGTAGAAACTCGCCCGATTACAACGGTATGTGCATTTTTGCCCTAGGCCATAGTAGTTATTGGTTTCGAGTATCAGACTTGCGAAAATTTTGATGGTTTCTCAAGCATTCCTTAACTTCAAACTCCCATATCTCGCGAACGGAATGACGAACTCGAGAAATTCCTGTTGCATCTGAAAGTGGAAACTCGCCCGATTACAAAGGTATGTGCATTATTCCCCTATGCCTTTGTAGTTATTGGTTTCGAGTATCAGAATTGCGAAAATTTTGATGGTTTGTCAAACATTCCTTAACTTCAAACTCCCATATCTCGCGAACGCATTGACGAACTCGAGAAATTTCTGTTGTATCTGAAAGCAGAAACTCGCCCGATTACAAAGGTATGTGCATTATTCCCCTATGCCTTTGTAGTTATTGGTTTCGGGTATCAGACTTGCGAAAATTTTGATGGTTTCTCAAGCATTCCTTAACTTCATACTCCCATATCTCGCGAACCGAATGAGGAACTCTAGAAATTCCTGTTGCATCTGAAAGTAGAAGCTCGCCCGATTACGATGGTGTGTGTACTTTACCCCTAGGCCATTCCAGTTATTGGTTTCGAGTATCATACCAGCGAAGATTTTGATGGTTTCTCAATCATTCCTTAACTTCAAACTCCCATATCTCGCGAACGGATTGACGAACTCCAGAAATTCCTGTTGCATGTGAAAGTAGAAGCTCGCCCGATTACAACGGTATGTGCATTTTTGCCCTATGCCATAGTAGTTATTGGTTTCGAGTAACAGACTTGCGAAAATTTTGATGGTTTCTCAAGCATTCCTTAACTTCAAACTCCCATATCTCGCGAACGGATTGACGAACTCGAGAAATTCCTGTTGCATCTGAAAGCAGAAGCTCGCCCGATTACAACGGTATGTGTATTTTCCCCTAGGCAATTGTAGTCATTGGTGTCTAGCATCAGAATTGCGAAAATTTTGATGGTTTCTCAAGCATTCCTTAACTTCAAACTCCCATATCTCGCGAACGGAATGACGAACTCGAGAAATTCCTGTTGCATCTGAAAGTGGAAACTCGCCCGATTACAATGGTATGTGCATTTTTGCCCTAGGCCATAGTAGTTATTGGTTTCGAGTATCAGACTTGCGAAAATTTTGATGGTTTCTCAATCATTCCTTAACTTCAAACTTCCATATCTCGCGCACGGATTGACGAACTCGAGAATTTCCTATTGCATCTGAAAGCAGAAACTCGTCCGATTACAACGGTATGTGTATTTTTGCCCTAGGCCATAGTTGTTATTGAATTCGAATATCGGACATTCGAAAATTTTGATGATTTCTCAACCATTCCTTAACTTCAAACTCCCATATCTCGCGAACGCATTGACGAACTCGAGAAATTCCTGTTGTATCTGAAAGAAGAAGCTCGCCCGATTACGATGGTGTGTGTACTTTACCCCTAGGCCATTCCAGTTATTGGTTTCGAGTATCAGACCAGCGAAGATTTTGATGGTTTCTCAACCATTCCTTAACTTCAAACTCCCATATCTCGCGAACGGAATGACGAACTCGAGAAATTCCGGTTGCATCTGAAAGTAGAAACTCGCACGATTACAATGGTGTGTGTACTTTTCCCCTAGGCCATTCCAGTTATTGGTTTCGAGTATCAGACTTGCGAAAATTTTGATGGTTTCTCAATCATTCCTTAACTTCAAACTTCCATATCTCGCGAACGGATTGACGAACTCGAGAATTTCCTATTGCATCTGAAAGCAGAAACTCGCCCGATTACAACGGTATGTGTATTTTTGCCCTAGGACATAGTTGTTATTGGATGCGATTATCAGACTTGCGAAAATTTTGATGGTTTCGCAACCGTTCCTTAACTTCAAACTCCCCTTTCTCGCGAACGGATAGACGAACTCGAGAAATTCCTGTTGCATCTGAAAGTAGAAACTCGCCCGATTACAAAGATATGTGTGTTTTCCCCCTAGGCCATAGTAGTTATTGGTTTCGAGTGTCAGACTTGCGAAAATTTTGATGGTTTCTCAACCATTCCTTAACTTCAAACTCCCATATCTCGCGAACGGTATGACGAACTCGAGAAATTCCTGTAGTATCTGAAAGTAGAAACTCGCCCGATTACGGTGGTGTGTGTACTTTACCCGTAGGCCATTCCAGTTATTGGTTTCGAGTATCAGACCAGCGAAGATTTTGATGGTTTCTCAAACATTCCTTAACTTCAAACTCCCATATCTCGCGAACGGATTGACGAACTCGAGAATTTCCTATTGCATCTGAAAGCAGAAACTCGCCCGATTACAACGGTATGTGTACTTTTGCCCTAGGACATAGTTGTTATTGGATGCGAGTATCAGACTTGCGAAAATTTTGATGGTTTCTCAAGCATTCCTTAACTTCAAACTCCCATATCTCGCGAACGGAATGACGAACTCGAGAAATTCCTGTTGCATCTGAAAGTGGAAACACGCCCGATTACAAAGGTATGTGCATTATTCCCCTATGCCTTTGTAGTTATTGGTTTCGAGTATCAGAATTGCGAAAATTTTGATGGTTTCTCAAACATTCCTTAACTTCAAACTCCCATATCTCGCGAACGCATTGACGAACTCGAGAAATTTCTGTTGTATCTGAAAGCAGAAACTCGCCCGATTACAAAGGTATGTGCATTATTCCCCTATGCCTTTGTAGTTATTGGTTTCGGGTATCAGACTTGCGAAAATTTTGATGGTTTCTCAAGCATTCGTTAACTTCATACTCCCATATCTCGCGAACGGAATGAGGAACTCTAGAAATTCCTGTTGCATCTGAAAGTAGAAGCTCGCCCGATTACGATGGTGTGTGTACTTTACCCCTAGGCCGTTCCAGTTATTGGTTTCGAGTATCAGACCAGCGAAGATTTTGATGGTTTCTCAATCATTCCTTAACTTCAAACTCCCATATCTCGCGAACGGATTGACGAACTCCAGAAATTCCTGTTGCATGTGAAAGTAGAAGCTCGCCCGATTACAACGGTATGTGCATTTTTGCCCTATGCCATAGTAGTTATTGGTTTCGAGTAACAGACTTGCGAAAATTTTGATGGTTTGTCAAGCATTCCTTAACTTCAAACTCCCATATCTCGCGAACGGATTGACGAACTCGAGAAATTCCTGTTGCATCTGAAAGCAGAAGCTCGCCCGATTACAACGGTATGTGTATTTTCCCCTAGGCAATTGTAGTCATTGGTTTCTAGCATCAGAATTGCGAAAATTTTGATGGTTTCTCAAGCATTCCTTAACTTCAAACTCCCATATCTCGCGAACGGAATGACGAACTCGAGAAATTCCTGTTGCATCTGAAAGTGGAAACTCGCCCGATTACAATGGTATGTGCATTTTTGCCCTAGGCCATAGTAGTTATTGGTTTCGAGTATCAGACTTGCGAAAATTTTGATGGTTTCTCAATCATTCCTTAACTTCAAACTTCCATATCTCGCGAACGGAATGACGAACTCGAGAAATTCCTGTTGCATCTGAAAGTGGAAACTCGCCCGATTACAAAGGTATGTGCAATATTCCCCTATGCCTTTGTAGTTATTGGTTTCGAGTATCAGAATTGCGAAAATTTTGATGGTTTCTCAACCATTCCTTAACTTCAAACTCCCATATCTCGCGAACGCATTGACGAACTCGAGAAATTCCTGTTGCATGTGAAAGTAGAAACTCGCCCGATTACAACGGTATGTGTATTTTTCCCCTAGGACATAGTTGTTATTGGATTCGAGTATCAGACTTGCGAAAATTTTGATGGTATCTCAACCATTCCTTAACTTCAAACTCCCATATCTCGCGAACGGAATGACGCACTCGAGAAATTCCGGTTGCATCTGAAAGTAGAAACTCGCACGATTACAATGGTGTGTGTACTTTTCCCCTAGGCCATTCCAGTTATTGGTTTCGAGTATCAGACTTGCGAAAATTTTGATGGTTTCTCAATCATTCCTTAACTTCAAACTTCCATATCTCGCGAACGGATTGACGAACTCGAGAATTTCCTATTGCATCTGAAAGCAGAAACTCGCCCGATTACAACGGTATGTGTATTTTTGCCCTAGGACATAGTTGTTATTGGATGCGATTATCAGACTTGCGAAAATTTTGATGGTTTCGCAACCGTTCCTTAACTTCAAACTCCCCTTTCTCGCGAACGGATAGACGAACTCGAGAAATTCCTGTTGCATCTGAAAGTAGAAACTCGCCCGATTACAAAGATATGTGTGTTTTCCCCCTAGGCCTTTGTAGTTAAAGGTTTCGAGTATCAGACTTGCGAAAATTTTGAGGGTTTCTCAACCATTCCTTAACTTCAAACTCCCATATCTCGCGAACGCATTGACGAACTCGAGAAATTCCTGTTGCATGTGAAAGTAGAAACTCGCCCGATTACAACGGTATGGGCATTTTTGCCCTAGGCCATAGTAGTTATTGGTTTCGAGTATCAGACTTGCGAAAATTTTGATGGTTTCTCAACCATTCCTTAACTTCAAACTCCCATATCTCGCGAACGGATTGACGAACTCGAGAAATTCCTGTTGCATGTGAAAGTAGAAACTCGCCCGATTACAACCGTATGTGTATTTTTCCCCTAGGCCTTTGTAGTTATTGGTTTCGAGTATCAGACTGGCGAAAATTTTGATGGTTTCTCAACCATTCCTTAACTTCAAACTCCCATATCTCGCGAACGGATTGACGAACTCGAGAAATTCCTGTTGCATCTGAAAGCAGAAACTCGCCCGATTTCAACGGTATGTGCATTTTTGTACTAGGCCATAGTAGTTATCGGTTTCGAGTATCAGAATTGCGAAAATTTTGATGGTTTCTCAAGCATTCCTTAACTTCAAACTCCCATATCTCGCGAACGGATTGACGAACTCGAGAAATCCCTGTTGCATCTGAAAGTGGAAACTCGCCCGATTACAAAGGTATGTGCATTTTTGCCCTAGGCCATAGTAGTTATTGGTTTCGAGTATCAGACTTGCGAAAATTTTGATCGTTTCTCAATCATTCCTTAACTTCAAACTTCCATATCTCGCGAACGGATTGACGAACTCGAGAAATTCCTGTTGCATCTGAAAGTAGAAACTCTCCAAATTACAAGGGTATGTGTATTTTTCCCCTAGGCCGTTCCAGTTATTGGTTTCGAGTATCAGACCAGCGAAAATTTTCATTGTTTCTCAAGCATTCCTTAACTTCAAACTCCCATATCTCGCGAACGGATTGACGAACTCGAGAAATTCCTGTTGCATCTGAAAGTAGAATCTCTCCCAATTACAAGGGTATGTGTACTTTTCCCCTAGGCCATTCCAGTTATTGGTTTCGAGTATCAGACCAGCGAAAATTTTGATGGATTCTCAACCATTCCTTAACTTCAAACTCCCATATCTCGCGAACGGATTGACGAACTCGAGGAATTCCTGTTGCATCTGAAAGTAGAAACTCTCCCAATTACAAGGGTATGTGTGTTTTTCCCCAGGGCCATTGTAGTGATTGGTTCGAGTATCAGGCTTGCGAAAATTTTGATGGTTTCTCAACCATTCCGTACCTTCAAACTCCCATATCTCGCGAAAGGGTTGACGAACTCGAGAAATTCCTGTTGCATCTGAAAGTAGAAACACGCCCGATTACAATGGTGTGTGTACTTTACCCCTAGACCACTCCAGCAATTGGTTTCGATTATCAGACTTGCGAAAATTTTGATGGTTCCTCAACCATTCCTTAAATTCACACTTCCATATCTCGCCCACGGATTGACGTACTCGAGAAATTCCTGTTGCATGTGAAAGTAGAAACTCGCCCGATTACAACGGTATGTGTATTTTTCCCCTAGGCCTTTGTAGTTATTGGTTTCGAGTATCAGACTTTCTAAAATTTTGATGGTTTCTCGAGCATTCCGTAACTTCACATTTCCATATCTCGCGAACGGATTGCCGAACTCGAGAAATTCCTGTTGCATGTGAAAGTAGAGACCCGCCCGATTACAACGGTATGTTTATTTTTCCCCTAGGCATTTGTAGTTATTTTTTTCGAGTATCAGACTTTCGAAAATTTTGATGGTTTCTCAAGCATTCCTTAACTTCAAACTCCCATATCTCGCGAACGGATTGACGAACTCGAGAAATTCCTGTTGCATCCGAAAGTAGAAACTCTCCCAATTACAAGGGTATGTGTGTTTTTCCCCTGGGCCATTGTAGTTATTGGTTTCGAGTATCAGACTTGCGAAAATTTTGATGGTTTCTCAACCATTCCGTAACTTCAAACTCCCATATCTCGCGAACGGGTTGACGAACTCGAGAAATTCCTGTTGCATCTGAAAGTAGAAACACGCCCGATTACAATGGTGTATGTGCTTTACCCCTAGACCATTCCAGCTATTGGTTTCGATTATCAGACTTGCGAAAATTTTGATGGTTTCTCAACCATTCCTTAACATCAAACTCCCATATCTCGCGAACCGATTGACGAACTCGAGAAATTCCTGTGGCATCTGAAAGTAGAAACTCGCCCGATTACAACGGTAGGTGCATTTTTCCCCTAGGCCTTTGTAGTTATTGGGTTCGAGTATCAGACTTTCGAAAATTTTGATGGTTCCTCAAGCATTCCTTAACTTCAAACTCCCATATCTCGCGAACGGATTGACGATCTCGAGAAATTCCTGTTACATCTGAAAGTAGATGCTCGCACGATTACAACGGTAGGTGTATTTTTCCCCTAGACCATTCCAGCGATTGGTTTCGATTATCAGACTTGCGAAAATTTTGATGGTTTCTCAACCATTCCTTAACTTCACACTTCCATATCTCGCAAACGGATTGACGATCTCGAGAAGTTCCTGTTGCATGTGAAAGTAGAAACTCGCCCGATTACAACGGTATGTGTATCTTTCCCCTAGGCCTTTGTAGCTATTGGTTTAGAGTATCAGACTTTCGAAAATTTTGATGGTTCCTCAAGCATTCCTTAACTTCAAACTCCCATATCTCGCGAACGGATTGACGAACTCGAGAAATTCCTGTTGCATCTGAAAGTAGAAACTCTCCCAATTACAACGGTATGTGTGTTTTTCCCCTGGGCCATTAAAGTTATTGGTTTCGAGTATCAGACTTGCGAAAATTTTGATGGTTTCTCAACCATTCCGTAACTTCAAACTCCCATATCTCGCGAACGGGTTGACGAACTCGAGAAATTTCTGTTGCATCTGAAAGTAGAAACCCGCCCGATTACAATGGTGTGTGTACTTTTCCCCTAGGCCATTCCAGTTATTGGTTTCGAGTATCAGACCAGCGAAAATTTTGATGGTTTCACAACCATTCCTTAACTTCAAACTCCCATATCTCGCGAACGGATTGCCGAACTCGAGAAATTCCTGTTGCATGAGAAAGTAGAAACTCGCCCGATTACAACGGTATGTGTATTGTTCCCCTAGGCCTTTGTAGTTATTGGTTTCGAGTATTAGACTTTCGAAAATTTTGATGGTTCCTCAAGCATTCCTTAACTTCAAACTCCCATATCTCGCGAACGGATTGTCGAACTCGAGAAATTCCTGTTGCATCTGAAAGTAGAAACTCTTCCAATTACAACGGTCTGTGTACTTTTCCCCTAGACCATTCCAGCGATTGGTTTCGATTATCAGACTTGCGAAAATTTTGATGGTTTCTCAACCATTCCTTAACTTCACACTTCCATATCTCGCGAACGGATTGACGATCTCGAGAAATTCCTGTTGCATGTGAAAGTAGAAACTCGCTCGATTTCAACGGTATGTGTGTTTTTCCCCTGGGCCATTAAAGTTATTGGTTTCGAGTATCAGACTTGCGAAAATTTTGATGGTTTCTCAACCATTCCGTAACTTCAAACTCCCATATCTCGCGAACGGTTTGACGAACTCGAGAAATTTCTGTTGCATCTGAAAGTAGAAACCCGCCCGATTACAATGGTGTGTGTACTTTTCCCCTAGGCCATTCCAGTTATTGGTTTCGAGTATCAGACCAGCGAAAATTTTGATGGTTTCACAACCATTAATTAACTTCAAACTCCCATATCTCGCGAACGGATTGCCGAACTCGAGAAATTCCTGTTGCATGAGAAAGTAGAAACTCGCCCGATTACAACGGTATGTGTATTGTTCCCCTAGGCCTTTGTAGTTATTGGTTTCGAGTATTAGACTTTCGAAAATTTTGATGGTTCCTCAAGCATTCCTTAATTTCAAACTCCCATATCTCGCGAACGGATTGTCGAACTCGAGAAATTCCTGTTGCATCTGAAAGTAGAAACTCTTCCAATTACAACGGTCTGTGTACTTTTCCCCTAGACCATTCCAGCGATTGGTTTCGATTATCAGACATGCGAAAATTTTGATGGTTTCTCAAGCATTCCTTAACCTCACACTTCCATATCTCGCCCACGGATTGACGATCTCGAGAAATTCCTGTTGCATGTGAAAGTAGAAACTCGCCCGATTACAACGGTATGTGTATTTTTCCCCTAGGCCTTTGTAGTTATTGGTTTCGAGTATCAGACTTTCGAAAATTTTGATGGTTCCTCAAGCATTCCTTAACTTCAAACTCCCATATCTCGCGAACGGATTGACGAACTCGAGAAATTCCTGTTGCATCTGAAAGCAGAAACTCGCTCGATTACAATGGTGTGTGTACTTTTCCCCTAGGCCATTCGAGTTATTGGTTTCGAGTATCAGACCAGCGAAAATTTTGATGGTTTCACAACCATTCCTTAACTTCAAACTCCCACATCTCGCGAACGGATTGCCGAACTCGAGAAATTCCTGTTGCATGTGAAAGTAGAAACTCGCCCGATTACAACGGTATGTGTATTTTTCCCCTAGGCCTTTGTAGTTATTGGTTTCGAGTATTAGACTTTCGAAAATTTTGATGGATCCTCAAGCATTCCTTAACTTCAAACTCCCATATCTCGCGAACGGATTGTCGAACTCGAGAAATTCCTGTTGCATCTGAAAGTAGAAACTCTTCCAATTACAACGGTGTGTGTACTTTTCCCCTAGACCATTCCAGCGATTGGTTTCGATTATCAGACTTGCGAAAATTTTGATGGTTTCTCAACCATTCCTTAACTTCACACTTCCATAACTCGCGAACGGATTGACGATCTCGAGAAATTCCTGTTGCATGTGAAAGTAGAAACTCGCCCGATTACAATGGTGTGTGTACTTTTCCCCTAGGCCATTCCAGTTATTGGTTTCGAGTATCAGACCAGCGAAAATTTTGATGATTTCACAACCATTCCTTAACTTCAAACTCCCATATCTCGCGAACGGATTGCCGAACTCTAGAAATTCCTGTTGCATGTGAAAGTAGAAACTCGCCCGATTACAACGGTATGTGTATTTTTCCCCTAGGCCTTTGTAGTTATTGGTTTCGAGTATCAGACCAGCGAAAATTTTGATGGTTTCTCAACCATTCCGTAACTTCAAACTCCCATATCTCGCGAACGGGTTGACGAACTCGAGAAATTCCTGTTGCATCTGAAAGTAGAAGCACGCCCGATTACAATTGTGTGTGTACTTTACCCCTAGACCATTCCAGCAATTGGTTTCGATTATCAGACATGCGAAAATTTTGATGGTTTCTCAAGCATTCCTTAACCTCACACTTCCATATCTCGCCCACGGATTGACGAACTCGAGAAATTCCTGTTGCATGTGAAAGTAGAAACTCGCCCGATTACAACGGTATGTGTATTTTTCCCCTAGGCATTTGTAGTTATTTGTTTCGAGTATCAGACTTTCGAAAATTTTGATGGTTTCTCAAGCATTCCTTAACTTCAAACTCCCATATCTCGCGAACGGATTGACGAACTCGAGAAATTCCTGTTGCATCTGAAAGCAGAAACTCGCTCGATTACAATGGTGTGTGTACTTTTCCCCTAGGCCATTCGAGTTATTGGTTTCGAGTATCAGACCAGCGAAAATTTTGAAGGTTTCACAACCATTCCTTAACTTCAAACTCCCGCATCTCGCGAACCGATTGCCGAACTCGCGAAATTCCTGTTGGACGTGAAAGTAGAAACTCGCCCGATTACAACGGTATGTGTATTTTTCCCCTAGGCATTTGTAGTTATTTGTTTCGAGTATCAGACTTTCGAAAATTTTGATGGTTTCTCAAGCATTCCTTAACTTCAAACTCCCATATCTCGCGAACGGATTGACGAACTCGAGAAATTCCTGTTGCATCTGAAAGTAGAAACTCTCCCAATTACAACGGTATGTGTGTTTTTCCCCTGGGCCATTGTAGTTATTGGTTTCGAGTATCAGACTTGCGAAAATTTTGATGGTTTCTCAACCATTCCGTAACTTCAAACTCCCATATCTCGCGAACGGGTTGACGAACTCGAGAAATTCCTGTTGCATCTGAAAGTAGAAACACGCCCGATTACAATGGTGTATGTGCTTTACCCCTAGACCATTCCAGCTATTGGTTTCGATTAGCAGCCTTGCGAAAATTTTGATGGTTTCTCAACCATTCCTTAACATCAAACTACCATATCTCGCGAACGGATTGACGAACTCGAGAAATTTCTGTTGCATCTGAAAGTAGAAACTCGCCCGATTACAATGGTGTGTGTACTTTTCCCCTAGGCCATTCCAGTTATTGGTTTCGAGTATCAGACCAGCGAAAATTTGAAGGTTTCACAACCATTCCTTAACTTCAAACTCCCACATCTCGCGAACCGATTGCCGAACTCGCGAAATTCCTGTTGGACGTGAAAGTAGAAACTCGCGCGATTACAACGGTGTGTATTTTTCCCCTAGGCCTTTGTAGTTATTGGTTTCGAGTATTAGACTTTCGAAAATTTTGATGGTTCCTTAAGCATTCCTTAACTTCAAACTCCCATATCTCGCGAACGGATTGCCGAACTCGGGAAATTCCTGTTGCATGTGAAAGTAGAAACTCGCCCGATTAGAACGGTGTGTATTTTTCCCCTAGGCCTTTGTAGTTATTGGTTTCGAGTATCAGACCAGCGAAAATTTTGATGGTTTCACAACCATTCCTTAACTTCAAACTCCCATATCTCGCGAACGGATTGCCGAACTCGGGAAATTCCTGTTGCATGTGAAAGTAGAAACTCGCCCGATTACAACGGTGTGTATTTTTCCCCTAGGCCTTTGTAGTTATTGGTTTCGAGTATTAGACTTTCGAAAATTTTGATGGTTCCTCAAGCATTCCTTAACTTCAAACGCCCATATCTCGCGAACGGATTGTCGAACTCGAGAAATTCCTGCTGCATCTGAAAGTAGAAACTCTCCCAATTACAACGGTGTGTGTACATTTCCCCTAGACCATTCCAGCGATTGGTTTCGATTATCAGACTTGCGAAAATTTTTATGGTTTCTCAACCATTCCGTAACTTCACACTTCCATATCTCGCAAACGGATTAACGATCTCGAGAAATTCCTGTTGCATGTGAAAGTAGAAACTCGCCCGATTACAACGGTATGTGTAGTTTTCCCCTAGGCCTTTGTAGAAATTGGTTTCGAGTATCAGACTTTCAAAAATTTTGATGGTTCCTCAAGCATTCCTTAACTTCAAACTCCCATATCTCGCGAACGGATTGACGAACTCGAGAAATTCCTGTTGCATCTGAAAGTAGAAACTCGCCCGATTACAAAGATATGTGGTTTTTTCCCCTAGGCCTTTGTAGTTATTGGTTTCGAGTATCATACTTTCGAAAATTTTGATGGTTTCTCAAGCATTCCTTACCTTCAAACTCCCATATCTCGTTAACGGATTGACGAACTCGAGAAATTTCTGTTGCATCTGAAAGTAGAAACTCGCCCGATTACAATGGTGTGTGTACTTTTCCCCTAGGCCATTCCAGTTATTGGTTTCGAGTATCAGACCAGCGAAAATTTTGATGGTTCCACAACCATTCCTTAACTTCAAACTCCCATATCTCGCGAACGGATTGCCGAACTCGAGAAATTCCTGTTGCATGTGAAAGTAGAAACTCGCCCGATTACAACGGTATGTGTATTTTTCCCCTAGGCCTTTGTAGTTATTGGTTTCGAGTATTAGACTTTCGAAAATTTTGATGGTTCCTCAAGCATTCCTTAACTTCAGACTCCCATATCTCGCGAACGGATTGACGAACTCGAGAAATTCCTGTTGCATCTGAAAGTAGAAACTCTCCCAATTACAACGGTATGTGTGTTTTTCCCCTGGGCCATTGTAGTTATTGGTTTCGAGTATCAGACTTGCGAAAATTTTGATGGTTTCTCAACCATTCCGTAACTTCAAACTCCCATATCTCGCGAACGGGTTGACGAACTCGAGAAATTCCTGTTGCATCTGAAAGTAGAAACACGCCCGATTACAATGGTGTATGTGCTTTACCCCTAAACCATTCCAGCTATTGGTTTCGATTAGCAGCCTTGCGAAAATTTTGATGGTTTCTCAACCATTCCTTAACATCAAACTACCATATCTCGCGAACGGATTGACGAACTCGAGAAATTTCTGTTGCATCTGAAAGTAGAAACTCGCCCGATTACAATGGTGTGTGTACTTTTCCCCTAGGCCATTCCAGTTATTGGTTTCGAGTATCAGACCAGCGAAAATTTTGAAGGTTTCACAACCATTCCTTAACTTCAAACTCCCGCATCTCGCGAACCGATTGCCGAACTCGCTAAATTCCTGTTGGACGTGAAAGTAGAAACTCGCCCGATTACAACGGTATGTGTATTTTTCCCCTAGGCATTTGTAGTTATTTGTTTCGAGTATCAGACTTTCGAAAATTTTGATGGTTTCTCAAGCATTCCTTAACTTCAAACTCCCATATCTCGCGAACGGGTTGACGAACTCGAGAAATTCCTGTTGCATCTGAAAGTAGAAACACGCCCGATTACAATGGTGTATGTGCTTTACCCCTAGACCATTCCAGCTATTGGTTTCGATTAGCAGCCTTGCGAAAATTTTGATGGTTTCTCAACCATTCCTTAACATCAAACTACCATATCTCGCGAACGGATTGACGAACTCGAGAAATTTCTGTTGCATCTGAAAGTAGAAACTCGCCCGATTACAATGGTGTGTGTACTTTTCCCCTAGGCCATTCCAGTTATTGGTTTCGAGTATCAGACCAGCGAAAATTTTGAAGGTTTCACAACCATTCCTTAACTTCAAACTCCCACATCTCGCGAACCGATTGCCGAACTCGCGAAATTCCTGTTGGACGTGAAAGTAGAAACTCGCCCGATTACAACGGTGTGTATTTTTCCCCTAGGCCTTTGTAGTTATTGGTTTCGAGTATTAGACTTTCGAAAATTTTGATGGTTCCTTAAGCATTCCTTAACTTCAAACTCCCATATCTCGCGAACGGATTGCCGAACTCGGGAAATTCCTGTTGCATGTGAAAGTAGAAACTCGCCCGATTAGAACGGTGTGTATTTTTCCCCTAGGCCTTTGTAGTTATTGGTTTCGAGTATCAGACCAGCAAAAATTTTGATGGTTTCACAACCATTCCTTAACTTCAAACTCCCATATCTCGCGAACGGATTGCCGAACTCGGGAAATTCCTGCTGCATCTGAAAGTAGAAACTCTCCCAATTACAACGGTGTGTGTACATTTCCCCTAGACCATTCCAGCGATTGGTTTCGATTATCAGACTTGCGAAAATTTTGATGGTTTCTCAACCATTCCGTAACTTCACACTTCCATATCTCGCAAACGGATTGACGATCTCGAGAAATTCCTGTTGCATGTGAAAGTAGAAACTCGCCCGATTACAACGGTATGTGTAGTTTTCCCCTAGGCCTTTGTAGAAATTGGTTTCGAGTATCAGACTTTCGAAAATTTTGATGGTTCCTCAAGCATTCCTTAACATCAAACTCCCATATCTCGCGAACGGATTGACGAACTCGAGAAATTCCTGTTGAATCTGAAAGTAGAAACTCGCCCGATTACAACGGTAGGTGCATGTTTCCCCTAGGCCTTTGTAGTTATTGGTTTCGAGTATCAGACTTTCGAAAATTTTGATGGTTTCTCAAGCATTCCTTACCTTCAAACTCCCATATCTCGTTAACGGATTGACGAACTCGAGAAATTTCTGTTGCATCTGAAAGTAGAAACTCGCCCGATTACAATGGTGTGTGTACTTTTCCCCTAGGCCATTCCAGTTATTGGTTTCGAGTATCAGACCAGCGAAAATTTTGATGGTTTCACAACCATTCCTTAACTTCAAACTCCCACATCTCGCGAACGGTTTGCCGAACTCGAGAAATTCCTGTTGCATGTGAAAGTAGAAACTCGCCCGATTACAACGGTATGTGTATTTTTCCCTTAGGCCTTTGTAGTTATTGGTTTCGAGTATTAGACTTTCGAAAATTTTGATGGTTCCTCAAGCATTCCTTAACTTCAAACGCCCATATCTCGCGAACGGATTGTCGAACTCGAGAAATTCCTGTTGCATCTGAAAGTAGAAGCTCTCCCAATTACAACGGTGTGTGTACATTTCCCCTAGACCATTCCAGCGATTGGTTTCGATTATCAGACTTGCGAAAATTTTGATGGTTTCTCAACCATTCCTTAATTTCACACTTCCATATCTCGCAAACGGATTGACGATCTCGAGAAATTCTTGTTGCATGTGAAAGTAGAAACTCGCCCGATTACAACGGTATGTGTAGTTTTCCCCTAGGCCTTTGTAGATATTGGTTTCGAGTATCAGACTTTCGAAAATTTTGATGGTTCCTCAAGCATTCCTTAACTTCAAACTCCCATATCTCGCGAACGGATTGACGAACTCGAGAAATTCCTGTTGCATGTGAAAGTAAAAACTCGCCCGATTACAACGGTATGTGTATTTTTCCCCTAGGCCTTTGTAGTTATTGGTTTCGAGTATTAGACTTTCGAAAATTTTGATGGTTTCTCATGCATTCCTTAACTTCAGACTCCCATATCTCGCGAACGGATTGACGAACTCGAGAAATTCCTGTTACATCTGAAAGTAGATGCTCGCCCGATTACAACGGTAGGTGTATTTTTCCCCTAGGCCTTTGTAGTTATTGGTTTCGAGTATCAGACTTTTGAAAATTTTGATGGTTTCTCAAGCATTCCTTACCTTCAAACTCCCATATCTCGTTAAAGGATTGACGAACTCGAGAAATTCCTGTTGCATCTGAAAGTATTATAGAAACTCGCCCGATTACAATGATATGTGTATTTTTCCCCTAGGCCTTTGTAGTTATTGGTTTCGAGTATCAGACTTGCGAAAATTTTGATGGTTTCTCAACCATTCCTTAACTTCAAACTCCCATATCTCTCGAACGGATTGACGAACTCGAGAAATTCCTGTTGCATCTGAAAGTAGAAACTCGCCCGATTACAATGGTGTGTGTACTTTTCCCGTAGGCCTTTGTAGTTATGGGTTTCATTAGCGTCTTCGCGCTCTCACACGCCTTACAAAAATCTTGTTTTCTACTTGTTCTCACATCTTAAATAATTATTCTAAGTTCGCAGCCAATTAGCTCAGCGTTACTCGCGGTAAGTGATACTTCGTCGCGAGTAATACCGATTACCAGGTCTCACCACGTGGAGGTTGCTGCGAGCGGAGACCCGGAGAGAGATAGATGGAATCAAAGTTCCATCGATCTCCCTCGACACGCGATACAAACGAAGATACTAAAGCAAAAAGATGGAAAGGGTCAATTTTCCTTCGATCTCCTTGTTTAGTTCTGCCAAGCAATTACATTATGGAAAAATTAGGCAAAATTGGGAAAGACGCGACACGAACCGTGCAGTTGGTCCTACTAGGTCTATCCCGTTTCCCCTCCGTGGTTCCGATTCCAGAGAAAACGAACGACGCCTACCACTCCCCTAGAGGAGTGCCCCGTTTCTCCATCTTTACGACGAGAGGGTCTTATTTTGGAGACTTTCGCAGGGACCGGCAAAAATGCCTGCTCCTGTGGTCGCAACATGCCCCCTCTGGAAGCGGACACACCGGAAGAGACGGCGATAGACCGTTCGGACTACTTACACGGCCGGCCACTTGCTTGTACAAGAAGCAGTGGAGACCGGACCGAGGAACGAGGAAGCGAGCAAAATTAAGCTAAAGATTGGATAATTGCTTGGCAGATCACAGCCTTAAAACTAACTTATTCTAACTGCAGAGATGGACGGAATCAATGTTCCTTTGATCTCCTCGTTAAATTCTGCCGAGCAATTGCATTATGGAAAAATTAGGCGAAATTGGGAAATACGCGACACGAACCGTGGAGTTGCTCCTACTAGGTCGGTCCCGTTTCCCCTCAGTGGGCCCGATTAAAGTGGAAATGCACGACGCCGTCCACTCATATAGAGTGCCCCGTTTCTCCCAACTCCGCGTCAGGAACCACGCAAAGCGTGGACCTGACTCACGGAGGATGACAAAGAGAGGGTCTTGTGGCACAAGGACTTCCGCAGGGACCGGTGCGAACACCTGCCCCTGTGTTCGCAGCATATTCTCTCTCAAAGCGGACGCACCAGAACAGACAGCGATCGAGCGTTCGGTCCACCTCCACGGCCGGTCACTTGCTTATGCAACAAGCAGAGGTGGCCGGACTGAGATACGAGCAAGCGAGCAAAAAGAAGTTAAAGATTGGATAATTGCTCGGCAGATCACAGATACTCGTACATGGTAACCTTAAAACTAACTTAGTCTATACTTAGAATTAACAGTCCCGCGGAGGATGCAATACATCAGTCCTCTTCGTTCTTCGTTCTTCGTTTTCCGATACATCTAAGAGAATGTATCTAAGAGAAACCTAAGAGAAACCTAAAGACATGGCATAATAGAAAATAGAAATGAATTCGGTTAGTGGAAAAAAATAAACATGTCAAAACAAGTAGAAATTAAAATCAGAGTACAAATGAAATGAATTAGACAAAGAAACAGTTAGAAAAAAAAAGAAAGGATTGAGAGAGTGGTCGCCAGTACTGACCACCGCTTACCGGCGGCCAGTACCAGTTACCATGGTGAGGGGTCCCCCTTCCATAAACCTAAAACGAAGAGATGCGTCCACCTCGGAGGCTTCGGGAACAATGAAATTTTAAACAACCGGGGGCTCCTTATATACACTCCCCAAGGTGACTTACCGTTTCTTCCATTGTCTTTGTTCGATCTAATCGAAATCTTCGAAGGCGAACGGTTTCGGTGAATGTTTGTTCATTTCCGCGATTGTTACTAACATTTATGCATGTTTCCAATATTGATCGAACAATGTGCATCTTATTTATGTATTGCAATTAATTAAGAAACTTATAGAAATTGATTTTGATCGAGACTCGATGTTAAAACGTGTTTCGTAAAGTTTTAAAGCATGGAAAGTAACAATTGTTCATTAAATACATTAATTTAACATTTGTTTAATTCTTATAATTTACACAATACGCGTAGAAGTGGTATTTTTTACATAAAAGTGCCGAAATTCAATTAATCGCTTTTTTAGATAGAAAAATCATCGCGATGAAGACTTGTGAATCGATAATCGATACCTGTAGCCTTGGAAATGTCAGTTGGATCTCAGCGAAAAATTCCTTCGCGAACAAAGAATATTTCAACGAAATGATATTTTAAGCCATTATTTATACTAGGAAATAGTTAATAATTGTTCAAACTACGGTCCTACGACGGTTATTAATAATTATGATAAATAAACATCAAGATATTGCAAAATCTGCGAAGGCGAACGGTTTCTGTGAATGTTTCTTCCTATATGCGATTGTTATTAACTTTTTCGCGTGCTCCCAATATTAATCGAACAATGTACATCTTATCTATGCATTACAAATGATTAAGTAACTTATAGAAATTGATTTTGATCGAGATTCGAAGTGAAAACGTGTTTCGTAAAGATTTAATGCATAGAAAGTAGTAATTGTCTATTTGGTACATTAATTTAACATTTATTTAATTCTTATAATTTACACAATACGTGCAGAAGTTGCATTTTTTACTTAAAAGTGTCACAAATCAATTAATCGCTTTTCTAAATAGAAAAATTATCGTGATGAACACTTGTGAATCGATCATCGATACCTGTAACATTGAGAATATCAGTTGGATCTCAACGAAAAATTCCTTCGTGAACAAAGAATATTTTAACGAAATGATATTTTAAGCCATTATTTATACTAGGACATTGTTAATAATTGTTTAAACTATGGTCCAACGACGGTTGTTAATGATTATGATAAATAAACATCAAGATATTGCAAAATCTATGAAGGAGAACGGTTTTGGTAAATGTTTTTTCATTTCCGTGATTGTTATTAACATTTACGCACGTTCCGAATATTAACATTACAATGTGCATCTTGTTTGTGCATTATAAGTCATTAATTACTTTACAAATATTAATTTCGATCGAAAATCGAGAAACATATGAATACCGCGTTTTACTTCAATTCTCGATGAAATTTAATTTCTATAGGCAAATCAATAATTTACAATGCATAACTAAGATGCATTCTCTCACATAAATGTTCGAAACATGCATAAATGTTAATAACAATCGCATGGATGAACAACAATTCACTGAAACCGTTCCCCTTCGCAGATTTCGCAATATCTTGATGTTCATTCATCAGAATTATTAACAACCGTCATAGCACCATGGTATAAAAAATTATTAACAATGTCCTGGTATAAATAATGGATTAAAACATTATTTCGTTGAAGTATTTTTCATTCGCGAAATCGTGGCACTTCCTCGCATATCATATACTCCTGACAACAAGAGTCCCAACATTGAACATTTTCTACAATTTATGTCTGAATTTCATCCTTTGGTATGAGGAGAACACTGTCGCCAAGGAAGTATGCATTTCGATTTCTCAAGTACTAATCAAATGTTACATCGATATATCTAATAGACAATTACTACTTTCCATATTTTAAAACTTTAAGAAACACCTCTTTACTTCGGAGCTCGATCAAAATTAATTTCTATAAGTTTCTTAATTATTTGTGATGCATAAATAATGTGCACATTGTTCAATTAATATTGGGAGCACATATAAATATTACTAACAATCGCGGAAATGGACAAACATTCACCGAAACCGTTCGCCTTCGCAAATTTAGCAATATCTTGACGTTTATTTATCATAATTATTAACAAGCGTCGTGGGACCGTAGATTAAACAATTATTAACATTGTTTTAGCATAAATAATGGCTTGAAAGTCATCACTTTCTGGAAATATTTGTTAGATCGAACAAAGACAATCGAAGTAACCGTGCGATAAAATAAATGAATATTTCTCTACATATCGAAATTATAGTCTGTATATATGCAAATATATATTCTGAACGCTCAGTGACACACATATGTCACACGGCAATGAAGTGGGTTGCCATCTACTAGAGAATAGGTAAACTACACTTAAGGTGTGAAAACACCTGGCGGAGAAACGCTCAAGTTTGTTGAGGAATTGATCTTATTTCCACCAATAGATAGCGCCACGAGCATAAATTTACCGACATTAAAGATATGTAATCCCATTTGTATAATATTCCCTACCGTGCGATAAAATAAATAAATATTTCTCTACATATCGAAATTATTGTTTGTGATGCATGCAAATATGATCTGAAATTCCAAACATTTGCAACGTGGTAATTATATGGGTTGCCGTCTCTTGAGAACATATTTGTTAACTTTCGCGATTGTTACTAACATTTATGCATGTTCCCAATATTAATCGAACAATATGTATCTTATTTATGCATGGTAAATGATTATACTTATAGAAATTGATTTTGATCGAGATTCAAAGTAAAAACTTGTTTCGTAAAGTTTGAAAGCAAGGAAAGTAATAATTGTCTATTTAGTGCAATAGTTTAGCATTTATTTAATTCTCATAATTTACACTATACGCGTAGAATTTGTATTTCTTACTCAAACGTGCTGAATTTCGATTAATCGCTTTTCTATGTAGAAAAATCATCGTGATAAACACTTGTGAGTCGATAATCGATATGTGTAGCCATGATTTCGAGGTATCAAAGATTTTTTTAAATGTATAAAGGAAGGCTAAAATGCAGAGAAATTTCATTACGCTGATTTCGTTTAACTTTACATTTATTCGAAAGATGATACATACGAAACTTTGTACAAAAATATTTATTTATTTTATTGCACGGTAGGGAATACCATACAAATGGAAATACTTATCTGTAATGTCGGTAAATTATGCATGTGGCGCTATCTATTGGTGGAAATAACAACAATTCCTCGACAAACTTGAGCGTTTCTCCGCCAGGTGTTTTCACACCTTAAGTGTAGTTTACCTATTCTCTAGTAGATGGCAACCCACTTCATTGCCGTGTGACATATGTGTGTCACTGAGCGTTCGGAATATACATGCATATATACAAACTATTTTTTCGATATGTAGAGAAATATTCATTTATTTTATCGCACGGTTACTTCGATTGTCTTTGTTCGATCTAACAAATATTTCCAGAAAGTAATGACTTTCAAGCCATTATTTATACTAGAACATTGTTAATAATTGTCTAAAGTATGGTCCTATGACGGTTGTTAATAAATATGATAAATAAACATCGAGATATTGCAAAATCTGCGCAGACGAACGGTTTCGGTGATGTTTGTTCATTTCCGCGATTGTTACTAACATTTATGCATGTTCTCAATATTAATTGAACAATGTGCATCTTATTTATGCATTAAAAATGATTAAGTAACTTACAGAAATTGTTTTTGATCGAGATTTATAGTAAAACGTGTTTCGGAAAGTTTTAAAGCATGGAAAGTAACAATTGTTTATTAGATACATTAATTTAACATTTGTTTAATTTTTATAATTTACACAATACGCGTAGAAGTTTCATTTTTTACTCCAAAGCGGCGAAATTCAATTAATCGCTTTTCTGAATAGAACAATCTTTGCGATGATCGATACATGTAGCCTTGAGAATGTCGGTTGAACCTCAATGAAAAATTCCTTCCTGAACAAAGAATATTTCAACGAAATGATATTTTAAACCATTATTTATACTAGGAAATTGTTAATAATGGTTTAATCTACAATCCTACGACGATTGTTAATAAATATGATAAATGAACATCAGGATATTGCGAAATCTGCGAAGGCGAACGGTTTCGGTGAATGTTTGTTCATTTCCGCGATTGTTACTAACATTTATACATGTTCCGAACATTTATCTTACAATATGCATCTTATTTATGCATTAAATATGATTGATTCGCCTACAGCAATTAATTTTGACCGAGATTCGAGGTATAAACGTGTTTCTTAATGTTTCAAAGCATGGAAAGTAACAATTGTTTATTAGATACATTAATTTAACATTTGTTTCGTTCTTATAATTTTCGGATTATGCGTGGAAGCTGTATTCTTGATGTAAAAGCGTCGAAATTCAATTAATCGCTTTTCTAGATAGAAAAACCATCGTGATAGACGTTTGTGAATCGATAAACATTTCCAGCCTTGACAATGTCGGTTTGATCTCAATAAGAACAATTCCATCGCGAACAAAGAATATTTCAACGAAATGATATTTTAAGCCATTATTTATACTAGGACATTGTTAATAATTGTTTAATCTACGGTCCTACGACGGTTGTTAATAATTATGATAAACAAACATCAAGATATTGCGAAATCTGGGAAGGCGAATTGCTTTAGCGAATGTTTATGTCTCTAGGCGATTGTTAGAAACATTTTTCCACGTTCCGAACTTTTATGTTACAGTATGTGAATTAAATTTTATCGGAAAATTTAACGAAGAGTTTGGTATACATATATTTCTCCATTTTTTATGAAAATTAACATTTGTAAACTAATTAATGGTTTGCACTGTAAAAGTTGGGAATATGAATCTTACAAAATGCATTTTCTGTTGCATTGTAAATGAATAATTTGCTTATAAAGATTAATTTAGGTTGCAAATCGAGAAATATATGAATATCAATATTTTGCTTTCATTTTCGAAATCAATTAATTTCTGAAAACTAACTAATGATTTATGATACCTAAATAAGATACATATTGTTCGATCAATATTGGGAACATGCATAAATGTTAATAACAATCGCGGAAATGAACAAACATTAACCGAAACCGTCCGCCTTCGAAGATTTCGCAATATCTCGATGTTTATTTATCATATTTATTATCAACCGTCGTAGGACTGTAGATTAAACAATTATTAACAATGTTCTAGTATAAATAATGGCTTAAAATATCATTTCGTTGAAATATTCTTTGTTCGCGAAGGAATTTTTCGCTGAGATCCAACTGACATTTTCAAGGCTACAGGTATCGATTATCGATTCACAAGTCTTCATCGCGATGATTTTTCTATCTAAAAAAGCGATTAATTGAATTTCGGCACTTTTATGTAAAAAACACAACTTCTACGCGTATTGTGTAAATTATAAGAATTAAACAAATGTTAACTCAATGCATTTAATGAACAATTGTTACTTTCCATGCTTAAAAACTTTACGAAACACGTTTTAACATCGAGTCTCGATCAAAATCAATTTCTATAAGTTTCTTAATTAATTGCAATACATAAATAAGATGCACATTGTTCGATCAATATTGGGAACATGTATAAATGTTAGTAACAATCGCGGAAATGAACAAACATTCACCGAAACCGTTCGCCTTCGAAAATTTCGATTAGATCGAACAAAGACAATGGAAAAACCGGTAAGTGACTCTTCGTTTTAGGTTTATGGAAGGGGGACCCCCACCTTGGTAACCGGTACTGGCCGCCGGTAGGCGGTGGTCAGTACTGGCGACCATTCTCTCAATCCTTTCTTTGGTTTTTAATTGTTCCTTTCTGTAATTTATTTTATTTGTTGTCTGATTTTACTTTGTACTTGTTTTTCCATGTTTATTTTTTTGTCATTCTTGCCTTTATTTCCTTTGTTACTGAATGACTGTATTTAATCACTAACCAACTTCATTTCTATTTTCTATCATTTTTTTATCATGCCTTGACTTTAGGTTTCTCTTAGGTAGGCACACCGGAGAACGAAGAACGAAGAACGAAGAACGAAGAACAAAGAACGAAGAACGAAGAGGACACTATCGTCGCAACCGCCGTGGGATCTTTAGTTAAGCTTGGAATAAGTTAATTTTAAGGCCACCGTGTACAAATATCTGTTATCTGTCAAGCAATTATCCAATCTTTAACTTCTTTTTGCTCGCTTGCTCGTATCTCAGTCCGGCCACCTCTGCTTGTTGCATAAGCAAGTGACAGGCCGTGGAGGTGGACCGAACGCTCGATCGCTGTCTCTTCTGGTGCGTCCGCTTTGAGAGAGAATATGCTGCGAACACAGGGGCAGGTGTTCGCATCGGTCCCTGTGGAAGCACTGTGCCATAAGACCCTCTCTTCGTCATCCTCCGTGAGTCAGGTCCACGCTTTGCGTGGTTCCTGACGCGGAGTTGGGAGAAACGGGGCACTCTATATGAGTGGACGGCGTCGTGCATTTCCTCTTTAATCGGGCCCACTGAGGGGAAACGGGACCGACCTAGTAGGACCAACTGCACGGTTCGTGTCGCGTCTTTTCCAATTTTGCCTAATTTTTCCATAATGTAATTGCTTGGCAGAACTAAACGAGGAGATCGAAGGAACATTGATTCCTTCCATCTCTTTGGTTTAGTATCTTCGTTTGTATCGGGTGTCGAGGGAGATCGATGGAAATTTGATTCCATCTATCTCTCTCCGGGTCTCCGCTCGCAGCAACCTCCACGTGGTGAGACCTGGTAATCGGTATTACTCGCGACGAACAGTAATTATTCGTCGTGGGTAGTACCGAGCTAATCGGCTGCGAGTTTAGAATAGTAATTTTTACGGTACAGTAGAGTACTTTACGGTACAGTACATTCAACAAGTTCAATTGATGTATTGAAATAAAATCAATTTCACTGACAGCAGAAACTTTATTTTTGTCCATTATTTGCTTCCATTTCTTTAACCCGATCCTATCAAACTGCTAAAACTACCTAAAACTATATGTCCTCAACTATCATCTTCTCCTGATACAAAGAAAATCGGGATCCATGATTCAGAAATTCGTTCGAAAGTACAACAAAATTTCGGTTCGCGGAAATTCTTGGAATTTGATGTCAATTCTAAGAATCCGCGAAATCGTGCCACTTCCTCGCATATCGTACACTGACACCAAGAGTCCCAAAATCAAACATTTTCTAAAATTTATGCCTGAATTTCAACCTTTGGTATCAGGAAAATACCAAAAATTTCGATTCTTCAAGTATTAATCAAATGCTAAATTGATATATCTCATAGACAATTATTACTTTCCATGGTTTAAAACTTTAAGAAACATCTCTTTACTTTGAAGTACGATCAAAATTATTATAATCATTTAATCTAAACGGAGAAACGGAGAAACGGAGAAACGGAGAAACGGAGAAACGGAGAAACGGAGAAAAGGAGAAACGGAGAAAAGGAGACACGGAGAAACGGAGAAACGGAGAAACGGAGAAACGGAGAAACGGAGAAACGGAGAAACGGAGAAACGGAGAAACGGAGAAACGGAGAAACGGAGAAACGGAGAAACGGAGAAACGGAGAAACGGAGAAACGGAGAAACTGAGAAACGGAGAAACGGAGAAACGAAGAAACGAAGGAAGAAACGGAGAAACGAAGGAAGAAACGGAGAAACGAAGAAAGAAACGGAGAAACGAAGAAAGAAACGGAGAAGCGAAGAAAGACACGAAGAAACGATGAAAGAAACCGAGAAACGAAGAACGGAATGAAGAATAGAAGAAAGAAATGGAGAAACGAAGAAAGAAACGGGAGAAACGAAGAAAGAAACGGAGAAACGAACAAAGAAACGGAGAAACGAAGAAAGAAACGGAGAAACGAGGAAGAAACGGAGAAACGAAGAAATAAATGTAGAAACGAAGAAATAAACGGAGAAACGAAGAAAGATCCGGAGAAACGAAGAAAGAAACGGAGAAACGGAGAAATAAATGGAGAAACGAAGAAACAAACGGAGAAACGAAGAAAGAAACGGAGAAACGAAGAAAGAAACGAAGAAAGAAACGGAGAAACGAAGAAAGAAACGGGAGCAACTTATTAAAGCAATTAAATAAAAATTAATGGAAAATGGTAGGCGATTTTCTGATAGTGGGTCAAATCCACATTCGAAAGGAGAAATTTTTTCGCGATTTTTAAAATTGGTTAATGAAAATAAGTGATTTGCAATAAAAATAATTATGGGAATAATTAGAATAATTATTATTTTAATGAAAATATGAATCGTTTTAAATATATTTAAACAATAAAAATTTAATTATAAGTTAAATATAATTATTTATTATATTTATTTTATATTAATATATTCATCAGTAAATTATTATATATAGAAATAATCATACAACATCTACAAAATGTCAGAATCAGATAGCAGCTCTAAAATTAAAATGACGAATTGAAGAAAAGTGATTATTATTTATTCGAATTATAATAATTGATAATATAAAGCCCCCAATTAAAACATGTAATCCATGGAATCCTGTTGCTATGTAAAAAATTGATCCAAAAATCCCATCATTTATAGAAAAAGAAGATTGTTTATATTCATTAAATTGAAGACTTATAAAAATTATACTTAATAATCATGTGTATAAAAGATAAATTTTTCTATAAATTTTATTTTCTAACAAAAGAAAATTATGCCTTAAGGTTAATGTAAATCCGAAGGAAATTAAAATGATAGAATTTAATAATGGGATATCAAATGGTTTTAGTATTTTAATTGATATAGGGGGTCAATTTATACCTAGTTCAATTCTTGGGGAAATTGAGTTATGAATATATGTCCAAAAAAAAGAAATAAAGAAAACTAGTTCAGAAATAATAAATAATAATATACTTATTTTTAATATAGAATGAATTGATTGAGAGTGAAATCCTTGAAATGTTCTTTCTCGAATGGTATCACGTCATCATAATGATAAGCAAGTAATTAATATAAATGGATTTGTTACTAATAGGGTAAAAAGTTTTGAATTTGTGAATAAAATTAATCTTATAAATAAATTTATAATATTTATAGAAGTAATTAAAGGTCATGGTCTTGGGGTAACTATGTGGTAAGGATGCGTAAATATTTTCATAATTTGATTCATTAAAATATAGGGTTAATAAAATAATAAATACGTATATTTGAATTAAGGAGACTGAAATTTCTAAAATAAATAATAATGTTTTGAATTAAAATTGTAAAAGGTATCCAAATTAGAAATTTTCTAACAGTTGAGCCTAATAAAGATAGTAGAAGATGCCCTGCTAGTATATTAGCTGTTAATCGAATAGTTAATGTTCAGGGTCGAATAATGTTTCTAATTGTTTCAATTAATACTATAAAATTTATTAATATAAAGCGGGTATTTCTTGGTACTAGATGAATAAATATTTTTTTAGCATTGATAGTCCACCCAAAAATTATAAATCTAATTCATATAAATAATGATATAGATAAATTAATTGATACATGTCTTGAAGGGGTAAAAATGTATGGGAATAATCCTAAAAAATTAAAAAATAGGATTATAAATATAAGTCTGTTAAAGATTAGTAAATTTTTAGTAAAGTTTTTTTTTGTCAAGATTTTAAATTCTGAGTGTAAAAATTTTAAATATATGTTTCAAAATGTTTGATATCGTGAATTTAGAACTCAAAATTTTATTGGGATAAAAATGAATGGCAGTGTAAGTCTAAATCAATTTAATGATAAATTATTTCTTGTCGATGGGTCAAAAATAGAAAATCAGTTTGATATCATTTATCATATATTTGTTCAATTATTCAGGTAAAATTTTTTTATTGTCAATAATTTTATTTTATTAATGTTGATAAAATAAATATTTGAAAGTATAATAATTAATAAGATTAGAATAGTTAAATATAAAGATGATCAGTGAAGGGGTATTATTTGAGGGATGAAATGTATATATATTTTCATAAGAAGGTAAGTTTTTAATTTGATTAAAAATCAAATTATATTTATTTTATTTTATGACAAAAATATTATTTTGTAATAATTTTAAAATGACAATTTAATGTTATAGATTTAACTAATTTTTATTAGGTTTATTTAATCATTAGAAGTAATTTATTACTATAATTTGATTTAAAATATCAATTCTTTTGTCAGACATCTAATGATTTGATTTAATTAAATATTATATGAGTAGGTTAAAATTTAATTTTGGTTGTTAATTCAATTAATAAAGTTTGAATAATTAGTTCTTTCCACAACAATTGGCATAAATCTGTGATTAGCTCCGCAGATTTCAGAACATTGTCCGAAAAGTACTCCAGGTCGATTAGTAATTAAATTTATTTGGTTAATTCGCCCTGGTACTGAATCTATTTTTAAGCCTAAAGACGGAACAGTTCAAGAGTGAATTACGTCGTTTGATGTTGTTAATATTCGAATTAGTGTATTAGATGGAATAATTATTCGATTATCTACGTCTAGGAGACGAAAAACGTAAATATTATTTAAATCTTTATCTATATAGGAGTCAAAATTTAAATGATTAAATTCTGGGTATTCATAGGATCAATATCATTGGTGCCCAATTGATTTGATTGTTAAGTATACGGGTATTAACAGTTCATCAATAAAATATAGGGTTTTTAAAGAAGGAAGTGCAATTACTCCTAAAATTATTATTGGGAGTAAAGTTCATACAATTTCAATATGATGATTTTTAAGTAAAAATCGATTGATAAATTTATTAGTAAAAATATCTAATATAATTATTAGAGTTAATGAAGAGATTATAATTATTATAATTATTGTGAAGTTGTGAAAAAGATTTAAATTATCGGCATATGGCGAATTGGGGTCTTGGAAATTAATTATTTTTCAATGGGACATTTTTAATAAAAATATTAAATTTTATAAATGAATCTTAAATTCATGCACTAATCTGCCATATTAAGATTTGTTTTTAATAATTAGAGGAATAGAGAGGAATGAGTGGTCTTTTGGGGAAAAGTTTTGGGGTCATTCTAGTGATGATTGATTAAATTTAAATATAGCTAGACGTTTAGTTATAAATCTCTCCAATATAATAAACAAGAGTAAAATTATTCTTTTGAATGAAATTATTGAGCCAATAGATGATAATAAATTTTCACAGTAGTAGGAATCCGGGTAATCTGAATAACGTCGAGGTATTCCTATCATTCCTAAAAAATGCTGAAGGAAAAAAGTTATATTTACCCCAATAAATATTATATAAAATTGAGTTTTAAGATAAAATTGATTTACGGTAAATCCTGTGAATAAAGGGAATCAATGAATTAATGAAGCAATAATAGAAAATACTGCTCCTATTGACAGTACATAGTGGAAATGAGAGACAACATAGTATGTATCATGTAGTATAATATCAATAGATGAGTTTGATAATATAATTCCTGTTAATCCTCCTATTGTAAATAAAAAAATAAAGCCAAATTATCAAATAATAGAAGGATTAATAATAAGTTTTGACCCGTAGTACGTAGCTAGTCATCTAAATACTTTGATTCCTGTGGGAATTGCAATGATTATAGTTGCCGAAGTGAAATAAGCTCGTGTGTCTACATCTAAGCCTACTGTGAATATGTGATGTGCTCACACAATAAATCCTAGAAATCCAATTCCGAGTATTGCATAAACTATCCCTAGGTTCCCAAAAGTTTCCTTTTTCCCTCTTTCATTGAAAATGATATGGGAGATTAATCAAAACCAGGGTAAAATTAAAATATAGACTTCAGGATGCTCAAAAAATCAAAATAAATGTTGAAATAAAATTGGGTCCCCTTCCCCAGTAGGATCAAAGAAGGAAGTATTTAAATTTCGGTCTGTTAATAACATAGTAATAGCTCCGGCTAATACAGGTAGTGAGAGAAGAAGCAAAATTGTAGTAATTAATACTGACCAAGCAAATAAGGATATTTGATCGAATTTTAAAGCATTATTTTTTATTTTAAGAATTGTAACAATAAAATTAATTGATCCTATAATTGAAGAGATACCTGCAATATGCAAAGAGAAAATTGTTAAGTCTATACATGAAGATGGGTGATAAAGATTTGATGACAAAGGAGGGTAGATTGTTCATCCAGTTCCCGAGCCTGGGAATAATAGTGTTGTAAGAATTAAAAGTAATAATGAAGGGGGGATTAGTCACAATCTTATATTATTTATTCGGGGAAATGCTGTATCAGGGGATCCAATTATTAAGGGAATTATTCAGTTTCCGAATCCTCCGATTATAAATGGTAAAACTATAAAAAAAATTATTACAAAAGCATGTGATGTTACAATTGAGTTATAAATTTGGTCGATATTAATTCAAGTTCCTGGCCTATTTAATTCTATTCGAATTAGTATCCTTAAAGAAGAATCAATTATACCAGATCATATAGCTGATATGAAATATAATATCCCAATATTTTTGTGATTTGTTGAATACATATATTAATTATGCTAAAAATTAATATAACCAGTAGATCATAAATATAAATATAAATATTAAAAAAGTTATAAATAGATAATAGTTTAGAAAATTAAGGTTAATTTAGTTATATATTTTTTATTTAATTGAAGGGAAAAAATATAAGAAAGATATATTTAAATAATTTCATGATGTAATTAATCTTATAAAAAGATATACAATTATTAAAAGTATAAATTTTAGTCTTGAATTTATTAATGTTTCTAGGACGATTCATTTCAGTATAAAGAGTGCTATAGGTGGGAAATTTGTGTACATAATAATTATTGAGTATAAAATAATTTTTCTTTTATTAGAGGTTAATATATTAAATTAGGAAGAAGAATTAATCTTTATTATTTTAAATATAAAAATTAAATTTGAAGAAATTATTGAATATAAAATGAAATATGTTAAAAATGTATTTTTGTTAATTATTAATAAAATAACTATAATAGATGTTTGTATAACAGATGAATATCCTATAATTATTTTGATTGATTTTTTATTTAAGCAAATGATAGGGGCAATAATTACATTAATTAAGCAAATAAAATAAATTTCATTATTAAATTTTAATACGAGTTCTATAATAATTATAGCGATTAATTTTATTAAAGTTATTATAAAGAATAGATTAATTCAATTTAATGAATAAATTAATGAAATGAATCGAACATTTAAAGAGTACATCCCAATTTTTAAAATAAATGAATAAAAAATAATTATTATAAATAAATAATTAGATTTATTTCCGATTCTGTGTAAATTATTATATACAGTAAATATGATAAATAAAATCCTTCTGGAGGCTAAAGAGATTAAAAAATATATTAAATATCTATTTAGAGTATTAGTGTATAATATAACTATAGCTCAAATGATTTATAATAGAAATTATAACTATTATTATCATTTAATCGAAACGGAGAAACGGAGAAACGAAGAAACGAAGGAAGAAATGGAGAAACGAAGAGAGAAACGGAGAAACGAAGAAAGAAACGGAGAAACGAAAAAATAAATGGATAAACGAAGAAATAAACGGAGAAACGAAGAAAGAAACGGAGAAACTAAGAAAGAAACGGAGAAACGAAGAAATAAATGGAGAAACGAAGAAACAAACGGAGAAACGAAGAAAGAAACGGAGAAACGAAGAAAGAAACGAAGAAACGCAGAAAGAAACGGAGAAACGAAGAGAGAAACGGAGAAACGAAGAAAGAAACGGAGAAAGAAACGGAGAATCGGAGAAATAAATGGAGAAACGAAGAAATAAACGGAGAAACGAAGAAACGAACAAAGAAACGGAGAAACGAACAAAGAAACGGAGAAACGAACAAAGAAACGGAGAAACGAACAAAGAAACGGAGAAACGAACAAAGAAACATTGATCGAACAATGTGCATATTATTTATGCATTAAAAATGATTGATTCGCCTCTAGCAATTGATTTTGATCGAACTTCAAAGTAAAGAGATGTTTCTTAAAGTTTTAAAACATGGAAAGTAATAATTGTATATGAGATATATCAATTTAACATTTGATTAATACATGAAGAATCGAAATTTTTGGTAAAATATGTGAATAAAAAATAATTATTATAAATAAATAATTAGATTTATTTCCGATTCTGTGTAAATTATTATATACAGTAAATAGTATAAATAAAATTCTTCTGGAGACTAAAGAGATTAAAAAATATATTAAATATGTATTTAGAGTATTAGTGTACAATTTAACTATAGCTCAAATGATTTATAATAGACATTATAGCTATTATAATCATTTAATCGAAACGGAGAAACGGAGAAACGGAGAAACGGAGAAACGGAGAAACAGAGAAACGGAGAAACGGAGAAACGGAGAAACGGAGAAACGAAGAAACGAAGGAAGAAACGGAGAAACGAAGAAAGAAACGGAGAAACGAAGAAAGAAACGGAGAAACGAAGAAAGAAACGAAGAAATAAACCGAGAAACGGAGAAAGAAACGGAGAAACGAACAAAGAAACGGAGAAACGAACAAAGAAACGGAGAAACGAAGAAAGAAACGGAGAAACGAAGAAAGAAACGGAGAAACGAAGAAATAAATGTAGAAACGAAGAAATAAACGGAGAAACGAACAAAGAAACGGAGAAACGAACAAAGAAACGGAGAAACGAAGAAAGAAACGGAGAAACGAAGAAAGAAACGGAGAAACGAAGAAATAAATGTAGAAACGAAGAAATAAACGGAGAAACGAAGAAAGAAACGGAGAAACGAAGAAAGAAACGGAGAAACGGAGAAATAAATGGAGAAACGAAGAAACAAACGGAGAAACGAAGAAAGAAACGGAGAAACGAAGAAAGAAACGGGAGAAACGAAGAAAGAAACGGAGAAACGAACAAAGAAACGGAGAAACGAAGAAAGAAACGGAGAAACGAGGAAGAAACGGAGAAACGAAGAAATAAATGTAGAAACGAAGAAATAAACGGAGAAACGAAGAAAGATCCGGAGAAACGAAGAAAGAAACGGAGAAACGGAGAAATAAATGGAGAAACGAAGAAACAAACGGAGAAACGAAGAAAGAAACGGAGAAACGAAGAAAGAAACGAAGAAAGAAACGGAGAAACGAAGAAAGAAACGGGAGAAACGAAGATAGAAACGGAGAAACGAACAAAGAAACGGAGTAACGAAGAAAGAAACGGGGAAACGAACAAAGAAACGAAGACACGGAGAAATAAATGGAGAAACGAAGAAATAAGCCGAGAAACGGAGAAAGAAACGAAGAAACGAAGAAAGAAACAGAGAAACGAACAAAGAAACGCAGAAACGAAGAAAGAAACGGAGAAACGAACAAAGAAACGGACAAACGAAGAAAGTGTAGCGGACCTCTCCGCATAGTTTCGGCAACGAATAGCTATACGTCGAAAGTGTAATTAGACGCGCGACCGTCGCGCGGAGGAGTTGGCGCCGAGTAATATAAACAGTTAAACTAGCTTATCGTTGCTGGCGGAGGCCTGCACTTGAAAGAATGAGTTACCGCTGTCCGAAGGAAGGCGATCGTGGGAATCGTCTTCGAGGACAGCAGGGTGGCGGTCGAAGGGCAGTAAGCAGAGGTGGCCCGTACAATAAAGAACTAAGGCAGATCCTTTCCGTCCGCCGAACAATTCACACTATCTTGACTCGCTTTGCGTCAGTTATTTAATACCATACCTATCGTACATCCCCGAGAAAAAAACGGAGAAACGGAGAAAGAAACGGAGAAACGGAGAAATAAGTGGAGAAACGAAGAAATAAACGGAGAAACGAAGAAAGAAACGGAGAAACGAACAAAGAAACGGAGAAACGAACAAACAAACGGGGAAACGAACAAAGAAACGAAGACACGAAGAAAGAAACAGAGAAACGAAGAAAGAAACGAAGAAACGGAGAAACGAAGAAAGAAACGGAGAAACGGAGAAACGGAGAAACGGAGAAACGGTGAAGCGGAGAAATGGAGAAACGGAGAAACGGAGATACAGAGAAACGGAAAACTGAGAGACGGAGAATCGGAGAAACGGAGAAACGGAGAAACCGAGAAACGGAGAAACGGAGAAACCGAGAAACGGAGAAACCGAGAGACGGAGAAACGGAGAAACCGAGAAACGGAGAAACCGAGAAACGGAGAAACGGAGAAACGGAGAAACGGACAAACCGAGTAACGGAAAAACGGAGAAACGGAGAAACCGAGAAACGGAGAAACGGAGAAACGGAGAAACGGAGAAACGGAGAAACCGAGAAACGGAGAAACGGAGAAACGGAGAAACGGAGAAACGGAGAAACCGAGAAACGGAGACACGGAGAAACGGAGAAACGGTGAAGCGGAGAAATGGAGAAACGGAGAAACGGAGATACAGAGAAACGGAGAAACCAAGAAACGGAGAAACGGAGAAACGTAGAAACCGAGAAACGGAGAAACGGAGAAACGGAGAAACCGAGAATCGGAGAAACGGAGAAACGGAGAAACCGAGAAACGGAGAAACCGAGAATCGGAGAAACCGAGAAACGGAGAAACGGAGAAACGGAGAAACCGAGAAACGGAGAAACCGAGAAACGGAGAAACCGAGAAACCGAGAAACGGAGAAACCGAGAAACGGAGAAACGGGGAAACCGAGAAACGGAGAAACGGAGAAACGGAGAAACGGAGAAACCGAGAAACGGAGAAACGGAGACACCGAGAAACAGAGAAACGGAGAAACGTTTCTCCGTTTCTTGGTTCGTTTCTCCGTTTCTTTCTTCGTTTCTCCGTTTCTTTTTTCGTTTCGCCGTTTCTTTGTTCGTTTCTCCGTTTCTTCGTTCATTTCTCCGTTTCTTTTTCCGTTTCTCGGTTAATTTCTTCGTTTCTCCGTTTCTTTCTTCGTTTCTCCGTTTCTTACTTCGTTTCACCGTTTCTTTCTCCGTTTCTCCGTTTATTTCTTCGTTTCTCCATTTATGTCTCCGTGTCTCCGTTTCTTTCTTCGTTTCTCCGTTTCTTTGTTCGTTTCTCCGTTTCTTTCTTCGTTTCTCCGTTTGTTTCTTCGTTTCTCCGTTTCTTTCTTCGTTTCTCCGTTTCTTTCTTCGTTACCTCGTTTCTTTGTTCGTTTCTCCGTTTCTTTCTTCGTTCCTCCGTTTCTTTCTTCGTTTCTGCGTTTCTTTGTACGTTTCTCTGTTTCTTTCTTCGTTTCTTCGTTTCTTTCTCCGTTTCTCGGCTTATTTCTTCGTTTCTCCGTTTCTTTGTTCCTTTCTCCGTTTGTTTCTTCGTTTCTCCGGATCTTTCTTCGTTTCTCCGTTTCTTTCTTCGTTTCTCCGTTTCTTTCTTCGTTTCTCCGTTTCTTTCTTCGTTTCTCAGTTTCTTTCTTCGTTTCTCCGTTTCTTTGTTCGTTTCTCCGTTTACTTCTTCGTTTCTCCATTTATTTCTCCGATTCTCCGTTTCTTTCTTCGTTTCTCAGTTTCTTTCTTCGTTTCATCGTTTCTTTCTTCGTTTCTCCGTTTCTTTGTTCGTTTCTTCGTTTCTTCGTTTCTTTCTTCGTTACTCCGTTTCTATCTTCGTTTCTCCGTTTCTTTCTTCGTTTCTTTCTTCGTTTCTCCGTTTATTTCTTCGTTTCTCCATTTATTTCTCCGTTTCTCCGTTTCTTTGTTCGTTTCTCCGTTTCTTTGTTCGTTTCGAAGTTTCTTTGTTCGTTTCTCCGTTTCTTTGTTCGTTTCTCCGTTTCTTTCTTCGTTTCTCCGTTTCTTTGTTCGTTTCTCCGTTTCTTTTTCCGTTTCTCGGTTAATTTCTTCGTTTCTCGGTTTCTTTCTTCGTTTCTCCGTTTCTTTCTTCGTTTCTCCGTTTCTTTCTTCGTTTCTCCGTTTCTTTCTTCGTTCCACCGTTTCTTTCTTCGTTTCTCCGTTTCTTTCTTCGTTTCTCCGTTTCTTTGTTCGTTTCTCCATTTATTTCTCCGTTTCTTTCTTCGTTTCTCCGTTTCCTACTTCGTTTCTCCGTTTCTTTCTCCGTTTCACCGTTTATTTCTTCGTTTCTCCATTTATTTCTCCGTGTCTCCATTTCTTTCTTCGTTTCTCCGTTTCTTTGTTCGTTTCTCCGTTTGTTTCTTCGTTCCTCCGGATCTTTCTTCGTTTCTCCGTTTCTTTCTTCGTTTCTCCGTTTCTTTGTTCGTTTCTCCCTTTACATCTTCGTTTCTCCATTTATTTCTCCGATTCTCAGTTTCTTTCTTCGTTTCTCAGTTTCTTTCTTCGTTTCTTCGTTTCTTTCTTCGTTTCTCCGTTTCTTTGTTCGTTTGTTCGTTTGTTCGTTTCTTCGTTTCTTTCTTCGTTACTCCGTTTCTATCTTCGTTTCTCCGTTTCTTTCTTCGTTTCTCCGTTTATTTCTTCGTTTCTCCATTTATTTCTCCGTTTCTCCGTTTCTTTCTTCGTTTCTCCGTTTCTTTGTTCGTTTCTCCGTTTCTTTCTTCGTATCTCCGTTTCTTTCTTCGTTTCTCCGTTTCTTTCTTCGTTTCTTCGTATCCTTCTTCGTTTCTCCGTTTCTTTCTTCGTTTCTCCATTTCCTTGTTTGTTTCTCCGTTTATTTCTTCGTTTCTCCGTTTCTTTGTTCGTTTCTCCGGATCTTTCTTCGTTTCTCCGTTTCTTTCTTCGTTTCTCCAATTCCTTGTTTGTTTCTCCGTTTATTTCTTCGTTTCTCCATTTATTTCTCCGTTTCCCCGTTTCTTTCTTCGTTTCTCCGTTTCTTTGTACGTTTCTCCGTTTCTTTGTTCATTTCTCCGTTACTTTGTCCGTTTCTCCGTTTCTTTCTTCGTTTCTCCGTTTCTTTCTTCGATTCTCCGTTTCTTTCTTCGTTTCTCCGTTTATTTCTTCGTTTCTCCATTTATTTCTCCGTTTCTCCGTTTCTTTCTCCGTTTCTCCGTTTCTTTGTTCGTTTCTCCGTTTCTTTGTTCGTTTCTCCGCTTCTTTGTTCGTTTCTCCGTTTCTTTCTTCGTTTCTCCGTTTCTTTGTTCGTTTCTCCGTCTCTTTCTTCGTTTCTCCGTTTCTTTCTTCGTTTCTCCGTTTCTTTTTCCGTTTCTCGGTTTATTTCTTCGTTTCTCCATTTATTTCTCAGTTTATTTCTTCGTTTCTCAGTTTCTTTCTTCGTTTCTCCGTTTCTATCTTCGTTTTTCCGTTTCTTTCTTCGTTTCTCCGTTTCTTTCCTCGTTTCTCCGTTTATTTCTTCGTTTCTCCATTTATTTCTCCGTTTCTCCGTTTCTTTGTTCGTTTCTCCGTTTCTTTGTTCGTTTCTCCGTTTCTTTGTTCGTTTCTCTGTTTCTTTCTTCGTTTCCCCGTTTCTTTCTCCGTATCTCGGCTTATTTCTTCGTTTCTCCGTTTCTTTCTTCGTTTCTCCGTTTCTTTCTTCGTTTCTCCGTTTCTTTCTTCGTTTCTCCGTTCCTTTCTTCGTTTCTCCGTTTCCTTGTTCGTTTCTCCGTTTATTTCTTCGTTTCTCCATTTATTTCTCCGTTTCTCCCTTTCTTTCTTCGTTTCTCCGTTTCTTTCTAATTTTCTCCGTTTCTTTGTTCGATTCTCCGTTTATTTCTTCGTTTCTCCATTTATTTCTCCGTTTCTCCGTTTCTTTCTTCGTTACTCCGTTTCTTTCTTCGTTTCTCCGTTTCTCCGTTTCTTTCACCGTTTCTTCGTTTCTCCGTTTCTTTCTTCGTTTCTCCGTTTCTTTCACCGTTTCTTCGTTTCTCCGTTTCTTTCTTCGTTTCTCCGTTTATATCTTTGTTTCTCCATTTATTTCTCCGTCTCTTTCTTCGTTTCTCCGTTTCATTCTTCGTTTCTCAGTTTCTTTCTTCGTTTCTCCGTTCCTTTCTTCGTTTCTCCGTTTCTTTCTTCGTTTCTCCGTTTCTTTCTTCGTTTCTCCGTTTCTTTCTTCGTTTCTCCGATTCTTTCTTCGTTTCTCCGTTTCTTTGTTCGTTTCTCCATTTATTTCTCCGTTTCTTTCTTCGTTTCTCCGTTTCCTACTTCGTTTCTCCGTTTCTTTCTCCGTTTCTCCGTTTATTTCTTCGTTTCTCCATTTATTTCTCCGTGTCTCCATTTCTTTCTTCGTTTCTCCGTTTCTTTGTTCGTTTCTCCGTTTGTTTCTTCGTTTCTTCGGATCTTTCTTCGTTTCTACGTTTCTTTCTTCGTTTCTCCGTTTCTTTCTTCGTTTCTCCGTTTCTTTCTTCGTTTCTCCGTTTCTTTCTTCGTTTCTCCGTTTCTTTGTTCGTTTCTCCGTTTACTTCTTCGTTTCTGCATTTATTTCTCCGATTCTCCGTTTCTTTCTTCGTTTCTCAGTTTCTTTCTTCGTTTCTTCGTTTCTTTCTTCGTTTCTCCGTTTCTTTGTTCGTTTCTTCGTTTCTTCGTTTCTTTCTTCGTTACTCCGTTTCTATCTTCGTTTCTCCGTTCCTTTCTTCGTTTCTCCGTTTATTTCTTCGTTTCTCCATTTATTTCTCCGTTTCTCCGTTTCTTTCTTCGTTTCTCCGTTTCTTTGTTCGTTTCTCCGTTTCTTTCTTCGTATCTCCGTTTCTTTCTTCGTTTCTCCGTTTCTTTCTTCGTTTCTTCGTTTCCTTCTTCGTTTCTCCGTTTCTTTCTTCGTTTCTCCGTTTCCTTGTTCGTTTCTCCGTTTATTTCTTCGTTTCTCCATTTATTTCTCCGTTTCCCCGTTTCTTTCTTCGTTTCTCCGGTTCTTTGTTCGTTTCTCCGTTTCTGTCTTCGTTTCTCCGTTTCTTTCTTCGTTTCTCCGTTTCTTTCTTCGCTTCTCCGTTTCTTTCTTCGTTTCTCCGTTTGTTTCTTCGTTTCCCCGTTTCTTTGTTCGTTTCTCCGTTTCTTCGTTTCTTTCTTCGTTACTCCGTTTCTATCTTCGTTTCTCCGTATCTTTCTTCGTTTCTCCGTTTCTTTGTTCGTTTCGCCGTTTCTTTGTTCGTTTCTCCGTTTCTTTGTTCGTTTCTCCGTTTCTTTCTTCGTTTCTCCGTTTCTTTTTCCGTTTCTCGGTTAATTCCTTCGTTTCTCCGTTTCTTTCTTCGTTTCTCCGTTTCTTTCTTCGTTTCTACGTTTCTTTCTTCGTTTCTCCGTTTCTTTCTTCGTTTCTCCGTTTCTTTCTTCGTTTCTCCGTTTCTTTGTTCGTTTCTCCATTTATTTCTCCGTTTCTTTCTTCGTTTCTCCGTTTCTTACTTCGTTTCTCCGTTTCTTTCTCCGTTTCTCCGTTTACTTCTTCGTTTCTCCATTTATTTCTCCGTGTCTCCGTTTCTTTCTTCGTTTCTCCGTTTCTTTGTTCGTTTCTCCGTTTCTTTGTTCGTTTCTCCGTTTCTTTCTTCGTTTCTCCGTTTATTTCTTCGTTTCTCCATTTATTTCTCCGTTTCTCCGTTTCTTTCTTCGTTTCTCCGTTTCATTGTTCGTTTCTCCGTTTCTTTGTTCGTTTCTCCGTTTCTTTGTTCGTTTCTCCGTTTCTTTGTTCGTTTCTCCGTTTCTTTGTTCGTTTCTCCGTCTCTTTCTTCGTTTCTCCGTTTCTTTCTTCGTTTCTCCGTTTCTTTCTTCGTTTCTCCGTTTCTTTCTTCGTTTCTGCGTTACTTTCTACGTTTCTCCGTTTCTTTCTTCGTTTCTCCGTTTCTTTGTTCGTATCTCCATTTATTTCTCCGTTTCTTTCTTCGTTTCTCCGTTTCCTACTTCGTTTCTCCGTTTCTTCCTCCGTTTCTCCGTTTATTTCTTCGTTTCTCCATTTATTTCTCCGTTTCTCCGTTTCTTTCTTCGTTTCTCCGTTTCATTGTTCGTTTCTCCGTTTCTTTGTTCGTTTCTCCGTTTCTTTGTTCGTTTCTCCGTTTCTTTGTTCGTTTCTCCGTTTCTTTGTTCGTTTCTCCGTCTCTTTCTTCGTTTCTCCGTTTCTTTCTTCGTTTCTCCGTTTCTTTCTTCGTTTCTCCGTTTCTTTCTTCGTTTCTCCGTTTCTTTCTTCGTTTCTCCGTTTCTTTGTTCGTTTCTCCGTTTACTTCTTCGTTTCTCCATTTATTTCTCCGATTCTCCGTTTCTTTCTTCGTTTCTCAGTTTCTTTCTTCGTTTCTTCGTTTCTTTCTTCGTTTCTCCGTTTCTTTGTTCGTTTCTTCGTTTCTTCGTTTCTTTCTTCGTTACTCCGTTTCTATCTTCGTTTCTCCGTTTCTTTCTTCGTTTCTCCGTTTTTTTCTTCGTTTCTCCATTTATTTCTCCGTTTCTCCGTTTCTTTCTTCGTTTCTCCGTTTCTTTGTTCGTTTCTCCGTTTCTTTTTCGTATCTCCGTTTCTTTCTTCGTTTCTCCGTTTCTTTCTTCGTTTCTTCGTTTCCTTCTTCGTTTCTCCGTTTCTTTCTTGGTTTCTCCGTTTCCTTGTTCGTTTCTCCGTTTATTTCTTCGTTCTTCCATTTATTTCTCCGTTTCCCCGTTTCTTTCTTCGTTTCTCCGGTTCTTTGTTCGTTTCTCCGTTTCTTTCTTCGTTTCTCCGTTTCTTTCTTCGTTTCTCCTTTTCTTTCTTCGCTTCTCCGTTTCTTTCTTCGTTTCTCCGTTTGTTTCTTCGTTTCCCCGTTTCTTTGTTCGTTTCTCCGTTTCTTCGTTTCTTTCTTCGTTACTCCGTTTCTATCTTCGTTTCTCCGTATCTTTCTTCGTTTCTCCGATTCTTTGTTCGTTTCGCCGTTTCTTTGTTCGTTTCTCCGTTTCTTTGTTCGTTTCTCCGTTTCTTTCTTCGTTTCTCCGTTTCTTTTTCCGTTTCTCGGTTAATTCCTTCGTTTCTCCGTTTCTTTCTTCGTTTCTCCGTTTATTTCTTCGTTTCTCCATTTATTTCTCCGTTTCTCCGTTTCTTTCTTCGTTTCTCCGTTTCAGTGTTCGTTTCTCCGTTTCTTTGTTCGTTTCTCCGTTTCTTTGTTCGTTTCTCCGTTTCTTTCTTCGTTTCTCCGTTTCTTACTTCGTTTCTCCGTTTCTTTCTCCGTTTCTCCGTTTATTTCTTCGTTTCTCCATTTATTTCTCCGTGTCTCCGTTTCTTTCTTCGTTTCTCCGTTTCTTTGTTCGTTTCTCCGTTTCTTTCTTCGTTTCTCCGTTTCTTTCTTCGTTTCTCCGTTTATTTCTTCGTTTCTCCATTTATTTCTCCGTTTCTCCGTTTCTTTCTTCGTTTCTCCGTTTCATTGTTCGTTTCTCCGTTTCTTTGTTCGTTTCTCCGTTTCTTTGTTCGTTTCTCCGTTTCTTTGTTCGTTTCTCCGTTTCTTTGTTCGTTTCTCCGTCTCTTTCTTCGTTTCTCCGTTTCTTTCTTCGTTTCTCCGTTTCTTTCTTCGTTTCTCCGTTTCTTTCTACGTTTCTCCGTTTCTTTCTACGTTTCTCCGTTTCTTTCTTCGTTTCTCCGTTTCTTTGTTCGTATCTCCATTTATTTCTCCGTTTCTTTCTTCGTTTCTCCGTTTCTTTGTTCGTTTCTCCGTTTCTTTCTTCGTATCTCCGTTCCTTTCTTCGTTTCTCCGTTTCTTTCTTCGTTTCTTCGTTTCCTTCTTCGTTTCTCCGTTTCTTTTTTGGTTTCTCCGTTTCCTTGTTCGTTTCTCCGTTTCTTTGTTCGTTTCTCCGTTTACTTCTTCGTTTCTCCATTTATTTCTCCGATTCTCCGTTTCTTTCTTCGTTTCTCAGTTTCTTTCTTCGTTTCATCGTTTCTTTCTTCGTTTCTCCGTTTCTTTGTTCGTTTCTTCGTTTCTTCGTTTCTTTCTTCGTTACTCCGTTTCTATCTTCGTTTCTCCGTTTCTTTCTTCGTTTCTCCGTTTCTCCGTTTATTTCTTCGTTTCTCCATTTATTTCTCCGTTTCTCCGTTTCTTTGTTCGTTTCTCCGTTTCTTTGTTCGTTTCGAAGTTTCTTTGTTCGTTTCTCCGTTTCTTTGTTCGTTTCTCCGTTTCTTTCTTCGTTTCTCCGTTTCTTTGTTCGTTTCTCCGTTTCTTTTTCCGTTTCTCGGTTAATTTCTTCGTTTCTCGGTTTCTTTCTTCGTTTCTCCGTTTCTTTCTTCGTTTCTCCGTTTCTTTCTTCGTTTCTCCGTTTCTTTCTTCGTTTCACCGTTTCTTTCTTCGTTTCTCCGTTTCTTTCTTCGTTTCTCCGTTTCTTTGTTCGTTTCTCCATTTATTTCTCCGTTTCTTTCTTCGTTTCTCCGTTTCCTACTTCGTTTCTCCGTTTCTTTCTCCGTTTCACCGTTTATTTCTTCGTTTCTCCATTTATTTCTCCGTGTCTCCATTTCTTTCTTCGTTTCTCCGTTTCTTTGTTCGTTTCTCCGTTTGTTTCTTCGTTTCTCCGGATCTTTCTTCGTTTCTCCGTCTCTTTCTTCGTTTCTCCGTTTCTTTGTTCGTTTCTCCCTTTACTTCTTCGTTTCTCCATTTATTTCTCCGATTCTCCGTTTCTTTCTTCGTTTCTCAGTTTCTTTCTTCGTTTCTTCGTTTCTTTCTTCGTTTCTCCGTTTCTTTGTTCGTTTCTTCGTTTCTTCGTTTCTTTCTTCGTTACTCCGTTTCTATCTTCGTTTCTCCGTTTCTTTCTTCGTTTCTCCGTTTATTTCTTCGTTTCTCCATTTATTTCTCCGTTTCCCCGTTTCTTTCTTCGTTTCTCCGGTTCTTTGTTCGTTTCTCCGTTTCTTTCTTCGTTTCTCCGTTTCTTTCTTCGTTTCTCCGTTTCTTTCTTCGCTTCTCCGTTTCTTTCTTCGTTTCTCCGTTTGTTTCTTCGTTTCCCCGTTTCTTTGTTCGTTTCTCCGTTTCTTCGTTTCTTTCTTCGTTACTCCGTTTCTATCTTCGTTTCTCCGTATCTTTCTTCGTTTCTCCGTTTCCTTCTTCGTTTCTCCGTTTATTTCTTCGTTTCTCCATTTATTTCTCCGTTTCTCCGTTTCTTTCTTCGTTTCTCCGTTTCTTTGTTCCTTTCTCCGTTTCTTTGTTCGTTTCTCCGTTTCTTTGTTCGTTTCTCCGTTTCTTTCTTCGTTTCTCCGTTTCCTTCTTCGTTTCTCCGTTTATTTCTTCGTTTCTCCATTTATTTCTCCGTTTCTCCGTTTCTTTCTTCGTTTCTCCGTTTGTTTGTTTGTTTCGCCGTTTCTTTGCTCGTTTCTCCGTTTCTTTGTTCGTTTCTCCGTTTCTTTCTTCGTTTCTCCGTTTCTTTGTTCGTTTCTCCGTTTCTTTTTCCGTTTCTCGGTTAATTCCTTCGTTTCTCCGTTTCTTTCTTCGTTTCTCCGTTTCTTTCTTCGTTTCTCCGTTTCTTTCTTCGTTTCTCCGTTTCTTTCTTCGTTTCTCCGTTTCTTACTTCGTTTCTCCGTTTCTTTCTCCGTTTCTCCGTTTATTTCTTCGTTTCTCCATTTATTTCTCCGTGTCTCCGTTTCTTTCTTCGTTTCTCCGTTTCTTTGTTCGTTTCTCCGTTTCTTTGTTCGTTTCTCCGTTTCTTTCTTCGTTTCTCCGTTTATTTCTTCGTTTCTCCATTTATTTCTTCGTTTCTCCGTTTATATCATTGTTTCTCCATTTATTTCTCCGTCTCTTTCTTCGTTTCTCCGTTTCATTCTTCGTTTCTCAGTTTCTTTCTTCGGTTCTCCGTTTCTTTCTTCGTTTCTCCGTTTATTTCTTCGTTTCTCCATTTATTTCTCCATTTCTCCGTTTCTTTCTTCGTTTCTCCGTTTCGTTGTTCGTTTCTCCGTTTCTTTCTTCATTTCTCCGTTTCTTTCTTCGTTTCTCCGTTTCCTTCTTCGTTTCTCCGTTTATTTCTTCGTTTCTCCATTTATTTCTCCGTTTCTCCGTTTCTTTCTTCGTTTCTCCATTTCTTTGTTTGTTTCGCCGTTTCTTTGCTCGTTTCTCCGTTTCTTTGTTCGTTTCTCCGTTTCTTTCTTCGTTTCTCCGTTTCTTTGTTCGTTTCTCCGTTTCTTTTTCCGTTTCTCGGTTAATTCCTTCGTTTCTCCGTTTCTTTCTTCGTTTCTCCGTTTCTTTCTTCGTTTCTCCGTTTCTTTCTTCGTTTCTCCGTTTCTTTCTTCGTTTCTCCGTTTCTTTCTTCGTTTCTGCGTTTCTTTGTTCGTTTCTCCATTTATTTCTCCGTTTCTTTCTTCGTTTCTCCGTTTCTTACTTCGTTTCTCCGTTTCTTTCTCCGTTTCTCCGTTTATTTCTTCGTTTCTCCATTTATTTCTCCGTGTCTCCGTTTCTTTCTTCGTTTCTCCGTTTCTTTGTTCGTTTCTCCGTTTCTTTGTTCGTTTCTCCGTTTCTTTCTTCGTTTCTCCGTTTATTTCTTCGTTTCTCCATTTATTTCTCCGTTTCTCCGTTTCTTTCTTCGTTTCTCCGTTTCATTGTTCGTTTCTCCGTTTCTTTGTTCGTTTCTCCGTTTCTTTGTTCGTTTCTCCGTTTCTTTCTTCGTTTCTCCGTTTATTTCTTCGTTTCTCCATTTATTTCTCCGTTTCCCGTTTATTTCTTCGTTTCTCCATTTATTTCTCCGATTCTCCGTTTCTTTGTACGTTTCTCCGTTTCTTTGTTCGTTTCTCCGTTACTTTGTCCGTTTCTCCGTTTCTTTCTTCGTTTCTCCGTTTCTTTCTTCGTTTCTCCGTTTATATCTTTGTTTCTCCGTTTCTTTCTTCGTTTCTCCGTTTCCTTCTTCGTTTCTCCGTTTCTTTCTTCGTTACCTCGTTTCTTTGATCGTTTCTCCGTTTCTTTCTTCGTTATTTCGTTTCTCTCTTCGTTACTCCGTTTTTCTCTTCGTTTCTCCGTTTCTTTCTTCGTTTCTCCGTTTCTTTCCTCGTTTCTCCGGTTATTTCTTCGTTTCTCCATTTATTTCTCCGTTTCTCCGTTTCTTTGTTCGTTTCTCCGTTTCTTTGTTCGTTTCTCCGTTTCTTTGTTCGTTTCTCCGTTTCTTTGTTCGTTTCTCCGTTTCTTTCTCCGTTTCTCGGTCTATTTCTTCGTTTCTCCATTTATTTCTCCGATTCTCCTTTTCTTTCTTCGTTTCTCAGTTTCTTTCTCCGTTTCTCCGTTTCTTTCTTCGTTTCTCTGTTTATTTCTTCGTTTCTCCATTTATTTCTCCGTTTCTCCGTTTCTTTCTTCGTTTCTCCGTTTCGTTGTTCGTTTCTCCCTTTCTTTATTCATTTCTCCGTTTCTTTCTTCGTTTCTCCGTTTCTTTCTTCGTTTCTCCGTTTCTTTCTTCGTTACCTCGTTTCTTTGATCGTTTCTCCGTTTCTTTCTTCGTTACTTCGATTCTTTCTTCGTTACTCCGTTTCTCTCTTCGTTTCTCCGTTTCTTTCTTCGTTTCTCCGTTTCTTTCCTCGTTTCTCCGTTTATTTCTTCGTTTCTCCATTTATTTCTCCGTTTCTCCGTTTCTTTGTTCGTTTCTCCGTTTCTTTGTTCGTTTCTCCGTTTCTTTGTTCGTATCTCCGTTTCTTTGTTCGTTTCTCCGTTTCTTTGTTCATTTCTCCGATTCTTTCTTCGTTTCTCCGTTTCTTTCTTCGTTTCTCCGTTTCTTTTTCCGTTTCTCGGTTTATTTCTTCGTTTCTCCATTTATTTCTCCGTTTCTTTCTTCGTTACTCCGTTTCTTTCTTCGTTTCTCCGTTTCTTTCTTCGTTTCTCCGTTTCTTTCTTCGCTTCTCCGTTTATTTCTTCATTTCTCCATTTATTACTCCGTTTCTCCGTTTCTGTCTCCGTTTCTCCGTTTCTTTGTTCGTTTCTCCGTTTCTTTGTTCGTTTCTCCGTTTCTTTGTTCGTTTCGCCGTTAATTTCTTCGTTTCTCCATTTGTTTCTCCGTTTCTCCGTTTATTTCTTCGTTTCTCCATTTATTTCTCCGATTCTCCGTTTCTTTGTTCGTTTCTCCGTGTCTTTGTTCGTTTCTCCGTTTCTTTGTCCGTTTCTCCGTTTCTTTCTTCGTTTCTCCGTTTCTTTGTTCGTTTCTCCGTTTCTCGGTCTATTTCATCGTTCCTCCATTTATTTCTCCGATTCTCCGTTTCTTTCTTCGTTTCTCAGTTTCTTTCTTCGTTTCTCCGTTTCTTTCTTCGTTTCTCCGTTTCTTTCTTCGTTTCTCCGTTTCTTTCTTCGTTTCTCCGTTTCTTTCTTCGTTTCTCCGTTTCTTTCTTCGTTTCTCCGTTTCTTTCTTCGTTTCTCCGTTTCTTTCTTCGTTTCTCCGTTTCTTACTTCGTTTCTCCATTTCTTTCTTCGATTCTCCGTTTATTTCTTCGTTTGTCCATTTATTTCTCCGTTTCTCCGTTTCTTTCTTCGTTTCTCCGTTTCTTTGTTCGTTTCTCCGTTTCTTTCTTCGCTTCTCCGTTTCTTTGTTCGTTTCTACGTTCATTTCTTCGTTTCTCCATTTATTTCTCCGTTTCTCCGTTTATTTCTTCGTTTCTCCATTTATTTCTCCGTTTCTCCGTTTCTTTGTTCGTTTCTACGTTTATTTCTTCGTTTCTCCATTTATTTCTCCGTTTCTCCGTTTATTTCTTCGTTTCTCCATTTATTTCTCCGATTCTCCGTTTCTTTGTTCGTTTCTCCGTTTCTGTGTTCGTTTCTCCGTTTCTTTGTTCTTTTCTCCGTTTCTTTGCTCGTTTCTCCGTTTCTTTGTTCGTTTCTCCGTTTCATTCTTCGTTTCTCCGTTTCTTTGTTCCTTCCTGCGTTTCTTTCTTCGTTTCTTCGTTTCATTCTTCGTTTCTGCGTTTCTTTGTTCGTTTCTCTGTTTCTTTCTTCGTTTCTCCGTTTCTGGGTGTATTTCTTCGTTTCTCCATTTATTTCTCCGTTTCTCCGTTTCTTCCTTCGTATCTCCGTTTCTTTCTTCGTTTCTCCGTTTCTTTCTTCGTTTCTACGTTTCTTTCTTCGTTTCTCCTTTTCTTTCTTCGTTTCTCCGTTTCTTTGTTCGTTTCTCCGTTTATTTCTTCATTTCTCCATTTATTTCTTCGTTTCTCCGTTTCCTTGTTCGCTTCTCCGTTTGTTTCTTCGTTTCTCCGTTTATTCCTCCGTTCTCCGTTACATTCTTCGTTACTCCGTTTCTTTCATCGTTTCTCCGTTTCTTTCTTCGTTTCTCCGTTTCATTCCTCGTTTCTCCGTTTCTTTCTTCGTTTCTCCGTTTATTTCTTCGTTTCTCCATTTATTTCTCCTTTTCTCCGTTTATTTCTTCGTTTCTCCGCTTCTTTATTCGTTTCTCCGTTTCTTTTTCCGTTTCTCGGTTTATTTCTTCGTTTCTCCATTTATTTCTCCGTTTCTTCCTTCGTTTCTCCGTTTCTTTGTTCGTTTCTCCGTTTATTTCTTCGTTTCTCCATTTATTTCTCCGTTTCTCCGTTTCTTTCTTCGTTTCTCCGTTTCTTTCTTCGCTTCTCCGTTTCTTTCTTCGTTTCTCCGTTTATTTGTTCGTTTCTCCATTTATTTCTCCGATTCTCCGTTTCTTCCTTCGTTTCTCCGTTTCTTTCTTCGTTTCTCCGTTTCTTTGTTCGTTTCTCCGTTTCTTTCTTCGTTTCTCCGTTTCTTTCTTCGTTTCTCCGTTTCTTTCTTCTTTTCTCCGTTTCTTTCTTCGTTTCTCCGTTTCTTTCTTTGTTTCTCCGTTTCTTTCTTCATTTCTCCGTTTATTTCTTCGTTTCTCCGTTTCTTTCTTCGTTTCTCCGTTTATTTGTTCGTTTCTCCATTTATTTCTCCGATTCTCCGTTTCTTTCTTCGTTTCTCCGTTTCTTTCTTCGTTTCTCCGTTTCTTTGTTCGTTTCTCCGTTTCTTTGTTCGTTTCTCCGTTTCTTTCTCCGATTCTCCGTTTCTTTCTTCGTTTCTCCGTTTCTTTCTTCGCTTCTCCGTTTCTTTCTTCGTTTCTCCGTTTATTTGTTCGTTTCTCCATTTATTTCTCCGATTCTCCGTTTCTTCCTTCGTTTCTCCGTTTCTTTCTTCGTTTCTCCGTTTCTTTGTTCGTTTCTCCGTTTCTTTCTTCGTTTCTCCGTTTCTTTCTTCGTTTCTCCATTTATTTCTTCGTTTCTCCGTTTCTTTCGTCGTTTCTTCGTTTCTTTCTTCGTTTCTCCGGTTATTTCTTCGTTTCTCCATTTATTTCTCCGTTTCTCCGTTTCACCGTTTCTCCGTTTCTCCGTTTCTCCGTTTCTCCGTTTCTCCGTTTCTCCGTTTCTCCGTTTCTCCATTTCTCCGTTTCTCCGTGTCTCCTTTTCTCCGTTTCTCCTTTTCTCCGTTTCTCCGTTTCTCCGTTTCCCCGTTTCTCCGTTTCTCCGTTTAGATTAAATGATTATAATAATTTTGATCGTACTTCTAAGTAAAGAGATGTTTCTTAAAGTTTTAAACCATGGAATGTAATAATTGTCTATGAGATATATCAATTTAGCATTTGATTAATACTTGAGGAATCGAAATTTTTGGTATTTTCCTGATACCAAAGGTTGAAATTCAGGCATAAATTTTAGAAAATGTTTGATTTTGGGACTCTTCGTGTCAGTGTACGATATGCGAGGAAGTGGCACGATTTCGCGGATTCTTAGAATTGACATCAAATTCCAAGAATTTCCGCGAACCGAAATTTTGTTGTACTTTCGAACGAATTTCTGAATCATGGATCCCGATTTTCTTTGTATCAGGAGAACATGATAGTTGAGGACATATAGTTTTAAGTAGTTTTAGCAGTTTGATAGGATCGGGTTAAAGAAATGGAAACAAATAATGGACAAAAATAAAGTTTCTGCTGTCAGTGAAATTGATTTTATTTCAATACATCAATTGAACTTGTTGAATGTACTGTACCGTAAAGTACTCTACTGTACCGTAAAAATTACTATTCTAAACTCGCAGCCGATTAGCTCGGTACTACCCACGACGAATAATTACTGTTCGTCGCGAGTAATACCGATTACCAGGACTCACCACGTGGAGGTTGCTGCGAGCGGAGACCCGGAGAGAGATAGATGGAATCAAAGTTCCATCGATCTCCCTCGACACCCGATACAAACGAAGATACTAAACCAAAGAGATGGAAGGAATCAATGTTCCTTCGATCTCCTCGTTTAGTTCTGCCAAGCAATTACATTATGGAAAAATTAGGCAAAATTGGAAAAGACGCGACACGAACCGTGCAGTTGGTCCTACTAGGTCGGTCCCGTTTCCCCTCAGTGGGCCCGATTAAAGAGGAAATGCACGACGCCGTCCACTCATATAGAGTGCCCCGTTTCTCCCAACTCCGCGTCAGGAACCACGCAAAGCGTGGACCTGACTCACGGAGGATGACGAAGAGAGGGTCTTATGGCACAGTGCTTCCACACGGACCGATGCGAACACCTGCCCCTGTGTTCGCAGAATATTCTCTCTCAAAGCGGACGCACCAGAAGAGACAGCGATCGAGCGTTCGGTCCACCTCCACGGCTGGTCACTTGCTTATGCAACAAGCAGAGGTGGTCGGACTGAGATACGAGCAAGCGAGCAAAAAGAAGTTAAAGATTGGATAATTGCTTGACAGATAACAGATATTTGTACACGGTGGCCTTAAAATTAACTTATTCCAAGCTTAACTAAAGATCCCACGGCGGTTGCGACGATAGTGTCCTCTTCGTTCTTCGTTCTTTGTTCTTCGTTCTTCGTTCTTCGTTCTTCGTTCTCCGGTGTGCCTACCTAAGAGAAACCTAAAGTCAAGGCATGATAAAAAAATGATAGAAAATAGAAATGAAGTTGGTTAGTGATTAAATACAGTCATTCAGTAACAAAGGAAATAAAGGCAAGAATGACAAAAAAATAAACATGGAAAAACAAGTACAAAGTAAAATCAGAGAACAAATAAAATAAATTACAGAAAGAAACATTTAAAAACCAAAGAAAGGATTGAGAGAATGGTCGCCAGTACTGACCATCGCCTACCGGCGGCCAGTACCGGTTACCAAGGTGGTGGTCCCCCTTCCATAAACCTAAAACGAAGAGTCACTTACCGGTTTTTCCATTGTCTTTGTTCGATCTAATCGAAATTTTCGAAGGCGAACGGTTTCGGTGAATGTTTGTTCATTTCCGCGATTGTTACTAACATTTATACATGTTCCCAATATTGATCGAACAATGTGCATCTTATCTATGTATTGCAATTAATTAAGGAACTTATAGAAATTGATTTTGATCGAGACTCGATGTTAAAACGTGTTTCGTAAAGTTTTTAAGCATGGAAAGTAACAATTGTTCATTAAATGCATTAAGTTAACATTTGTTTAATTCTTATAATTTACACAATACGCGTAGAAGTTGTGTTTTTTACATAAAAGTGCCGAAATTCAATTAATCGCTTTTCTAGATAGAAAAATCATCGCGATGAAGACTTGTGAATCGATAATCGATACCTGTAGCCTTGAAAATGTCAGTTGGATCTCAGCGAAAAATTCCTTCGCGAACAAAGAATATTTCAACGAAATGATATTTTAAGCCATTATTTATACTAGAACATTGTTAATAATTGTTTAATCTACAGTCCTACGACGGTTGATAATAAATATGATAAATAAACATCGAGATATTGCGAAATCTTCGAAGGCGGACGGTTTCGGTTAATGTTTGTTCATTTCCGCGATTGTTATTAACATTTATGCATGTTCCCAATATTGATCGAACAATATGTATCTTATTTAGGTATCATAAATCATTAGTTAGTTTTCAGAAATTAATTGATTTCGAAAATGAAAGCAAAATATTGATATTCATATATTTCTCGATTTGCAACCTAAATTAATCTTTATAAGCAAATTATTCATTTACAATGCAACAGAAAATGCATTTTGTAAGATTCATATTCCCAACTTTTACAGTGCAAACCATTAATTAGTTTACAAATGTTAATTTTCATAAAAAATGGAGAAATATATGTATACCAAACTCTTCGTTAAATTTTCCGATAAAATTTAATTCACATACTGTAACATAAAAGTTCGGAACGTGGAAAAATGTTTCTAACAATCGCCTAGAGACATAAACATTCGCTAAAGCAATTCGCCTTCCCAGATTTCGCAATATCTTGATGTTTGTTTATCATAATTATTAACAACCGTCGTAGGACCGTAGATTAAACAATTATTAACAATGTCCTAGTATAAATAATGGCTTAAAATATCATTTCGTTGAAATATTCTTTGTTCGCGATGGAATTGTTCTTATTGAGATCAAACCGACATTGTCAAGGCTGGAAATGTTTATCGATTCACAAACGTCTATCACGATGGTTTTTCTATCTAGAAAAGCGATTAATTGAATTTCGACGCTTTTACATCAAGAATACAGCTTCCACGCATAATCCGAAAATTATAAGAATGAAACAAATGTTAAATTAATGTATCTAATAAACAATTGTTACTTTCCATGCTTTGAAACATTAAGAAACACGTTTATACCTCGAATCTCGGTCAAAATTAATTGCTGTAGGCGAATCAATCATATTTAATGCATAAATAAGATGCATATTGTAAGATAAATGTTCGGAACATGTATAAATGTTAGTAACAATCGCGGAAATAAACAAACATTCACCGAAACCGTTCGCCTTCGCAGATTTCGCAATATCCTGACGTTCATTTATCATATTTATTAACAATCGTCGTAGGATTGTAGATTAAACCATTATTAACAATTTCCTAGTATAAATAATGGTTTAAAATATCATTTCGTTGAAATATTCTTTGTTCAGGAAGGAATTTTTCATTGAGGTTCAACCGACATTCTCAAGGCTACACGTATCGATCATCGCAAAGATTGTTCTTTTCAGAAAAGCGATTAATTGAATTTCGCCGCTTTGGAGTAAAAAATGAAACTTCTACGCGTATTGTGTAAATTATAAAAATTAAACAAATGTTAAATTAATGTATCTAATAAACAATTGTTACTTTCCATGCTTTAAAACTTTCCGAAACACGTTTTACTATAAATCTCGATCAAAAACAATTTCTGTAAGTTACTTAATCATTTTTAATGCATAAATAAGATGCACATTGTTCAATTAATATTGAGAACATGCATAAATGTTAGTAACAATCGCGGAAATGAACAAACATTCACCGAAACCGTTCGTCTGCGCAGATTTTGCAATATCTCGATGTTTATTTATCATATTTATTAACAACCGTCATAGGACCATACTTTAGACAATTATTAACAATGTTCTAGTATAAATAATGGCTTGAAAGTCATTACTTTCTGGAAATATTTGTTAGATCGAACAAAGACAATCGAAGTAACCGTGCGATAAAATAAATGAATATTTCTCTACATATCGAAAAAATAGTTTGTATATATGCATGTATATTCCGAACGCTCAGTGACACACATATGTCACACGGCAATGAAGTGGGTTGCCATCTACTAGAGAATAGGTAAACTACACTTAAGGTGTGAAAACACCTGGCGGAGAAACGCTCAAGTTTGTCGAGGAATTGTTGTTATTTCCACCAATAGATAGCGCCACATGCATAATTTACCGACATTACAGATAAGTATTTCCATTTGTATGGTATTCCCTACCGTGCAATAAAATAAATAAATATTTTTGTACAAAGTTTCGTATGTATCATCTTTCGAATAAATGTAAAGTTAAACGAAATCAGCGTAATGAAATTTCTCTGCATTCTAGCCTTCCTTTATACATTTAAAAAAATCTTTGATACCTCGAAATCATGGCTACACATATCGATTATCGACTCACAAGTGTTTATCACGATGATTTTTCTACATAGAAAAGCGATTAATCGAAATTTAGCACGTTTGAGTAAGAAATACAAATTCTACGCGTATAGTGTAAATTATGAGAATTAAATAAATGCTAAACTATTGCACTAAATAGACAATTATTACTTTCCTTGCTTTCAAACTTTACGAAACACGTTTTTACTTTGAATCTCGATCAAAATCAATTTCTATAAGTATAATCATTTACCATGCATAAATAAGATACATATTGTTCGATTAATATTGGGAACATGCATAAATGTTAGTAACAATCGCGAAAGTTAACAAATATGTTCTCAAGAGACGGCAACCCATATAATTACCACGTTGCAAATGTTTGGAATTTCAGATCATATTTGCATGCATCACAAACAATAATTTCGATATGTAGAGAAATATTTATTTATTTTATCGCACGGTAGGGAATATTATACAAATGGGATTACATATCTTTAATGTCGGTAAATTTATGCTCGTGGCGCTATCTATTGGTGGAAATAAGATCAATTCCTCAACAAACTTGAGCGTTTCTCCGCCAGGTGTTTTCACACCTTAAGTGTAGTTTACCTATTCTCTAGTAGATGGCAACCCACTTCATTGCCGTGTGACATATGTGTGTCACTGAGCGTTCAGAATATATATTTGCATATATACAGACTATAATTTCGATATGTAGAGAAATATTCATTTATTTTATCGCACGGTTACTTCGATTGTCTTTGTTCAATCTAACAAATATTTCCAGAAAGTGATGACTTTCAAGCCATTATTTATGCTAAAACAATGTAAATAATTGCTTAATCTACGGTCCCACGACGCTTGTTAATAATTATGATAAATAAACGTCAAGATATTGCTAAATTTGCGAAGGCGAACGGTTTCGGTGAATGTTTGTCCATTTCCGCGATTGTTAGTAATATTTATATGTGCTCCCAATATTAATTGAACAATGTGCACATTATTTATGCATCACAAATAATTAAGAAACTTATAGAAATTAATTTTGATCGAGCTCCGAAGTAAAGAGGTGTTTCTTAAAGTTTTAAAATATGGAAAGTAGTAATTGTCTATTAGATATATCGATGTAACATTTGATTAGTACTTGAGAAATCGAAATGCATACTTCCTTGGCGACAGTGTTCTCCTCATACCAAAGGATGAAATTCAGACATAAATTGTAGAAAATGTTCAATGTTGGGACTCTTGTTGTCAGGAGTATATGATATGCGAGGAAGTGCCACGATTTCGCGAATGAAAAATACTTCAACGAAATAATGTTTTAATCCATTATTTATACCAGGACATTGTTAATAATTTTTTATACCATGGTGCTACGACGGTTGTTAATAATTCTGATGAATGAACATCAAGATATTGCGAAATCTGCGAAGGGGAACGGTTTCAGTGAATTGTTGTTCATCCATGCGATTGTTATTAACATTTATGCATGTTTCGAACATTTATGTGAGAGAATGCATCTTAGTTATGCATTGTAAATTATTGATTTGCCTATAGAAATTAAATTTCATCGAGAATTGAAGTAAAACGCGGTATTCATATGTTTCTCGATTTTCGATCGAAATTAATATTTGTAAAGTAATTAATGACTTATAATGCACAAACAAGATGCACATTGTAATGTTAATATTCGGAACGTGCGTAAATGTTAATAACAATCACGGAAATGAAAAAACATTTACCAAAACCGTTCTCCTTCATAGATTTTGCAATATCTTGATGTTTATTTATCATAATCATTAACAACCGTCGTTGGACCATAGTTTAAACAATTATTAACAATGTCCTAGTATAAATAATGGCTTAAAATATCATTTCGTTAAAATATTCTTTGTTCACGAAGGAATTTTTCGTTGAGATCCAACTGATATTCTCAATGTTACAGGTATCGATGATCGATTCACAAGTGTTCATCACGATAATTTTTCTATTTAGAAAAGCGATTAATTGATTTGTGACACTTTTAAGTAAAAAATGCAACTTCTGCACGTATTGTGTAAATTATAAGAATTAAATAAATGTTAAATTAATGTACCAAATAGACAATTACTACTTTCTATGCATTAAATCTTTACGAAACACGTTTTCACTTCGAATCTCGATCAAAATCAATTTCTATAAGTTACTTAATCATTTGTAATGCATAGATAAGATGTACATTGTTCGATTAATATTGGGAGCACGCGAAAAAGTTAATAACAATCGCATATAGGAAGAAACATTCAGAGAAACCGTTCGCCTTCGCAGATTTTGCAATATCTTGATGTTTATTTATCATAATTATTAATAACCGTCGTAGGACCGTAGTTTGAACAATTATTAACTATTTCCTAGTATAAATAATGGCTTAAAATATCATTTCGTTGAAATATTCTTTGTTCGCGAAGGAATTTTTCGCTGAGATCCAACTGACATTTTCAAGGCTACAGGTATCGATTATTGATTCACAAGTCTTCATCGCGATGATTTTTCTATCTAAAAAAGCGATTAATTGAATTTCGGCACTTTTGTGTAAAAAATACCACTTCTACGCGTATTGTGTAAATTATAAGAATTAAACAAATGTTAAATTAATGTATTTAATGAACAATTGTTACTTTCCATGCTTAAAAACTTTACGAAACACGTTTTAACATCGAGTCTCGATCAAAATCAATTTCTATAAGTTTCTTAATTAATTGCAATACATAAATAAGATGCACATTGTTCAATCAATATTGGAAACATGCATAATTGTTAGTAACAATCGCGGAAATGAACAAACATTCACCGAAACCGTTCGCCTTCGAAGATTTCGATTAGATCGAACAAAGACAATGGAAGAAACGGTAAGTCACCTTGGGGAGTGTATATAAGGAGCCCCCGGTTGTTTAAAATTTCATTGTTCCCGAAGCCTCCGAGGTGGACGCATCTCTTCGTTTTAGGTTTATGGAAGGGGGACCCCTCACCATGGTAACCGGTACTGGCCGCCGGTAAGCGGTGGTCAGTACTGGCGACCACCCTCTCAATCCTTTCTTTTTTTTTCTAACTGTTTCTTTGTCTAATTCATTTCATTTGTACTCTGATTTTAATTTCTACTTGTTTTGACATGTTTATTTTTTTCCACTAACCGAATTCATTTCTATTTTCTATTATGCCATGACTTCAGGTTTCTCTTAGGTTTCTCTTAGATACATTCTCTTAGATGTATCGGAAAACGAAGAACGAAGAACGAAGAGGACTGATGTATTGCATCCTCCGCGGGACTGTTAATTCTAAGTATAGACTAAGTTAGTTTTAAGGTTACCATGTACGAGTATCTGTGATCTGCCGAGCAATTATCCAATCTTTAACTTCTTTTTGCTCGCTTGCTCGTATCTCAGTCCGGCCACCTCTGCTTGTTGCATAAGCAAGTGACCGGCCGTGGAGGTGGACCGAACGCTCGATCGCTGTCTCTTCTGGTGCGTCCGCTTTGAGAGAGAATATGCTGCGAACACAGGGGCAGGTGTTCGCACCGGTCCCTGCGGAAGTCCTTGTGCCACAAGACCCTCTCTTTGTCATCCTCCGTGAGTCAGGTCCACGCTTTGCGTGGTTCCTGACGCGGAGTTGGGAGAAACGGGGCACTCTATATGAGTGGACGGCGTCGTGCATTTCCTCTTTAATCGGGCCCACTGAGAGGAAACGGGACCGACCTAGTAGGAGCAACTCCACGGTTCGTGTCGCGTATTTCCCAATTTCGCCTAATTTTTCCATAATGCAATTGCTCGGCAGAATTTAACGAGGAGATCAAAGGAACATTGATTCCGTCCATCTCTGCAGTTAGAATAAGTTAGTTTTAAGGCTGTGATCTGCCAAGCAATTATCCAATCTTTAGCTTAATTTTGCTCGCTTCCTCGTTCCTCGGTCCGGTCTCCACTGCTTCTTGTACAAGCAAGTGGCCGGCCGTGTAAGTAGTCCGAACGGTCTATCGCCGTCTCTTCCGGTGTGTCCGCTTCCAGAGGGGGCATGTTGCGACCACAGGAGCAGGCATTTTTGCCGGTCCCTGCGAAAGTCTCCAAAATAAGACCCTCTCGTCGTAAAGATGGAGAAACGGGGCACTCCTCTAGGGGAGTGGTAGGCGTCGTTCGTTTTCTCTGGAATCGGAACCACGGAGGGGAAACGGGATAGACCTAGTAGGACCAACTGCACGGTTCGTGTCGCGTCTTTCCCAATTTTGCCTAATTTTTCCATAATGTAATGGCTTGGCAGAACTAAACAAGGAGATCGAAGGAAAATTGATCCTTTCCATCTCTTTGGTTTAGTATCTTCGTTTGTATCGCGTGTCGAGGGAGGTCGATGGAACTTTGATTCCATCTATCTCTCTCCGGGTCTCCGCTCGCAGCAACCTCCACGTGGTGAGACCTGGTAATCGGTATTACTCGCGACGAAGTATCACTTACCGCGAGTAACGCCGAGCTAATTGGCTGCGAACTTAGAATAATTATTTAAGATGTGAGAACAAGTAGAAAACAAGATTTTTGTAAGGCGTGTGAGAGCGTGAAGACGCTAATGAAACCCATAACTACAAAGGCCTACGGGAAAAGTACACACACCATTGTAATCGGGCGAGTTTCTACTTTCAGATGCAACAGGAATTTCTCGAGTTCGTCAATCCGTTCGCGAGATATGGGAGTGTGAAGTTAAGGAATGCTTGAGAAACCATCAAAATTTTCGAAAGTCTGATACTCGAAACCAATAACTACAAAGCCCTAGGGGAAAAATACACATACCGTTGTAATCGGGCGAGTTTCTACTTTCACATGCAACAGGAATTTCTCGAGATCGTCAATCCGTTCGCGAGATATGGAAGTGTGAAGTTAAGGAATGGTTGAGAAACCATCAAAATTTTCGCAAGTCTGATAATCGAAACCAATCGCTGGAATGGTCTAGGGGAAAAGTACATACACCATTGTAATCGGGAGAGTTTCTACTTTCAGATGCAACAGGAATTTCTCGAGTTCGTCAATCCGTTCGCAAGATATGGGTGTTTGAAGTTAAGGAATGCTTGAGGAACCATCAAAATTTTCGAAAGTCTAATACTCGAAACCAATAACTACAAATGCCTAGGGGAAAAATACACATACCGTTGTAATCGGGCGAGTTTCTACTTTCACATGCAACAGGAATTTCTCGTGTTCGGCAATCCGTTCGCGAGATATGGAAGTGTGAAGTTACGGAATGCTCGAGAAACCATCAAAATTTTCGAAAGTCTGATACTCGAAACCAATAACTGGAATGGTCTAGGGGAAAAGTACATACACCATTGTAATCGGGAGAGTTTCTACTTTCAGATGCAACAGGAATTTCTCGAGTTCGTCAATCCGTTCGCAAGATATGGGTGTTTGAAGTTAAGGAATGCTTGAGAAACCATCAAAATTTTCGAAAGTCTGATACTCGAAACCAATAACTACTATGGCCTAGGGCAAAAATGCACATACCTTTGTAATCGGGCGAGTTTCTACTTTCACATGCATTGATTGTCTACCAGCTTCCCGGGCGCCGAGTGCGCAAGCTGTGTCGTACCAAGGCTTTCGCCTAAACCGAACGGTGTTGTGGCTAGCTTGCAACCTCTGCCAACGGTCACGCACGTAGATGTTTTGTGCGGCGGGACTTGGAAAAACCCGTCCTTCACCGCTCAAGGATCATCAGTAGAGTAGACTGTCCCGCAAGGGAAGTGATCTACTTGGTCATCTCGCCAGTGATTCTATGCGGGCACAGTAATCACCGGCGAAACGTATCCAGCGGGGGCCACGAGGAGGCGAGATCACTAGCTCGAAGCTCAGTCTCGTACGGGCTCGCGGATCTTTGAGCGAGTGTTTGACGTCGGGTGCCGTAGCACCCGGTGTCGCCCGTCATGGCACACTTCTTCCTGATGGAAGCAGTGCCCGTGATACCGTGTACGGGTGCTGGTCTCTGCTGTAAAGAGGCTGGTGTTATGTCTTATTTCTATTGTTTTGTTTTATGGCGTTGTAGTTACCTGGTCTCTCGGGATCCCATTGCTCTGGTTGCGAAAGTGTGCAGTAGGTGATATGTGTCCTTACGCGTCAGTTCCGGCAGTGTGCAGGGCCATTGGATGTTGGCCCGGGTAACGTTTTCTCTCAGAGTGTTTCGTTCCTCGTCGTGGTTGGGGCAGTTGAAGATGATGTGTTTTATTGTATCTCTTTGACCACAGCTGCATATATCGTCGTCGGAGATGCCGAGTTTGTGTAGTTTTTCTTTTATCTTACCGTGCCCGGTCAGGAGTTGCATGGTATAGAAGTTTGGCTGTATCCACGTTGCCTTTATTCTTTCCTGTACGTCGTCGAAGAACTCGAATGTACTTCTTCCTTTAGTTGTGTGTTTCCAATTTGTCTGCCATGTGTCAATGGTTTGTGCTTTTATTTGTGCCTTTATTCGCTTGATTCTTGCTTTATCCGGTTCGCCTTCCAATGGTGTGAAATGGAGTTGTCCTATTTTAAATTCTTCGTTGTGTCTGAGGTGATACAACGCTTTCCTTTCGGTGAGGAGTAGTTCTATTGGGGTGACTCCTGCGAGTAGGGTAAGGGCATCCGTTGATACGGTTCTATATGCTTTTGTGGCTCGTAAGAGGGCTTGCCTTTGTGCCTGTTTTAATTTCTTAATGTGCCCCGTGTTTATGCGATCGCTCCATCCCGCTGCGGCGTATGTGATTATTGGTTCGAAAATTCCTTTGTATAGTGTTAACATGCACTTGTAGTTTAGTCCCCACTGGGCCTTCGCCACGTGTGCAACTTTGTTGAACACTTTTTTACTTTTCTCAGTTATATGGTGAACGTGAGGTGTTATGTTCAGCCTCGTTCCGATGTGGACTCCCAGATACTTGGCAACTGCTGGCATTCTCAGGGATTTTTGTTCTATCCTGACTGTGGGCGGTCGTCTAATGTCCAAAAAGCCTTTAAGGAGGAGCATTTCGGATTCTGTTTGTGACAGCTGGAGTTTGTGTTTTTTACACCACACGACGATGGCTTGTGTGACACTGTTTGTTTTTTCTTCTATTGTTTTTCTGGCGTTTCCTGACACCAGGACCAGTAGATCGTCGGCGTAGGCTATGGGTTCGTGTCCGAGGCAATTGATGTTGCTGATGATTTCGTCAAAGATCAGGTTCCAGAAGTTTGGGCCGAGTATGGAGCCCTGAGGGCATCCTTTGGTGACTTTCTTTTCAGTAGAAGTATAGTTATTTGTTATTTCAACGGTTCTTCGCGCGAGGTAGTCCTTTATCAGTAGGTACAGATTCCTAGGGCATTCCCGGAGTTTTAGATTTGACAGTATGCTTGGCCACCATACGTTGTCAAAGGCGCTCGAGATGTCAAATAGTAGTCCAACCACGTATTTGTGGTTGGAGCTGTTGACTACGTGGCGCATGGTTACCAAGGCATCTTCTGTGGACTTTCACATGCAACAGGAATTTCTGGAGTTCGTCAATCCGTTCGCGAGATATGGGAGTTTGAAGATAAGGAATGGTTGAGAAACCATCAAAATCTTCGCTGGTCTGATACTCGAAACCAATAACTGGAATGGCCTAGCGGTAAAGTACACACACCACCGTAATCGGGCGAGTTTCTACTTTCAGATGCAACAGGAATTTCTCGAGTTCGTCAATGCGTTCGCGAGATATGGGAGTTTGAAGTTAAGGAATGGTTGAGAAATCAACAAAATTTTCGCATGTCTGATATTCGAATCCAATAACAACTATGGCCTAGGGCAAAAATACACATACCGTTGTAATCGGACGAGTTTCAGCTTTCAGATGCAATAGGAAATACTCGAGTTCGTCAATCCGTTCGCGAGATATGGAAGTTTGAAGTTAAGGAATGATTGAGAAACCATCAAAATTTTCGCAATTCTGATACTCGTAACCAATAACTACTATGGCCTAGGGCAAAAATGCACATACCTTTCTAATCGGGCGAGTTTCCACTTTCAGATGCAACAGGAATTTCTCGAGTTCGTCATTCTGTTCGCGAGATATGGGAGTTTGAAGTTAAGGAATGCTTGAGAAACCATCAAAATTTTCGCAATTCTGATGCTAGGAACCAATAACTACAATTGCCTAGGGGAAAATACACATACCGTTGTAATCGGGCGAGTTTCTGCTTTCAGATGCAACAGGAATTTCTCGAGTTCGTCAATCCGTTCGCGAGATATGGGAGTTTGAAGTTAAGGAATGCTTGAGAAACCATCAAAATTTTCGCAAGTCTGATACCCGAAACCAATTGCTGGAATGGTCTAGGGGTAAAGTACACACACCATTGTAATCGGGCGTGTTTCTACTTTCAGATGCAACAGGAATTTCTCGAGTTCGTCAACCCGTTCGCGAGATATGGGAGTTTGAAGTTACGGAATGGTTGAGAAACCATCAAAATTTTCGCAAGTCTGATACTCGAACCAATAACTACAATGGCCCAGGGGAAAAACACACATACCCTTGTAATTGGGAGAATTTCTACTTTCAGATACAACAGGAATTTCTCGAGTTCGTCAACCCGTTCGCGAGATATGGGAGCTTGAAGTTACGGAATGGTTGAGAAACCATCAAAATTTTCGCAAGTCTGGTACTCGAACCAATAACTACAATGGCCCAAGGGAAAACACACATACCCTTGTAATTGGGAGAGTTTCTACTTTCAGATGCAACAGGAATTTCTCGAGTTCGTCAATCCGTGGGCGAGGTATGGAAGTGTGAATTTAAGGAATGGTTGAGAAACCATCAAAATTTTCGCAAGTCAGATAATCAAAACCAATTGCTGGAATGGTCTAGGGGTAAAGTACACACACCATTGTAATCGGGCGTGTTTCTACTTTCAGATGCAACAGGAATTTCTCGAGTTCGTCAACCCGTTCGCGAGATATGGGAGTTTGAAGATACGGAATGGTTGAGAAACCATCAAAATTTTCGCAAGTCTGATACTCGAACCAATAACTACAATGGCCCAGGGGAAAAACACACATACCCTTGTAATTGGGAGAGTTTCTACTTTCAGATGCAACAGGAATTTCTCGAGTTCGTCAATCCGTTCGCGAGATATGGGAGTTTGAAGTTAAGGAATGCTTGAGAAACCATCAAAATTTTCGCTGGTCTGATACTCGAAACCAATAACTGGAATGGCCTAGGGCAAAAGTACACATACCCTTGTAATTGGAAGAGTTTCTACTTTCAGATGCAACAGGAATTTCTCGAGTTCGTCAATCCGTTCGCGAGATATGGGAGTTCGAAGTTAAGGAATGGTTGAGAAACCATCAAAATTTTCGCTGGTCTGATACTCGAAACCAATAACTGGAATGGCCTAGGGGAAAAGTACACATACCCTTGTAATTGGGAGAGTTTCTACTTTCAGATGCAACAGGAATTTCTCGAGTTCGTCAATCCGTTCGCGAGATATGGGAGTTTGAAGTTAAAGAATGCTTGAGAAACCATCAGAATTTTCGCAATTCAGATACTCGAAACCAATAACTTCAATGGCCTAGGGGGAAAATACACATACCGTTGAAATCGGGCGAGTTTCTGCTTTCAGATGCAACAGGAATTTCTCGAGTTCGTCAATCCGTTCGCGAGATATGGGAGTTTGAAGCTAAGGAATGGTTGAGAAACCTTCAAAATTTTCGCTGGTCTGATACTCGAAACCAATAAGTGGAATGGCCTAGGTCAAAAATACACGCACCGTTGTAATCGGGCGTGTTTCTGCTTTCAGATGCAATAGGAAATTCTCGAGTTCGTCAATCCGTTCGCGAGATATGGGAGTTTGAAGTTAAGGAATGCTTGAGAAACCATCAAAATTTTCGCAAGTCTGATACTCGAAACCAATAACTACTATGGCCTAGGACAAAAATGCATATACCATTGAATTGGGGCGAGTTTCTGCTTTCAGATGCAACAGGAATTTCTCGAGTTCGTCAATCCGTTCGCGAGATATGGGAGTTTGAAGTTAAGGAATGGTTGAGAAATCATCAAAACTTTCGCAATTCTGATGCTAGAAACGAATAACTGGAATGGCCTAGGGGAAAAGTACACACACCATTGTAATCGGGCGAGTTTCTACTTTCAGATGCAACAGGAATTAATAGAGTTCGTCAATCCGTTCGCGAGAAAGGGGAGTTTGACGTTAAGGAATGGTTGAGAAACCATCAAAATTTTCGCAAGTCTGATACTCGAAACCAATAACTATTATGGCCTAGGGCAAAAATGCACATACCGTTGAAATCGGGCGAGTTTCTGCTTTCAGATGCAACAGGAATTTCTCGAGTTCGTCAATCCGTTCGCGAGATATGGGAGTTTGAAGCTAAGGAATGGTTGAGAAACCTTCAAAATTTTCGCTGGTCTGATACTCGAAACCAATAACTGGAATGGCCTAGGTCAAAAATACACGCACCGTTGTAATCGGGCGTGTTTCTGCTTTCAGATGCAATAGGAAATTCTCGAGTTCGTCAATCCGTTCGCGAGATATGGGAGTTTGAAGTTAAGGAATGCTTGAGAAACCATCAAAATTTTCGCAAGTCTGATACTCGAAACCAATAACTACTATGGCCTAGGGCAAAAATGCACAAACCTTTGTAATCGGGCGAGTTTCTACTTTCACATGCAACAGGAATTTCTGGAGTTCGTCAAACCGTTCGCGAGATATGGGAGTTTGAAATTAAGGAATGGTTGAGAAACCATCAAAATCTTCGCTGGTCTGATACTCGAAACCAATAACTGGAATGGCCTAGGGGTAAAGTACACACACCATCGTAATCGGGCGAGATTCTACTTTCAGATACAACAGGAATTTCTCGAGTTCGTCAATGCGTTCGCGAGATATGGGAGTTTGAAATTAAGGAATGCTTGAGAAATCATCAAAATTTTCGCATGTCTGATATTCGAATCCAATAACAACTATGGCCTAGGGCAAAAATACACATACCGTTGTAATCGGACGAGTTTCAGCTTTCAGATGCAATAGGAAATTATCGAGTTCGTCAATCCGTTCGCGAGATATGGAAGTTTGAAGTTAAGGAATGATTGAGAAGCCATCAAAATTTTCGCAAGTCTGATACTCGAAACCAATAACTACTATGGCCTAGGGCAAAAATGCACACACCTTTCTAATCGGGCGAGTTTCCACTTTCAGATGCAACAGGAATTTCTCGAGTTCGTCATTCCGTTCGCGAGATATGGGAGTTTGAAGTTAAGGAATGCTTGAGAAACCATCAATATTTTCGCAAGTCTGATACTCGAAACCAATAACTACTATGGCCTAGGGCAAAAATGCACTTACCGTTGTAATCGGGCGTGTTTCTACTTTCACATGCAACAGGAATTTCTCGAGTTCGTCAATCCGTTCGCGGGATATGGGAGTTTGAAGTTAAGGAATGGTTGAGAAACCATCAAAATCTTCACAGGTCTGATACTCGAAACCAATAACTAGAATGGCCTAGGGGTATAGTACACACACCATCGTAATCGGGCGAGTTACTACTTTTAGATACAACAGGAATTTCTCGAGTTCGTCAATGCGTTCGCGAGATATGGGAGTTTGAAATTAAGGAATGCTTGAGAAATCATCAAAATTTTCGCATGTCTGATATTCGAATCCAATAACTACAAAGGCATAGGGGAATAATGCACATACCCTTGTAATCGGGCGAGTTTCTGCTTTCAGATACAACAGAAATTTCTCGAGTTCGTCAATGCGTTCGCGAGATATGGGAGTTTGAAATTAAGGAAAGGTTGAGAAACCATCAAAATTTTCGCAAGCCTGATACTCGAAACCAATAACTACAAAGGCCTAGGGGAAAAATACACATACCGTTGTAATCGGGCGAGTTTCTACTTTCACATGCAACAGGAATTTCTCGAGTTCGTCAATCCGTTCGCGAGATATGGAAGTTTGAAGTTAAGGAATGCTTGAGAAACCATCAAAATTTTCGCAAGTCTGATACTCGAAACCAATAACTACAGAGGCCTAGGGGAAAAATACACATACCGTTGTAATCGGGCGAGTTTCTACTTTCACATGCAACAGGAATTTCTCGAGTTCGTCAATCCGTTCGCGAGATATGGAAGTTTGAAGTTAAGGAATGCTTGAGAAACCATCAAAATTTTCGCAAGTCTGATACTCGAATCCAATAACATCTATGGCCTAGGGCAAAAATACACATACCGTTGTAATCGGGCGAGTTTGTGCTTTCAGATGCAATAGGAATTTCTCGAGTTCGTCAATCCGTTCGCGAGATATGGGAGTTTGAAGCTAAGGAATGGTTGAGAAACCTTCAAAATTTTCGCTGGTCTGATACTCGAAACCAATAACTGGAATGGCCTAGGTCAAAAATACACGCACCGTTGTAATCGGGCGTGTTTCTGCTTTCAGATGCAATAGGACATTCTCGAGTTCGTCAATCCGTTCACGAGATATGGTAGTTTGAAGTTAAGGAATGCTTGAGAAACCATCAAAATTTTCACAAGTCTGATACTCGAAACCAATAACTACTATGGCCTAGGGCAAAAATGCACATTCCTTTGTAATCTGGCGAGTTTCCACTTTCAGATGCAACAGGAATTTCTCGAGTTCGTCATTCCGTTCGCGAGATATGGGAGTTTGAAGTTAAGGAATGCTTGAGAAATCATCAAAATTTTCGCATGTCTGATATTCGAATCCAATAACAACTATGGCCTAGGGCAAAAATGTACATACCGTTGTAATCGGGCGAGTTTCTGCTTTCAGATGAAACAGGAATTTCTCGATTTCGTCTAACCGTTCTCGAGATATGGGAGTTTGAAGTTAAGGAATGCTTGAGAAACCATCAAAATTTTCACAAGTCTGATACTCGAATCCAATAACTACTATGGCCTAGGGCAAAAATGCACATTCCTTTGTAATCTGGCGAGTTTCCACTTTCAGATGCAACAGGAATTTCTCGAGTTCGTCATTCCGTTCGCGAGATATGGGAGTTTGAAGTTAAGGAATGCTTGAGAAACCATCAAAATTTTCGCAATTCTGATACTCGAAACCAATAACTACTATGGCCTAGGGCAAAAATGCACATACCTTTGTAATCGGGCGAGTTTCCTCTTTCAGATGCAACAGGAATTTCCCGAGTTCGTCATTCCGTTCGCGAGATACGGGAGTTTGAAGTTAAGGAATTCTTGAGAAACCATCAAAATTTTCGCAAGTCTGATACTCGAAACCAATAACTACTATGGCCTAGGGCAAAAATGCACATACCTTTGTAATCGGGCGGGTTTCTACTTTCACATGCAACCGGAATTTCTCGAGTTCGTCAATGAGTTCGCGAGATATGGGAGTTTGAAGTTAAGGAATGATTGAGAAACCATCAAAATTTTCGCAAGTCTGATACTCGAAACCAGTAACTGGAATCCCCTAGGGGAATAATGCACCTACCTTTGTAATCGGGCGAGTTTCCACTTTCAGATGCAACAGGAATTTCTCGAGTACGTCATTCCGTTCGCGAGATATGGGAGTTTGAAGTTAAGGAATGCTTGAGAAACCATCAAAATTTTCACAAGTCTGATACTCGAAACCAATAACTACTATGGCCTAGGGCAAAAATGCACATTCCTTTGTAATCTGGCGAGTTTCCACTTTCAGATGCAACAGGAATTTCTCGAGTTCGTCATTCCGTTCGCGAGATATGGGAGTTTGAAGTTAAGGAATGCTTGAGAAATCATCAAAATTTTCGCAAGTCTGATACTCGAACCAATAACTGGAATGGCCTAGGAGAAAAGTACACACACCATTGTAATCGTGCGAGTTTCTACTTTCAGATGCAACAGGAATTTCTCGAGTTCGTCATTCCGTTCGCGAGATATGGGAGTTTGAAGTTAAGGAATGCTTGAGAAACCATCAAAATTTTCGCAAGTCTGATACTCGAATCCAATAACAACTATGGCCTAGGGCAAAAATGTACATACCGTTGTAATGGGCGAGTTTCTGCTTTCAGATGCAATAGGAATTTCTCGAGTTCGTCAATCCGTTCGCGAGATATGGGAGTTTGAAGCTAAGGAATGGTTGAGAAACCTTCAAAATTTTCGCTGGTCTGATACTCGAAACCAATAACTGGAATGGCCTAGGTCAAAAATACACGCACCGTTGTAATCGGGCGTGTTTCTGCTTTCAGATGCAATAGGAAATTCTCGAGTTCGTCAATCCGTTCACGAGATATGGTAGTTTGAAGTTAAGGAATGGTTGAGAAGCCATCAAAATTTTCGCAAGTCTGATACTCGAAACCAATAACTACAATGGCCTAGGGGAAAATACACATACCGTTGTAATCGGGCGAGTTTCTGCTTTCAGATGAAACAGGAATTTCTCGATTTCGTTTAACCGTTCTCGAGATATGGGAGTTTGAAGTTAAGGAATGCTTGAGAAACCATCAAAATATTCGCAAGTCTGATACTCGAAACCAATAACTACTATGACCTAGGGCAAAAATGCACATTCCTTTGTAATCGGGCGAGTTTCCACTTTCAGATGCAACAGGAATTTCTCGAGTTCGTCATTCCGTTCGCGAGATATGGGAGTTTGAAGTTAAGGAATGCTTGAGAAACCATCAAAATTTTCGCAAGTCTGATACTCGAATCCAATAACATCTATGGACTAGGGCAAAAATACACATACCGCCGTAATCGGGCGAGTTTGTGCTTTCAGATGCAATAGGAAATTCTCGAGTTCGTCAATCCGTTCGCGAGATATGGAAGTTTGAAGTTAAGGAATGGTTGAGAAACCATCAAAATTTTCGCAAGTCTGGTACTCGAAACCAATAACTACAAAGGCATAGGGGAATAATGCACATACCTTTGTAATCGGGCGAGTTTCCACTATCAGATGCAACAGGAATTTCTCGAGTTCGTCATTCCGTTCGCGAGATACGGGAGTTAGAAGTTAAGGAATTCTTAAGAAACCATCAAAATTTTCGCAAGTCTGATACTCGAAACCAATAACTACTATGGCCTAGGGCAAAAATGCACACACCTTTGTAATCGTGCGAGTTTCTACTTTCAGATGCAACAGCAATTTCTCGAGTTCGTCAATGCGTTCGCGAGATATGGGAGTTTGAAGTTAAGGAATGATTGAGAAACCATCAAAATTTTTGCAAGTCTGATACTCGAAACCAATAACTACTATGGCCTAGGGCAAAAATGCACATTCCTTTGTAATCTGGCGAGTTTCCACTTTCAGATGCAACAGGAATTTCTCGAGTTCGTCATTCCGTTCGCGAGATATGGGAGTTTGAAGTTAAGGAATGCTTGAGAAATCATCCAAATTTTCGCATGTCTGATATTGGAATCCAATAACAACTATGGCCTAGGGCAAAAATGTACATACCGTTGTAATGGGCGAGTTTCTGCTTTCAGATGCAATAGGAATTTCTCGAGTTCGTCAATCCGTTCGCGAGATATGGGAGTTTGAAGCTAAGGAATGGTTGAGAAACCTTCAAAATTTTCGCAAGTCTGATACTCGAAACCAATAACTACTATGGCCTAGGGCAAAAATGCACATACCTTTGTAATCGGGCGGGTTTCTACTTTCACATGCAACCGGAATTTCTCGAGTTCGTCAATGAGTTCGCGAGATATGGGAGTTTGAAGTTAAGGAATGATTGAGAAACCATCAAAATTTTCGCAAGTCTGATACTCGAAACCAGTAACTGGAATCCCCTAGGGGAATAATGCACCTACCTTTGTAATCGGGCGAGTTTCCACTTTCAGATGCAACAGGAATTTCTCGAGTACGTCATTCCGTTCGCGAGATATGGGAGTTTGAAGTTAAGGAATGCTTGAGAAACCATCAAAATTTTCACAAGTCTGATACTCGAAACCAATAACTACTATGGCCTAGGGCAAAAATGCACATTCCTTTGTAATCTGGCGAGTTTCCACTTTCAGATGCAACAGGAATTTCTCGAGTTCGTCATTCCGTTCGCGAGATATGGGAGTTTGAAGTTAAGGAATGCTTGAGAAATCATCAAAATTTTCGCAAGTCTGATACTCGAACCAATAACTGGAATGGCCTAGGAGAAAAGTACACACACCATTGTAATCGTGCGAGTTTCTACTTTCAGATGCAACAGGAATTTCTCGAGTTCGTCATTCCGTTCGCGAGATATGGGAGTTTGAAGTTAAGGAATGCTTGAGAAACCATCAAAATTTTCGCAAGTCTGATACTCGAATCCAATAACAACTATGGCCTAGGGCAAAAATGTACATACCGTTGTAATGGGCGAGTTTCTGCTTTCAGATGCAATAGGAATTTCTCGAGTTCGTCAATCCGTTCGCGAGATATGGGAGTTTGAAGCTAAGGAATGGTTGAGAAACCTTCAAAATTTTCGCTGGTCTGATACTCGAAACCAATAACTGGAATGGCCTAGGTCAAAAATACACGCACCGTTGTAATCGGGCGTGTTTCTGCTTTCAGATGCAATAGGAAATTCTCGAGTTCGTCAATCCGTTCACGAGATATGGTAGTTTGAAGTTAAGGAATGGTTGAGAAGCCATCAAAATTTTCGCAAGTCTGATACTCGAAACCAATAACTACAATGGCCTAGGGGAAAATACACATACCGTTGTAATCGGGCGAGTTTCTGCTTTCAGATGAAACAGGAATTTCTCGATTTCGTTTAACCGTTCTCGAGATATGGGAGTTTGAAGTTAAGGAATGCTTGAGAAACCATCAAAATATTCGCAAGTCTGATACTCGAAACCAATAACTACTATGACCTAGGGCAAAAATGCACATTCCTTTGTAATCGGGCGAGTTTCCACTTTCAGATGCAACAGGAATTTCTCGAGTTCGTCATTCCGTTCGCGAGATATGGGAGTTTGAAGTTAAGGAATGCTTGAGAAACCATCAAAATTTTCGCAAGTCTGATACTCGAATCCAATAACATCTATGGACTAGGGCAAAAATACACATACCGCCGTAATCGGGCGAGTTTGTGCTTTCAGATGCAATAGGAAATTCTCGAGTTCGTCAATCCGTTCGCGAGATATGGAAGTTTGAAGTTAAGGAATGGTTGAGAAACCATCAAAATTTTCGCAAGTCTGGTACTCGAAACCAATAACTACAAAGGCATAGGGGAATAATGCACATACCTTTGTAATCGGGCGAGTTTCCACTTTCAGATGCAACAGGAATTTCTCGAGTTCGTCATTCCGTTCGCGAGATACGGGAGTTAGAAGTTAAGGAATTCTTAAGAAACCATCAAAATTTTCGCAAGTCTGATACTCGAAACCAATAACTACTATGGCCTAGGGCAAAAATGCACACACCTTTGTAATCGTGCGAGTTTCTACTTTCAGATGCAACAGCAATTTCTCGAGTTCGTCAATGCGTTCGCGAGATATGGGAGTTTGAAGTTAAGGAATGATTGAGAAACCATCAAAATTTTTGCAAGTCTGATACTCGAAACCAATAACTACTATGGCCTAGGGCAAAAATGCACATTCCTTTGTAATCTGGCGAGTTTCCACTTTCAGATGCAACAGGAATTTCTCGAGTTCGTCATTCCGTTCGCGAGATATGGGAGTTTGAAGTTAAGGAATGCTTGAGAAATCATCCAAATTTTCGCATGTCTGATATTGGAATCCAATAACAACTATGGCCTAGGGCAAAAATGTACATACCGTTGTAATGGGCGAGTTTCTGCTTTCAGATGCAATAGGAATTTCTCGAGTTCGTCAATCCGTTCGCGAGATATGGGAGTTTGAAGCTAAGGAATGGTTGAGAAACCTTCAAAATTTTCGCTGGTCTGATACTCGAAACCAATAACTGGAATGGCCTAGGTCAAAAATACACGCACCGTTGTAATCGGGCGTGTTTCTGCTTTCAGATGCAATAGGAAATTCTCGAGTTCGTCAATCCGTTCACGAGATATGGTAGTTTGAAGTTAAGGAATGGTTGAGATGCCATCAAAATTTTCGCAAGTCTGATACTCGAAACCAATAACTACAATGGCCTAGGGGAAAATACACATACCGTTGTAATCGGGCGACTTTCTGCTTTCAGATGAAACAGGAATTTCTCGATTTCGTCTAACCGTTCTCGAGATATGGGAGTTTGAAGTTAAGGAATGGTTGAGAAATCATCAAAACTTTCGCAATTCTGATGCTAGAAACGAATAACTGGAATGGCCTAGGGGAAAAGTACACACACCATTGTAATCGGGCGAGTTTCTGCTTTCAGATGCAACAGGAATTTCTCGAGTTCGTCAATCCGTTCGCGAGATATGAGAGTTTGAAGCTAAGGAATGGTTGAGAAACCTTCAAAATTTTCGCTGGTCTGATACTCGAAACCTATAACTAGTATGGCCTAGGGCAAAAATGCACATTCCTTTGTAATAGGGCGAATTTCCACTTTCAGATGGAACAGGAATTTCTGGAGTTCGTCATTCGGTTCGTGAGATATGGGAGTTTGAAGTTAAGGAATGCTTGAGAAACCATCAAAATTTTCGCAATTCTGATGCTAGAAACCAATAACTACAATGGCCTAGGGGAAAAATACACATACCGTTCTAATCGGGCAAGTTTCTGCTTTCAGATGCAACAGAAATTTCTCGAGTTCGTCAATGCGTTCGCGAGATATGGGAGTTTGAAGTTAAGGAATGGTTGAGAAATCATCAAAATTTTCGCATGTCTGATACTCGAATACAATAACTACTATGGCCTAGGGCAAAAATACACATACCGTTGTAATCGGGCGAGTTTCTGTTTTCAGATGCAATAGGGAATTCTCGAGTTCGTCAATCCGTTCGCGAGATATGGAAGTTTGAAATTAAGGAATGATTGAGAAACCATCAAAATTTTCGCAAGTCTCATACTCGAAACCAATAACTGGAATGGCCTAGGGGAAAAGTACACACACCATTGTAATCGTGCGAGATTCTACTTTCAGATGCAACAGCAATTTCTCGAGTTCGTCATTCCGTTCGCGAGATATGGGAGTTTGAAGTTAAGGATTGGTTGAGAAACCTTCAAAATTGTCGCAAGTCTGATACTCGAAACCAATAACTACTATGGCCTAGGGCGAAAATGCACATAACTTTGTAATCGGGCGAGTTTCCACTTTCAGATGCAACAGGAATTTCTCGAGTTCGTCATTCCGTTCGCGAGATATGGGAGTTTAAAGTTAAGGAATGGTTGAGAAACCATCAAAATTTTCGCAATTCTGATACTCGAAACCAATAACTACAAAGGCCTAGGGGAAATATACACATACCGTTTAATCGGGCGAGTTTCTGCATTCAGATGCAATAGGAAATTCTCGAGTTTGTCAATCCGTTCGCGAGATATGGGAGTTTGAATTTAAGGAATGGTTGAGAAACGATCACAATTTTCACAAGTCTGATACTCGAAACCAATAACTACTATGACCTAGGGCAAAAATACACGCACCGTTGTAATCGGGCGTGTTTCTGCTTTCAGATGCAATAGGAAATTCTCGAGTTCGTCAATCCGTTCACGAGATATGGTAGTTTGAAGTTAAGGAATGGTTGAGATGCCATCAAAATTTTCGCAAGTCTGATACTCGAAACCAATAACTACAATGGCCTAGGGGAAAATACACATACCGTTGTAATCGGGCGACTTTCTGCTTTCAGATGAAACAGGAATTTCTCGATTTCGTCTAACCGTTCTCGAGATATGGGAGTTTGAAGTTAAGGAATGGTTGAGAAATCATCAAAACTTTCGCAATTCTGATGCTAGAAACGAATAACTGGAATGGCCTAGGGGAAAAGTACACACACCATTGTAATCGTGCGAGTTTCTGCTTTCAGATGCAACAGGAATTTCTCGAGTTCGTCAATCCGTTCGCGAGATATGAGAGTTTGAAGCTAAGGAATGGTTGAGAAACCTTCAAAATTTTCGCTGGTCTGATACTCGAAACCTATAACTAGTATGGCCTAGGGCAAAAATGCACATTCCTTTGTAATAGGGCGAATTTCCACTTTCAGATGGAACAGGAATTTCTGGAGTTCGTCATTCGGTTCGTGAGATATGGGAGTTTGAAGTTAAGGAATGCTTGAGAAACCATCAAAATTTTCGCAATTCTGATGCTAGAAACCAATAACTACAATGGCCTAGGGGAAAAATACACATACCGTTCTAATCGGGCGAGTTTCTGCTTTCAGATGCAACAGAAATTTCTCGAGTTCGTCAATGCGTTCGCGAGATATGGGAGTTTGAAGTTAAGGAATGGTTGAGAAATCATCAAAATTTTCGCATGTCTGATACTCGAATACAATAACTACTATGGCCTAGGGCAAAAATACACATACCGTTGTAATCGGGCGAGTTTCTGTTTTCAGATGCAATAGGGAATTCTCGAGTTCGTCAATCCGTTCGCGAGATATGGAAGTTTGAAATTAAGGAATGATTGAGAAACCATCAAAATTTTCGCAAGTCTCATACTCGAAACCAATAACTGGAATGGCCTAGGGGAAAAGTACACACACCATTGTAATCGTGCGAGATTCTACTTTCAGATGCAACAGCAATTTCTCGAGTTCGTCATTCCGTTCGCGAGATATGGGAGTTTGAAGTTAAGGAATGGTTGAGAAACCTTCAAAATTGTCGCAAGTCTGATACTCGAAACCAATAACTACTATGGCCTAGGGCGAAAATGCACATAACTTTGTAATCGGGCGAGTTTCCACTTTCAGATGCAACAGGAATTTCTCGAGTTCGTCATTCCGTTCGCGAGATATGGGAGTTTAAAGTTAAGGAATGGTTGAGAAACCATCAAAATTTTCGCAATTCTGATACTCGAAACCAATAACTACAAAGGCCTAGGGGAAATATACACATACCGTTTAATCGGGCGAGTTTCTGCATTCAGATGCAATAGGAAATTCTCGAGTTTGTCAATCCGTTCGCGAGATATGGGAGTTTGAATTTAAGGAATGGTTGAGAAACCATCACAATTTTCACAAGTCTGATACTCGAAACCAATAACTACTATGACCTAGGGCAAAAATGCACATTCCTTTGTAATCGGGCGAGTTTCCACTTTCAGATGCAACAGGAATTTCTCGAGTTCGTCATTCCGTTCGCGAGATATGGGAGTTTGAAGTTAAGGAATGCTTGAGAAACCATCAAAATTTTCGCAAGTCTGATACTCGAATCCAATAACATCTATGGACTAGGGCAAAAATACACATACCGTTGTAATCGGGCGAGTTTGTGCTTTCAGATGCAATAGGAAATTCTCGAGTTCGTCAATCCGTTCGCGAGATATGGAAGTTTGAAGTTAAGGAATGGTTGAGAAACCATCAAAATTTTCGCAAGTCTGATATTCGAAACCAATAACTACTATGGCCTAGGGCAAAAATGCACACACCTTTGTAATCGGGCGAGTTTCCTCTTTCAGATGCAACAGGAATTTCTCGAGTTCGTCATTCCGTTCGCGAGATACGGGAGTTTGAAGTTAAGGAATTCTTGAGAAACCATCAAAATTTTCGCAAGTCTGATACTCGAAACCAATAACTACTATGGCCTAGGGCAAAAATGCACATACCTTTGTAATCGGGCAGGTTTCTACTTTCACATGCAACCGAAATTTCTCGAGTTCGTCAATGCGTTCGCGAGATATGGGAGTTTGAAGTTAAGGAATGATTGAGAAACCATCAAAATTTTTGCAAGTCTGATACTCGAAACCAGTAACTGGAATCGCCTAGGGGAATAATGCACCTACCTTTGTAATCGGGCGAGTTTCCACTTTCAGATGCAACAGGAATTTCTCGAGTACGTCATTCCGTTCGCGAGATATGGGAGTTTGAAGTTAAGGAATGCTTGAGAAACCATCAAAATTTTCACAAGTCTGATACTCGAAACCAATAACTACTATGGCCTAGGGCAAAAATGCACATTCCTTTGTAATCTGGCGAGTTTCCACTTTCAGATGCAACAGGAATTTCTCGAGTTCGTCAATGCGTTCGCGAGATATGGGAGTTTGAAGTTAAGGAATGATTGAGAAACCATCAAAATTTTTGCAAGTCTGATACTCGAAACCAGTAACTGGAATCGCCTAGGGGAATAATGCACCTACCTTTGTAATCGGGCGAGTTTCCACTTTCAGATGCAACAGGAATTTCTCGAGTACGTCATTCCGTTCGCGAGATATGGGAGTTTGAAGTTAAGGAATGCTTGAGAAACCATCAAAATTTTCACAAGTCTGATACTCGAAACCAATAACTACTATGGCCTAGGGCAAAAATGCACATTCCTTTGTAATCTGGCGAGTTTCCACTTTCAGATGCAACAGGAATTTCTCGAGTTCGTCATTCCGTTCGCGAGATATGGGAGTTTGAAGTTAAGGAATGCTCGAGAAATCATCCAACTTTTCGCATGTCTGATATTCGAATCCAATAACAACTATGGCCTAGGGCAAAAATGTACATACCGTTGTAATGGGCGAGTTTCTGCTTTCAGATGCAATAGTAATTTCTCGAGTTCGTCAATCCGTTCGCGAGATATGGGAGTTTGAAGCTAAGGAATGGTTGAGAAACCTTCAAAATTTTCGCTGGTCTGATACTCGAAACCAATAACTGGAATGGCCTAGGTCAAAAATACACGCACCGTTGTAATCGGGCGTGTTTCTGCTTTCAGATGCAATAGGAAATTCTCGAGTTCGTCAATCCGTTCACGAGATATGGTAGTTTGAAGTTAAGGAATGGTTGAGATGCCATCAAAATTTTCGCAAGTCTGATACTCGAAAACAATAACTACAATGGCCTAGGGGAAAATACACATACCGTTGTAATCGGGCGAGTTTCTGCTTTCAGATGAAACAGGAATTTCTCGATTTCGTCTAACCGTTCTCGAGATATGGGAGTTTGAAGTTAAGGAATGGTTGAGAAATCATCAAAACTTTCGCAATTCTGATGCTAGAAACGAATAACTGGAATGGCCTAGGGGAAAAGTACACACACCATTGTAATCGGGCGAGTTTCTGCTTTCAGATGCAACAGGAATTTCTCGAGTTCGTCAATCCGTTCGCGAGATATGAGAGTTTGAAGCTAAGGAATGGTTGAGATACCTTCAAAATTTTCGCTGGTCTGATACTCGAAACCAATAACTACTATGGCCTAGGGCAGAAATGCACATTCCTTTGTAATCGGGCGAGTTTCCACTTTCAGATGCAACAGGAATTTCTCGAGTTCGTCATTCCGTTCGCGAGATATGAGAGTTTGAAGTTAAGGAATGCTTGAGAAACCACCAAAATTTTCGCAAGTCTGATACTCGAAACCTATAACTTGTATGGCCTAGGGCAAAAATGCACATTCCTTTGTAATAGGGCGAATTTCCACTTTCAGATGGAACAGGAATTTCTCGAGTTCGTCATTCGGTTCGTGAGATATGGGAGTTTGAAGTTAAGGAATGCTTGAGAAACCATCAAAATTTTCGCAATTCTGATGCTAGAAACCAATAACTACAATGGCCTAGGGGAAAAATACACATACCGTTCTAATCGGGCGAGTTTCTGCTTTCAGATGCAACAGAAATTTCTCGAGTTCGTCAATGCGTTCGCGAGATATGGGAGTTTGAAGTTAAGGAATGGTTGAGAAATCATCAAAATTTTCGCATGTCTGATACTCGAATACAATAACTACTATGGCCTAGGGCAAAAATACACATACCGTTGTAATCGGGCGAGTTTCTGTTTTCAGATGCAATAGGGAATTCTCGAGTTCGTCAATCCGTTCGCGAGATATGGAAGTTTGAAATTAAGGAATGATTGAGAAACCATCAAAATTTTCGCAAGTCTCATACTCGAAACCAATAACTGGAATGGCCTAGGGGAAAAGTACACACACCATTGTAATCGTGCGAGATTCTACTTTCAGATGCAACAGCAATTTCTCGAGTTCGTCATTCCGTTCGCGAGATATGGGAGTTTGAAGTTAAGGAATGGTTGAGAAACCTTCAAAATTGTCGCAAGTCTGATACTCGAAACCAATAACTACTATGGCCTAGGGCGAAAATGCACATAACTTTGTCATCGGGCGAGTTTCCACTTTCAGATGCAACCGGAATTTCTCGAGTTCGTCATTCCGTTCGCGAGATATGGGAGTTTAAAGTTAAGGAATGGTTGAGAAACCATCAAAATTTTCGCAATTCTGATACTCGAAACCAATAACTACAAAGGCCTAGGGGAAATATACACATACCGTTTAATCGGGCGAGTTTCTGCATTCAGATGCAATAGGAAATTCTCGAGTTTGTCAATCCGTTCGCGAGATATGGGAGTTTGAATTTAAGGAATGGTTGAGAAACCATCACAATTTTCGCAAGTCTGATACTCGAAACAAATAACTACTATGGCCTATGGCAAAAATACACCTACCTTTGTAATCGGGCGAGTTTCCACATTCAGATGCAACAGGAATTTCTCTAGTTCGTCATTCCGTTCGCGAGATATGGGAGTTTGAAGTTACGGAATGGTTGAGAAACCATCAAAATTTTCGCAATTCTGATGCTAGAAACGAATAACTGGAATGGCCTAGGGGAAAAGGACACGCACCATTGTAATCGGGCGAGTTTCTACTTTCAGATGCAACAGGAATTAATCGAGTTCGTCAATCCGTTCGCGAGAAAGGGGAGTACGAAGTTAAGGAATGGTTGAGAAAACATCTTAATTTTCGCAAGCCTGATACTCGAAACCAATAACTACAAGACCTAGGGCAAAAATACACATACCGTTGTAATCGGGCGTGTTTCTGCTTTCAGATGCAATGGGAAATTCTCGAATCGTCAATCCGTTCGCGAGATATGGGAGTTTGAAATTAAGGAATGATTGAGAAACCATCAAAATTTTCGCAAGTCTCATACTCGAAACCAATAACTGGAATGGCCTAGGGGAAAAGTACACATACCGTTGTAATCGGGCGAGTTTCTGTTTTCAGATGCAATAGGGAATTCTCGAGTTCGTCAATCCGTTCGCGAGATATGGAAGTTTGAAATTAAGGAATGATTGAGAAACCATCAAAATTTTCGCAAGTCTCATACTCGAAACCAATAACTGGAATGGCCTAGGGGAAAAGTACACACACCATTGTAATCGTGCGAGATTCTACTTTCAGATGCAACAGCAATTTCTCGAGTTCGTCATTCCGTTCGCGAGATATGGGAGTTTGAAGTTAAGGAATGGTTGAGAAACCTTCAAAATTGTCGCAAGTCTGATACTCGAAACCAATAACTGCTATGGCCTAGGGCGAAAATGCACATAACTTTGTAATCGGGCGAGTTTCCACTTTCAGATGCAACAGGAATTTCTCGAGTTCGTCATTCCGTTCGCGAGATATGGGAGTTTAAAGTTAAGGAATGGTTGAGAAACCATCAAAATTTTCGCAATTCTGATACTCGAAACCAATAACTACAAAGGCCTAGGGGAAATATACACATACCGTTTAATCGGGCGAGTTTCTGCATTCAGATGCAATAGGAAATTCTCGAGTTTGTCAATCCGTTCGCGAGATATGGGAGTTTGAATTTAAGGAATGGTTGAGAAACCATCACAATTTTCGCAAGTCTGATACTCGAAACAAATAACTACTATGGCCTATGGCAAAAATACACATACCTTTGTAATCGGGCGAGTTTCCACATTCAGATGCAACAGGAATTTCTCTAGTTCGTCATTCCGTTCGCGAGATATGGGAGTTTGAAGTTACGGAATGGTTGAGAAACCATCAAAATTTTCGCAATTCTGATGCTAGAAACGAATAACTGGAATGGCCTAGGGGAAAAGGACACGCACCATTGTAATCGGGCGAGTTTCTACTTTCAGATGCAACAGGAATTAATCGAGTTCGTCAATCCGTTCGCGAGAAAGGGGAGTACGAAGTTAAGGAATGGTTGAGAAAACATCTTAATTTTCGCAAGCCTGATACTCGAAACCAATAACTACAAGACCTAGGGCAAAAATACACATACCGTTGTAATCGGGCGTGTTTCTGCTTTCAGATGCAATGGGAAATTCTCGAATCGTCAATCCGTTCGCGAGATATGGGAGTTTGAAATTAAGGAATGATTGAGAAACCATCAAAATTTTCGCAAGTCTCATACTCGAAACCAATAACTGGAATGGCCTAGGGGAAAAGTACACACACCATTGTAATCGTGCGAGTTTCTACTTTCAGATGCAACAGCAATTTCTCGAGTTCGTCATTCCGTTCGCGAGATATGGGAGTTTGAAGTTAAGGAATGGTTGAGAAACCTTCAAAATTGTCGCAAGTCTGATACTCGAAACCAATAACTACTATGGCCTAGGGCAAAAATGCACATAACATTGTAATCGGGCGAGTTTCCACTTTCAGATGCAACAGGAATTTCTCGAGTTCGTCATTCCGTTCGCGAGATATGGGAGTTTGAAGTTAAGGAATGGTTGAAAAACCATCACAATTTTCGCAAGCCTGATACTCGAAACCAATAACTACAATGGCCCTGGGGCAACATACACATACCGTTGTAATTGGGAGAGTTTCTACTTTCAGATGCAACAGAAATTATTCGGATTCGTCAATCCGTTCGCGAAATGTCGGAGTTGGGAGTTAAGAGATGGTTGAGAAACCATCAAAACTTTCGCAAGTCTGATATCCGATAACAATAACTGGAGCGGCCTAGGGGGAAAGTACACACAGCTTTGTAATCGGGCGAGTTTCTACTTTCAGATACAACAGGAATTTCTCGAATTCGTCAATCCATTCGCGAGATATGGGAGTTTGAAGTTAAGGAATGGTTGAGAAACCATCAAAATTTTCGCCAGTCTGATTCTCGAAACCAATAACTACAAAGGCCTAGGGGAAAAATACACATACCGTTGTAATCGGGCGAGTTTCTACTTTCACATGCAACAGGAATTTCTGGAGTTCGTCAACCCGTTCGCGAGATATGGGAGTTTGAAGTTAAAGAATGCTTGAGAAACCATCAGAATTTTCGCAAGTCAGATACTCGAAACCAATAACTACAATGGCCTAGGGGGGAAATACACATACCGTTGTAATCGGGCGAGTTTCTCTTTCAGATGCAACAGGAATTTCTCGAGTTCGTCAATCCGTTCGCGAGATATGGGAGTTTGAAGTTAAGGAATGCTTGAGAAACAATCAAAATTTTCGCAAGTCTGATATTCGAAACCAATAACTACTATGGCCTAGGGCAAAAATGCACATACCTTTGTAATCGGGCGAGTTTCTACTTTCACATGCAACAGGAATTTCTGGAGTTCGTCAATCCGTTCGCGAGATATGGGAGTTTGAAGTTATGGAATGGTTGAGAAACCATCAAAATCTTCGCTGGTCTGATACTCGAAACCAATAACTACAATTGCCTAGGGGAAAATACACATACCGTTGTAATCGGGCAAGTTTCTGCTTTCAGATGCAACAGGAATTCCTCGAGTTCGTCAATCTGTTCGCGAGAATTGGGAGTTTGAAGTTAAGGAATGCTTGAGAAACCATCAAAATTTTCGCAAGTCTGATACTCGAAACCAATAACTACTATGGCCTAGGACAAAAATGCACATATCGTTGAATTCGGGCGAGCTTCTGCTTTCAGATGCAACAGGAATTTGTCGAGTTCGTCAATCCGTTCGCGAGATATGGGAGTTTGAAGTTAAGGAATGCTTGAGAAACCATCAAATTTTTCGCAAGTCTGATACTCGAAACCAATAACTACTATGGCCTAGGACAAAAATGCACATACCGTTGAAATCGGGCGAGTTTCTGCTTCAGATGCAACAGGAATTTCTCGAGTTCGTCATTCCGTTCGCGACATATGGGAGTTTGAAGTTAAGGAATGGTTGAGAAACCATCAAAATTTTCGCAAGTCTGATACTCGAAACCAATATCTACAAAGGCATAGGGGAATAATGCACATTCCTTTGTAATCGGGCGAGTTTCCACTTTCAGATGCAACAGGAATTTCTCGAGTTCGTCATTCCGTTCGCGAGATATGGGAGTTTGAAGTTAAGGAATGCTTGAGAAACCATCAATATTTTCGCAAGTCTGATACTCGAAACCAATAACTACTATGGCCTAGGGCAAAAATGCACTTACCATTGTAATCGGGCGAGTTTCTACTTTCACATGCAACAGGAATTTTTCGAGTTCGTCAATCCGTTCGCGAGATATGGAAGTTTGAAGTTAAGGAATGCTTGAGAAACCATCAAAATTTTCGCAAGTCTGATACTCGAATCCAATAACATCTATGGCCTAGGGCAAAAATACACATACCGTTGAAATCGGACGAGTTTGTGCTTTCAGATGCAATAGGAAATTCTCGAGTTCGTCAATCCGTTCGCGCGATATGGAAGTTTGAAGTTAAGGAATGGTTGAGAAACCATCAAAATTTTCGCAAGTCTGATACTCGAAACCAATAACTACAAAGGCATAGGGGAATAATGCACATACCTTTGTAATCGGGCGAGTTTCCACTTTCAGATGCAACAGGAATTTCTCGAGTTCGTCATTCCGTTCGCGAGATATGGGAGTTTGAAGATAAGGAATGCTTGAGAAACCATCAAAATTTTCGCAAGTCTGATACTCGAAACCAATAACTACTATGGCCTAGGGCAAAAATGCACATACCTTTGTAATCGGGCGAGTTTCCTCTTTCAGATGCAACAGGAATTTCTCGAGTTCGTCATTCCGTACGCGAGATACGGGAGTTTGAAGTTAAGGAATTCTTGAGAAACCATCAAAATTTTCGCAAGCCTGATACTCGAAACCAATAACTACTATGGCTTAGGGCAAAAATGCGCATACCTTTGTAATCGGGCGGGTTTCTACTTTCACATGCCACAGGAATTTCTCGAGTTCGTCAATGCGTTCGCGAGATATGGGAGTTTGAAGTTAAGGAATGATTGAGAAACCATCAAAATTTTCGCAAGTCTGATACTCGAAACCAGTAACTGGAATCGCCTAGGGGAATAATGCACCTACCTTTGTAATCGGGCGAGATTCCACTTTCAGATGCAACAGGCATTTCTCGAGTACGTCATTCCGTTCGCGAGATATGGGAGTTTGAAGTTAAGGAATGCTTGAGAAACCATCAAAATTTTCGCAAGTCTGATACTCGAAACCAATAACTACTATGACCTAGGGCAAAAATGCACATTCCTTTGTAATCGGGCGAGTTTCCACTTTCAGATGCAACAGGAATTTCTCGAGTTCGTCATTCCGTTCGCGAGATATGGGAGTTTGAAGTTAAGGAATGCTTGAGAAACCATCAAAATTTTCGCAAGTCTGATACTCGAATCCAATAACATCTATGGCCTAGGGCAAAAATACACATACCGTTGTAATCGGGCGTGTTTGTGCTTTCAGATGCAATAGGAAATTCTCGAGTTCGTCAATCCGTTCGCGAGATATGGAAGTTTGAAGTTAAGGAATGGTTGAGAAACCATCAAAATTTTCGCAAGTCTGATACTCGAAACCAATAACTACAAAGGCATAGGGGAATAATGCACATACCTTTGTAATCGGGCGAGTTTCCACTTTCAGATGCAACAGGAATTTCTCGAGTTCGTCATTCCGTTCGCGAGATATGGGAGTTTGAAGTTAAGGAATGCTTGAGAAACCATCAAAATTTTCGCAAGTCTGATACTCGAAACCAATAACTACTATGGCCTAGGGCAAAAATGCACATACCTTTGTAATCGGGCGAGTTTCCACTTTCAGATGCAGCAGGAATTTCTCGAGTTCGTCATTCCGTTCGCGAGATACGGGAGTTTGAAGTTAAGGAATTCTTGAGAAACCATCAAAATTTTCGCAAGTCTGATACTCGAAACCAATAACTACTATGACCTAGGGCAAAAATGCACATACCTTTGTAATCGGGCGGGTTTCTACTTTCACATGCAACCGGAATTTCTCGAGTTCGTCAATGCGTTCGCGAGATATGGGAGTTTGAAGTTAAGGAATGATTGAGAAACCATCAAAATTTTCGCAAGTCTGATACTCGAAACCAGTAACTGGAATCGCCTAGGGGAATAATGCACCTACCTTTGTAATCGGGCGAGTTTCCACTTTCAGATGCAACAGGAATTTCTCGAGTACGTCATTCCGTTAGCGAGATATGGGAGTTTGAAGTTAAGGAATGCTTGAGAAACCATCAAAATCTTCACTGGTCTGATACTCGAAACCAATAACTGGAATGGCCTAGGGGTAAAGTACACACACCATCGTAAACGAGCGAGTTACTACTTTCAGATACAACAGGAATTTCTCGAGTTCGTCAATGCGTTCGCGAGATATGGGAGTTTGAAGTTAAGGAATGGTTGAGAAATCATCAAAATTTTCGCATGTCTGATATTCGAAACCAATAACTACAAAGGCATAGGGGAATAATGCACATACCCTTGTAATCGGGCTTGTTTCTGCTTTCAGATACAACAGAAATTTCTCGAGTTCGTCAATGCGTTCGCGAGATATGGGAGTTTGAAGTTAAGGAATGCTTGAGAAACCATCAAAATTTTCGCAAGTCTGATACTCGAAACCAATAACTACTATGGCCTAGGGCAAAAATGTGCATACCGTTGTAATGGGACGAGTTTCTGCTTTCAGATGCAATAGGAAATTCTCGAGTTCGTCAATCCGTTCGCGAGATATGGAAGTTTGAAGTTAAGGAATGTTTGAGAAACCATCGAAATTTTCGCAATTCTGATGCTAGAAACCAATTACTACAATGGCCTAGGGGAAAATACACATGCTGTTGTAATCGGGCGAGTTTCTGCTTTCAGATGCAACAGGAATTTCTCGAGTTCGTCAATCCGTTCGCGAGATATGGGAGTTCGAAGTTAAGGAATGCTTGAGAAACCATCAAAATTTTCGCAAGTCTGATACTCGAAACCAATAACTACAAAGGCATAGGGGAATAATGCACATACCTTTGTAATCGGGCGAGTTTCCACTTTCAGATGCAACAGGAATTTCTCGAGTTCGTCATTCCGTTCGCGAGATATGGGAGTTTGAAGATAAGGAATGCTTGAGAAACCATCAAAATTTTCGCAAGTCTGATACTCGAAACCAATAACTACTATGGCCTAGGGCAAAAATGCACATACCTTTGAAATCGGGCGAGTTTCCTCTTTCAGATGCAACAGGAATTTCTCGAGTTCGTCATTCCGTACGCGAGATACGGGAGTTTGAAGTTAAGGAATTCTTGAGAAACCATCAAAATTTTCGCAAGCCTGATACTCGAAACCAATAACTACTATAGCCTAGGGCAAAAATGCGCAAACCTTTGTAATCGGGCGGGTTTCTACTTTCACATGCCACAGGAATTTCTCGAGTTCGTCAATGCGTTCGCGAGATATGGGAGTTTGAAGTTAAGGAATGATTGAGAAACCATCAAAATTTTCGCAAGTCTGATACTCGAAACCAGTAACTGGAATCGCCTAGGGGAATAATGCACCTACCTTTGTAATCGGGCGAGTTTCCACTTTCAGATGCAACAGGCATTTCTCGAGTACGTCATTCCGTTCGCGAGATATGGGAGTTTGAAGTTAAGGAATGCTTGAGAAACCATCAAAATTTTCGCAAGTCTGATACTCGAAACCAATAACTACTATGACCTAGGGCAAAAATGCACATTCCTTTGTAATCGGGCGAGTTTCCACTTTCAGATGCAACAGGAATTTCTCGAGTTCGTCATTCCGTTCGCGAGATATGGGAGTTTGAAGTTAAGGAATGCTTGAGAAACCATCAAAATTTTCGCAAGTCTGATACTCGAATCCAATAACATCTATGGCCTAGGGCAAAAATACACATACCGTTGTAATCGGGCGAGTTTGTGCTTTCAGATGCAATAGGAAATTCTCGAGTTCGTCAATCCGTTCGCGAGATATGGAAGTTTGAAGTTAAGGAATGGTTGAGAAACCATCAAAATTTTCGCAAGTCTGATACTCGAAACCAATAACTACAAAGGCATAGGGGAATAATGCACATACCTTTGTAATCGGGCGAGTTTCAACTTTCAGATGCAACAGGAATTTCTCGAGTTCGTCATTCCGTTCGCGAGATATGGGAGTTTGAAGTTAAGGAATGCTTGAGAAACCATCAAAATTTTCGCAAGTCTGATACTCGAAACCAATAACTACTATGGCCTAGGGCAAAAATGCACATACCTTTGTAATCGGGCGAGTTTCCACTTTCAGATGCAGCAGGAATTTCTCGAGTTCGTCATTCCGTTCGCGAGATACGGGAGTTTGAAGTTAAGGAATTCTTGAGAAACCATCAAAATTTTCGCAAGTCTGATACTCGAAACCAATAACTACTATGACCTAGGGCAAAAATGCACATACCTTTGTAATCGGGCGGGTTTCTACTTTCACATGCAACCGGAATTTCTCGAGTTCGTCAATGCGTTCGCGAGATATGGGAGTTTGAAGTTAAGGAATGATTGCGAAACCATCAAAATTTTCGCAAGTCTGATACTCGAAACCAGTAACTGGAATCGCCTAGGGGAATAATGCACCTACCTTTGTAATCGGGCGAGTTTCCACTTTCAGATGCAACAGGAATTTCTCGAGTACGTCATTCCGTTAGCGAGATATGGGAGTTTGAAGTTAAGGAATGCTTGAGAAACCATCAAAATCTTCACAGGTCTGATACTCGAAACCAATAACTGGAATGGCCTAGGGGTAAAGTACACACACCATCGTAATCGGGCGAGTTACTACTTTCAGATACAACAGGAATTTCTCGAGTTCGTCAATGCGTTCGCGAGATATGGGAGTTTGAAGTTAAGGAATGGTTGAGAAATCATCAAAATTTTCGCATGTCTGATATTCGAATCCAATAACAACTATGGACTAGGGCAAAAATGTACACACCGTTGTAATGGGACGAGTTTCTGCTTTCAGATGCAATAGGAAATTCTCGAGTTCGTCAATCCGTTCGCGAGATATGGAAGTTTGAAGTTAAGGAATGTTTGAGAAACCATCAAAATTTTGCAAGTCTGATACTCGAAACCAATAACTACTATGGCCTAGGGCAAAAATGCACTTACCGTTGTAATCGGGCGAGTTTCTACTTTCACATGCAACAGGAATTTCTCGAGTTCGTCAATCCGTTGGCGGGATATGGGAGTTTGAAGTTAAGGAATGGTTGAGAAACCATCAAAATCTTCACAGGTCTGATTCTCGAAACCAATAACTGGAATGGCCTAGGGGTAAAGTACACACACCATCGTAAACGGGCGAGTTACTACTTTCAGATACAACAGGAATTTCTCGAGTTCGTCAATGCGTTCGCGAGATATGGGAGTTTGAAGTTAAGGAATGGTTGAGAAATCATCAAAATTTTCGCATGTCTGATATTCGAAACCAATAACTACAAAGGCATAGGGGAATAATGCACATACCCTTGTAATCGGGCTTGTTTCTGCTTTCAGATACAACAGAAATTTCTCGAGTTCGTCAATGCGTTCGCGAGATATGGGAGTTTGAAGTTAAGGAATGCTTGAGAAACCATCAAAATTTTCGCAAGTCTGATACTCGAAACCAATAACTACTATGGCCTAGGGCAAAAATGTGCATACCGTTGTAATGGGACGAGTTTCTGCTTTCAGATGCAATAGGAAATTCTCGAGTTCGTCAATCCGTTCGCGAGATATGGAAGTTTGAAGTTAAGGAATGTTTGAGAAACCATCGAAATTTTCGCAATTCTGATGCTAGAAACCAATTACTACAATGGCCTAGGGGAAAATACACATGCTGTTGTAATCGGGCGAGTTTCTGCTTTCAGATGCAACAGGAATTTCTCGAGTTCGTCAATCCGTTCGCGAGATATGGGAGTTCGAAGTTAAGGAATGCTTGAGAAACCATCAAAATTTTCGCAAGTCTGATACTCGAAACCAGTAACTACTATGGCCTAGGGCAAAAATGCTCATACCGTTGAAATCGGGCGAGTTTCTGTTTTCAGATGCAACAGGAATTTCTCGAGTTCGTCAATCCGTTCGCGAGATATGGGAGTTTGAAGTTAAGGAATGGTTGAAAAACCATTAAAATTTTCGCAAGTCTGATACTAGAAACCAATAACTGGAATGGCCTAGGAGAAAAGTACACACACCATTGTAATCGTGCGAGTTTCTACTTTCAGATGCAACAGGAATTTCTAGAGTTCCTCATTCCGTTCGGGAGATATGGGAGTTTGAAGTTAAGGAATGGTTGAGAAACCATCAAAATTTTCGCAAGTCTGATACTCGAAACCAATAACTACTATGGCCTAGGGCAGAGATGCACATTCCTTTGTAATCGGGCGAGTTTCCACTTTCAGATGCAACAGGAATTTCTCGAGTACGTCAATCTGTTCGCGAGATATGGGAGTTTGAAGTTAAGGGGTGCTTGAGAAACCATCAAAGTTTTCGCAAGTCTGATACTCGAAACCAATAACTACTATGGCCTAGGGCAAAAATGCACATACCGTTGAAATCGGGCGAGTTTCTGCTTTCAGATGCAACAGGAATTTCTCGAGTTCGTCAATCCGTTCGCGAGATATGGGAGTTTGAAGCTAAGGAATGGTTGAGAAACCTTCAAAATTTTCGCTGGTCTGATACTCGAAACCAATAACTGGAGTGGCCTAGGGCAAAAATACACGCACCGTTGTAATCGGGCATGTTTCTGCTTTCAGATGCAATAGGAAATTCTCGAGTTCGTCAATCCGTTCTCGAGATATGGGAGTTTGAAGTTAAGGAATGGTTGAGAAATCATCAAAACCTTCGCAATTCTGATGCTAGAAACGAATAACTGGAATGGCCTAGGGGAAAAGTACACACAACATTGTAATCGGGCGAGTTTCTACTTTCAGATGCAACAGGAATTAATCGAGTTCGTCAATCCGTTCGCGAGAAAGGGGAGTTTGAAGTTAAGGAATGCTTGAGAAACCATCAAAATTTTAGCAAGTCTGATACTCAAAACCAATAACTACAAAGGCATAGGGGAATAATGCACATACCTTTGTAATCGGGCGAGTTTCCACTTTCAGATGCAACAGGAATTTCTCGAGTTCGTCTATCCGTTCGCGGGAAAGGGGAGTTTGAAGTTAAGGAATGCTTGAGAAACCATCAAAATTTTCGCAAGTCTGATACTCGAAACCAATAACTACTATGGCCTAGGGCAAACATGCACATACCTTTGTAATCGGGCGAGTTTCCACTTTCAGATGCAACAGGAATTTCTCGAGTTCGTCATTCCGTTCGCGAGATATGGGAGTTTGAAGTTAAGGAATGCTTGAGAAACCATCAAAATTTTCGCAAGTCTGATACTCGAAACCAATAACTACTATGGCCTAGGGCAAAAATGCACATACCTTTGTAATCGGGCGAGTTTCCACTTTCAGATGCAAAGGAATTTCTCGAGTTCGTCATTCCGTTCGCGAGATATGGGAGTTTGAAGTTAAGGAATGCTTGAGAAACCATCAAAATTTTCGCAAGTCTCATACTCGAAACCAATAACTACTATGGCCTAGGGCAAAAATGCACATACCTCTGTAATCGGGCGAGTTTCCACTTTCAGATGCAACAGGAATTTCTCGAGTTCGTCATTCCGTCCGCGAGATATGGGAGTTTGAAGTTAAGGAATGCTTGAGAAACCATCAAAATTGTCGCAATTCTGATGCTAGAAACCAATAACTACAATGGCCTAGCGGAAAATACACATACCGTTGTAATCGGGCGAGTTTCTGATTTCAGATGCAACAGGAATTTCTCGAGTTTGTCAATCTGTTCGCGAGATATGGGAGTTTGAAGTTACGGAATGCTTGAGAAACCATCAAAATTTTCGCAAGTCTGATACTCGAAACCAATAACTACTATGGCCTAGGGCAAAAATGCAAAGACGGTTGAAATCGGGCGAGTTTCTACTTTCACATGCAACAGGAATTTCTCGACTTCGTCAATCCCTTCGCGAGATATGGGAGTTTGAAGTTAAGGAATGGATGAGAAACCATCAAAATCTTCGCTGATCTGTTACTCGAAACCAATAACTGGAATGGCCTAGGGATAAACTAAACACACCATCGTAATCGGTCGAGTTTCTACTCTCAGTTACAACAGGAATTTCTCGAGTTCGTCAATGCGTTCGCGAGATATGGGAGTTTGAGGTTAAGGAATGGTTGAGAAATCATCAAAATTTTCGCATGTCTGATATTCGAATCCAATAACAACTATGGCCTGGGGCAAAAAGACACACACCGTTGTAATCGGACGAGTTTGTGCTTTCAGATGCAATAGGAAATTCTCGAGTTCGTCAATCCGTTCGCGAGATATGGAAGTTTGAAGTTAAGGAATGATTGAGAAACCATCAAAATTTTCGCAAGTCTGATACTCGAAACCAGTAACTGGTAACGCCTAGGGGAATAATGCACCTACCTTTGTAATCGGGCGAGTTTCCACTTTCAGATGCAACAGGAATTTCTCGAGAACGTCATTCCGTTCGCGAGATATGGGAGTTTGAAGTTAAGGAATGCTTGAGAAACCATCAAAATTTTCGCAAGTCTGATACTCGAAACCAATAACTACAATGGCCTAGGGGAAAATACACATACTGTTGTAATCGGGCGAATTTCTGCTTTCAGATGCAACAGGAATTTCTCGAGTTCGTCCTTCCGTTCGCGAGATATGGGAGTTTGAAGTTAAGGAATGGTTGAGAAACCATCAAAAGTTTCGCAAGTCTGATACTCGAAACCAATAACTACTATGGCCTAGGGCAGAAATGCACATTCCTTTGTAATCGGGCGAGTTTCCACTTTCAGATGCAACAGGAACTTCTCGAGTTCGTCCTTCCGTTCGCGAGATATGGGAGTTTGAAGTTAAGGAATGGTTGAGAAACCATCAAAATTTTCGCAAGTCTGATACTCGAAACCAATAACAACCATGGCCTAGGGCAGAAATGCACATTCCTTTATAATCGAGCGAGTTTCCACTTTCAGATGCAACAGGAATTTCTCGAGTTCGTCATTCCGTTCGTGAGATATGGGAGTTTGAATTAAGGAATGGTTGAAAAACCATTAAAATTTTCGCAAGTCTGATACTCGAACCAATAACTGGAATGGCCTAGGAAAAAAGTACACACACCATTGTAATCGTGCGAGTTTCTACTTTCAGATGCAACAGGAATTTCTAAAGTTCCTCATTCCGTTCGGGAGATATGGGAGTTTGAAGTTAAGGAATGGTTGAGAAACCATCAAAATTTTCGCAAGTCTGATACTCGAAACCAGTAACTACCATGGCCTAGGGCAGAAATGCACATACCGTTGAAATCGGGCGAGTTTCTACTTTCACATGCAACTGGAATTTCTCCAGTTCGTCAATCCGTTCGCGAGATATGGGAGTTTGAAGCTAAGGAATGGTTGAGAAACCTTCAAAATTTTCGCTGTTCTGATACTCGAAACCAATAACTGGAATGGCCTAGGAGAAAAGTACACACACCATTGTAATCGTGCGAGTTTCTACTTTCAGATGCAATGGGAATTTCTAGAGTACCTCATTCCGTTCGGGAGATATGGGAGTTTGAAGTTAAGGAATGGTTGAGAAACCATCAAAATTTTCGCAAGTCTGATACTCGAAACCAATAACTACTATGGCCTAGGGCAGAAATGCACATTCCTTTGTAATCGGGCGAGTTTCCACTTTCAGATGCAACAGGAATTTCTCGAGTTCGTCATTCCGTTCGCGAGATATGGGAGTTTGAAGTTTAGGAATGCTTGAGAAACCATCAAAATTTTCGCAAGTCTGATACTCGAAACCAATAACTAGTACGGCCTAGGGCAAAAATGCACATTCCTTTGTAATCGGGCGAGTTTCCACTTTCAGATGCAACAGGAACTTCTCGAGTTCGTCATTCCGTTCGTGAGATATGGGAGTTTGAAGTTAAGGAATGCTTGAGAAACCATCAAAATTTTCGAAATTCTGATGCTAGAAACCAATAACTACAATGGCCTAAGGGAAAAATGCACATACCGTTCTAATCGGGCGAGTTTCTGCTTTCAGATGCAACAGAAATTTCTCGAGTTCGTCAGTGCGTTCGCGAGATATGGGAGTTTGAAGTTAAGGAATGGTTGAGAAATCATCAAAATTTTCGCATGTCTGATACTCGAATCCAATAACTACTATGGCCTAGGGCAAAAATACACATACCGTTGTAATCGGGCGAGTTTCTGTTTTCAGATGCAATAGGAAATTCTCGAGTTCGTCAATCCGTTCGCGAGATATGGAAGTTTGAAATTAAGGAATGATTGAGAAACCATCAAAATTTTCGCAAGTCTCATACTCGAAACCAATAACTGGAATGGCCTAGGGGAAAAGTACACACACCATTGTAATCGTGCGAGTTTCTACTTTCAGATGCAACAGGAATTTCTAGAGTTCCTCATTCCGTTCGGGAGATATGGGAGTTTGAAGTTAAGGAATGGTTGAGAAACCATCAAAATTTTCGCAAGTCTGATACTCGAAACCAGTAACTACCATGGCCTAGGGGAATAATGCACATACCTTTGTAATCGGGCGAGTTTCCACTTTCAGATGCAACAGGAATTTCTCGAGTTCGTCTATCCGTTCGCGGGAAAGGGGAGTTTGAAGTTAAGGAATGCTTGAGAAACCATCAAAATTTTCGCAAGTCTGATACTCGAAACCAATAACTACTATGGCCTAGGGCAAAAATGCACATACCTTTGTAATCGGGCGAGTTTCCACTTTCAGATGCAACAGGAATTTCTCGAGTTCGTCATTCCGTTTGCGAGATATGGGAGTTTGAAGCTAAGGAATGCTTGAGGAACCATCAAAATTTTCGCAAGTCTGATACTCGAAACCAATAACTGGAATGGCCTAGGACAAAAGTACACACACCATTGTAATCGTGCGAGTTTCTACTTTCAGATGCAACGGGAATTTCTAGAGTACCTCATTCCGTTCGGGAGATATGGGAGTTTGAACTTAAGGAATGGTTGAGAAACCATCAAAATTTTCGCAAGTCTGATACTCGAAACCAATAACTACTATGGCCTAGGGCAGAAATGCACATTCCTTTGTAATCGGGCGAGTTTCCACTTTCAGATGCAACAGGAATTTCTCGAGTTCGTCATTCCGTTCGCGAGATATGGGAGTTTGAAGTTTAGGAATGCTTGAGAAACCATCAAAATTTTCGCAAGTCTGATACTCGAAACCAATAACTAGTACGGCCTAGGGCAAAAATGCACATTCCTTTGTAATCGGGCGAGTTTCCACTTTCAGATGCAACAGGAACTTCTCGAGTTCGTCATTCCGTTCGTGAGATATGGGAGTTTGAAGTTACGGAATGCTTGAGAAACCATCAAAATTTTCGAAATTCTGATGCTAGACACCAATAACTACAATGGCCTAAGGGAAAAATGCACATACCGTTCTAATCGGGCGAGTTTCTGCTTTCAGATGCAACAGAAATTTCTCGAGTTCGTCAGTGCGTTCGCGAGATATGGGAGTTTGAAGTTAAGGAATGGTTGAGAAATCATCAAAATTTTCGCATGTCTGATACTCGAATCCAATAACTACTATGGCCTAGGGCAAAAATACACATACCGTTGTAATCGGGCGAGTTTCTGTTTTCAGATGCAATAGGAAATTCTCGAGTTCGTCAATCCGTTCGCGAGATATGGAAGTTTGAAATTAAGGAATGATTGAGAAACCATCAAAATTTTCGCAAGTCTCATACTCGAAACCAATAACTGGAATGGCCTAGGGGAAAAGTACACACACCATTGTAATCGTGCGAGTTTCTACTTTCAGATGCAACAGCAATTTCTCGAGTTCGTCATTCCGTACGCGAGATATGGGAGTTTGAAGTTAAGGAATGGTTGAGAAACCTTCAAAATTGTCGCAAGTCTGATACTCGAAACCAATAACTACTATGGCCTAGGGCAAAAATGCACATAACTTTGTCATCGGGCGAGTTTCTACTTTCAGATGCAACAGGAATTTCTCGAGTTCGTCATTCCGTTCGCGAGATATGAGAGTTTGCAGTTAAGGAATGGTTGAGATACCATCAAAATTTTCGCAGGTCTAATACTCGAAACCAATAACTACAAAGGCATTGGGGAAAAATGCACATACCGTTGAAATCGGGCTAGGTTCTGCTTTCAGATGCAACAGGAATTTCTCGAGTTCGTCTATCCGTTCGCGGGAAAGGGGAGTTTGAAGTTAAGGAATGCTTGAGAAACCATCAAAATTTTCGCAAGTCTGAAACTCGAAACCAATAACTACTATGGCCTAGGGCAAAAATGCACATACCTTTGTAATCGGGCGAGTTTCCACTTTCAGATGCAATAGGAATTTCTCGAGTTCGTCAATCCGTTCGCGAGATATGGGAGTTTGAAGTTAAGGAATGCTTGAGAAACCATCAAAATTTTCGCAAGTCTGATACTCGAAACCAATAACTACTATGGCCTAGGGCAAAAATGCACATACCTTTGTAATCGGGCGAGTTTCCACTTTCAGATGCAACAGGAATTTCTCGAGTTCGTCATTCCGTTTGCGAGATATGGGAGTTTGAAGCTAAGGAATGCTTGAGAAACCATCAAAATTTTCGCAAATCTGATACTCGAAACCAATAACTGGAATGGCCTAGGACAAAAGTACACACACCATTGTAATCGTGCGAGTTTCTACTTTCAGATGCAACGGGAATTTCTAGAGTACCTCATTCCGTTCGGGAGATATGGGAGTTTGAACTTAAGGAATGGTTGAGAAACCATCAAAATTTTCGCAAGTCTGATACTCGAAACCAATAACTACTATGGCCTAGGGCAGAAATGCACATTCCTTTGTAATCGGGCGAGTTTCCACTTTCAGATGCAACAGGAATTTCTCGAGTTCGTCATTCCGTTCGCGAGATATGGGAGTTTGAAGTTTAGGAATGCTTGAGAAACCATCAAAATTTTCGCAAGTCTGATACTCGAAACCAATAACTAGTACGGCCTAGGGCAAAAATGCACATTCCTTTGTAATCGGGCGAGTTTCCACTTTCAGATGCAACAGGAACTTCTCGAGTTCGTCATTCCGTTCGTGAGATATGGGAGTTTGAAGTTACGGAATGCTTGAGAAACCATCAAAATTTTCGAAATTCTGATGCTAGACACCAATAACTACAATGGCCTAAGGGAAAAATGCACATACCGTTCTAATCGGGCGAGTTTCTGCTTTCAGATGCAACAGAAATTTCTCGAGTTCGTCAGTGCGTTCGCGAGATATGGGAGTTTGAAGTTAAGGAATGGTTGAGAAATCATCAAAATTTTCGCATGTCTGATACTCGAATCCAATAACTACTATGGCCTAGGGCAAAAATACACATACCGTTGTAATCGGGCGAGTTTCTGTTTTCAGATGCAATAGGAAATTCTCGAGTTCGTCAATCCGTTCGCGAGATATGGAAGTTTGAAATTAAGGAATGATTGAGAAACCATCAAAATTTTCGCAAGTCTCATACTCGAAACCAATAACTGGAATGGCCTAGGGGAAAAGTACACACACCATTGTAATCGTGCGAGTTTCTACTTTCAGATGCAACAGCAATTTCTCGAGTTCGTCATTCCGTACGCGAGATATGGGAGTTTGAAGTTAAGGAATGGTTGAGAAACCTTCAAAATTGTCGCAAGTCTGATACTCGAAACCAATAACTACTATGGCCTAGGGCAAAAATGCACATAACTTTGTCATCGGGCGAGTTTCTACTTTCAGATGCAACAGGAATTTCTCGAGTTCGTCATTCCGTTCGCGAGATATGAGAGTTTGCAGTTAAGGAATGGTTGAGATACCATCAAAATTTTCGCAGGTCTAATACTCGAAACCAATAACTACAAAGGCATTGGGGAAAAATGCACATACCGTTGAAATCGGGCTAGGTTCTGCTTTCAGATGCAACAGGAATTTCTCGAGTTCGTCTATCCGTTCGCGGGAAAGGGGAGTTTGAAGTTAAGGAATGCTTGAGAAACCATCAAAATTTTCGCAAGTCTGATACTCGAAACCAATAACTACTATGGCCTAGGGCAAAAATGCACATACCTTTGTAATCGGGCGAGTTTCCACTTTCAGATGCAATAGGAATTTCTCGAGTTCGTCAATCCGTTCGCGAGATATGGGAGTTTGAAGTTAAGGAATGCTTGAGAAACCATCAAAATTTTCGCAAGTCTGATACTCGAAACCAATAACTACTATGGCCTAGGGCAAAAATGCACATACCTTTGTAATCGGGCGAGTTTCCACTTTCAGATGCAACAGGAATTTCTCGAGTTCGTCATTCCGTTTGCGAGATATGGGAGTTTGAAGCTAAGGAATGCTTGAGAAACCATCAAAATTTTCGCAAGTCTGATACTCGAAACCAATAACTGGAATGGCCTAGGACAAAAGTACACACACCATTGTAATCGTGCGAGTTTCTACTTTCAGATGCAACGGGAATTTCTAGAGTACCTCATTCCGTTCGGGAGATATGGGAGTTTGAACTTAAGGAATGGTTGAGAAACCATCAAAATTTTCGCAAGTCTGATACTCGAAACCAATAACTACTATGGCCTAGGGCAGAAATGCACATTCCTTTGTAATCGGGCGAGTTTCCACTTTCAGATGCAACAGGAATTTCTCGAGTTCGTCATTCCGTTCGCGAGATATGGTAGTTTGAAGTTTAGGAATGCTTGAGAAACCATCAAAATTTTCGCAAGTCTGATACTCGAAACCAATAACTAGTACGGCCTAGGGCAAAAATGCACATTCCTTTGTAATCGGGCGAGTTTCCACTTTCAGATGCAACAGGAACTTCTCGAGTTCGTCATTCCGTTCGTGAGATATGGGAGTTTGAAGTTACGGAATGCTTGAGAAACCATCAAAATTTTCGAAATTCTGATGCTAGACACCAATAACTACAATGGCCTAAGGGAAAAATGCACATACCGTTCTAATCGGGCGAGTTTCTGCTTTCAGATGCAACAGAAATTTCTCGAGTTCGTCAGTGCGTTCGCGAGATATGGGAGTTTGAAGTTAAGGAATGGTTGAGAAATCATCAAAATTTTCGCATGTCTGATACTCGAATCCAATAACTACTATGGCCTAGGGCAAAAATACACATACCGTTGTAATCGGGCGAGTTTCTGTTTTCAGATGCAATAGGAAATTCTCGAGTTCGTCAATCCGGTCGCGAGATATGGAAGTTTGAAATTAAGGAATGATTGAGAAACCATCAAAATTTTCGCAAGTCTCATACTCGAAACCAATAACTGGAATGGCCTAGGGGAAAAGTACACACACCATTGTAATCGTGCGAGTTTCTACTTTCAGATGCAACAGCAATTTCTCGAGTTCGTCATTCCGTACGCGAGATATGGGAGTTTGAAGTTAAGGAATGGTTGAGAAACCTTCAAAATTGTCGCAAGTCTGATACTCGAAACCAATAACTACTATGGCCTAGGGCAAAAATGCACATAACTTTGTCATCGGGCGAGTTTCTACTTTCAGATGCAACAGGAATTTCTCGAGTTCGTCATTGCGTTCGCGAGATATGGGAGTTTGAAGTTAAGGAATGGTTGAGAAATCATCAAAATTTTCGCATGTCTGATACTCGAATCCAATAACTACTATGGCCTAGGGCAAAAATACGCATACCGTTGTAATCGGGCGAGTTTCTGTTTTCAGATGCAACAGGAATTTCTCGAGTTCGTCATTCCGTTCGCGAGATATGGAAGTTTGAAGTTAAGGAATGGTTGAGAAATCATCAAAACTTTCGCAATTCTGATGCTAGAAACGAATAACTGGAATGGCCTAGGGGAAAAGTACACACAACATTGTAATCGGGCGAGTTTCTACTTTCAGATGCAACAGGAATTAATCGAGTTCGTCAATCCGTTCGCGAGAAAGGGGAGTTTTAAGTTAAGGAATGCTTGAGAAACCATCAAAATTTTCGCAAGTCTGATACTCGAAACCAATAACTACAAAGGCATAGGGGAATAATGCACATACCTTTGTAATCGGGCGAGTTTCCACTTTCAGATGCAACAGGAATTTCTCGAGTTCGTCTATCCGTTCGCGGGAAAGGGGAGTTTGAAGTTAAGGAATGCTTGAGAAACCATCAAAATTTTCGCAAGTCTGATACTCGAAACCAATAACTACTATGGCCTAGGGCAAAAATGCACATACCTTTGTAATCGGGCGAGTTTCCACTTTCAGATGCAATAGGAATTTCTCGAGTTCGTCAATCCGTTCGCGAGATATGGGAGTTTGAAGTTAAGGAATGCTTGAGAAACCATCAAAATTTTCGCAAGTCTGATACTCGAAACCAATAACTACTATGGCCTAGGGCAAAAATGCACATACCTTTGTAATCGGGCGAGTTTCCACTTTCAGATGCAACAGGAATTTCTCGAGTTCGTCATTCCGTTTGCGAGATATGGGAGTTTGAAGCTAAGGAATGGATGAGAAACCATCAAAATTTTCGCAAGTCTGATACTCGAAACCAATAACTACAATGGCCTACGGGAAAAATACACATACCGTTGTAATCGGGCGAGTTTCTGTTTTCAGATGCAATAGGAAATTCTCGAGTTCGTCAATCCGTTCGCGAGATATGGAAGTTTGAAATTAAGGAATGATTGAGAAACCATCAAAATTTTCGCAAGTCTCATACTCGAAACCAATAACTGGAATGGCCTAGGGGAAAAGTACACACACCATTGTAATCGTGCGAGTTTCTACTTTCAGATGCAACAGGAATTTCTAGAGTTCCTCATTCCGTTCGGGAGATATGGGAGTTTGAAGTTAACGAATGGTTGAGAAACCATCAAAATTTTCGCAAGTCTGATACTCGAAACCAGTAACTACCATGGCCTAGGGGAATAATGCACATACCTTTGTAATCGGGCGAGTTTCCACTTTCAGATGCAACAGGAATTTCTCGAGTTCGTCTATCCGTTCGCGGGAAAGGGGAGTTTGAAGTTAAGGAATGCTTGAGAAACCATCAAAATTTTCGCAAGTCTGATACTCGAAACCAATAACTACTATGGCCTAGGGCAAAAATGCACATACCTTTGTAATCGGGCGAGTTTCCACTTTCAGATGCAACAGGAATTTCTCGAGTTCGTCATTCCGTTTGCGAGATATGGGAGTTTGAAGCTAAGGAATGCTTGAGAAACCATCAAAATTTTCGCAAGTCTGATACTCGAAACCAATAACTGGAATGGCCTAGGAGAAAAGTACACACACCATTGTAATCGTGCGAGTTTCTACTTTCAGATGCAACGGGAATTTCTAGAGTACCTCATTCCGTTCGGGAGATATGGGAGTTTGAAGTTAAGGAATGGTTGAGAAACCATCAAAATTTTCGCAAGTCTGATACTCGAAACCAATAACTACTATGGCCTAGGGCAGAAATGCACATTCCTTTGTAATCGGGCGAGTTTCCACTTTCAGATGCAACAGGAATTTCTCGAGTTCGTCATTCCGTTCGCGAGATATGGGAGTTTGAAGTTTAGGAATGCTTGAGAAACCATCAAAATTTTCGCAAGTCTGATACTCGAAACCAATAACTAGTACGGCCTAGGGCAAAAATGCACATTCCTTTGTAATCGGGCGAGTTTCCACTTTCAGATGCAACAGGAACTTCTCGAGTTCGTCATTCCGTTCGTGAGATATGGGAGTTTGAAGTTAAGGAATGGTTGAGAAACCTTCAAAATTGTCGCAAGTCTGATACTCGAAACCAATAACTACTATGGCCTAGGGCAAAAATGCACATAACTTTGTCATCGGGCGAGTTTCTACTTTCAGATGCAACAGCAATTTCTCGAGTTCGTCATTCCGTTCGCGAGATATGGGAGTTTGAAGTTAAGGAATGGTTGAGAAACCTTCAAAATTGTCGCAAGTCTGATACTCGAAACCAATAACTACTATGGCCTAGGGCAAAAATGCACATAACTTTGTCATCGGGCGAGTTTCTACTTTCAGATGCAACAGGAATTTCTCGAGTTCGTCATTCCGTTCGCGAGATATGGGAGTTTGAAGCTAAGGAATGCTTGAGAAACCATCAAAATTTTCGCAAGTCTGATACTCGAAACCAATAACTGGAATGGCCTAGGAGAAAAGTACACACACCATTGTAATCGTGCGAGTTTCTACTTTCAGATGCAACGGGAATTTCTAGAGTACCTCATTCCGTTCGGGAGATATGGGAGTTTGAAGTTAAGGAATGGTTGAGAAACCATCAAAATTTTCGCAAGTCTGATACTCGAAACCAATAACTACTATGGCCTAGGGCAGAAATGCACATTCCTTTGTAATCGGGCGAGTTTCCACTTTCAGATGCAACAGGAATTTCTCGAGTTCGTCATTCCGTTCGCGAGATATGGGAGTTTGAAGTTTAGGAATGCTTGAGAAACCATCAAAATTTTCGCAAGTCTGATACTCGAAACCAATAACTAGTACGGCCTAGGGCAAAAATGCACATTCCTTTGTAATCGGGCGAGTTTCCACTTTCAGATGCAACAGGAACTTCTCGAGTTCGTCATTCCGTTCGTGAGATATGGGAGTTTGAAGTTAAGGAATGGTTGAGAAACCTTCAAAATTGTCGCAAGTCTGATACTCGAAACCAATAACTACTATGGCCTAGGGCAAAAATGCACATAACTTTGTCATCGGGCGAGTTTCTACTTTCAGATGCAACAGCAATTTCTCGAGTTCGTCATTCCGTTCGCGAGATATGAGAGTTTGCAGTTAAGGAATGGTTGAGATACCATCAAAATTTTCGCAGGTCTAATACTCGAAACCAATAACTACAAAGGCATTGGGGAAAAATGCACATACCGTTGAAATCGGGCTAGGTTCTGCTGTCAGATGCAACAGGAATTTCTCGAGTTCGTCAATCCGTTCGCGAGATATGGGAGTTTGAAGCTAAGGAATGGTTGAGAAACCTTCAAAATTTTCGCTGGTCTGATACTCGAAACCAATAACTGGAATGGCCTAGGGCAAAAATACACGCACCGTTGTAATCGGGCGTGTTTCTGCTTTCAGATGCAATAGGAAATTCCCGAGTTCGTCAATCCGTTTTCGAGATATGGGAGTTTGAAGTTAAGGAATGGTTGAGAAATCATCAAAACTTTCGCAATTCTGATGCTAGAAACGAATAACTGGAATGGCCTAGGGGAAAAGTACACACAACATTGTAATCGGGCGAGTTTCTACTTTCAGATGCAACAGGAATTAATCGAGTTCGTCAATCCGTTCGTGAGATATGGGAGTTTGAAGTTAAGGAATGCTTGAGAAACCATCAAAATTTTCGCAATTCTGATGCTAGAAACCAATAACTATAATGGCCTAAGGGAAAAATGCACATACCGTTCTAATCGGGCGAGTTTCTGCTTTCAGATGCAACAGAAATTTCTCGAGTTCGTCATTGCGTTCGCGAGATATGGGAGTTTGAAGTTAAGGAATGGTTGAGAAATCATCAAAATTTTCGCATGTCTGATACTCGAATCCAATAACTACTATGGCCTAGGGCAAAAATACGCATACCGTTGTAATCGGGCGAGTTTCTGTTTTCAGATGCAACAGGAATTTCTCGAGTTCGTCATTCCGTTCGCGAGATATGGAAGTTTGAAGTTAAGGAATGGTTGAGAAATAATCAAAACTTTCGCAATTCTGATGCTAGAAACGAATAACTGGAATGGCCTAGGGGAAAAGTACACACAACATTGTAATCGGGCGAGTTTCTACTTTCAGATGCAACAGGAATTAATCGAGTTCGTCAATCCGTTCGCGAGAAAGGGGAGTTTTAAGTTAAGGAATGCTTGAGAAACCATCAAAATTTTCGCAAGTCTGATACTCGAAACCAATAACTACAAAGGCATAGGGGAATAATGCACATACCTTTGTAATCGGGCGAGTTTCCACTTTCAGATGCAACAGGAATTTCTCGAGTTCGTCTATCCGTTCGCGGGAAAGGGGAGTTTGAAGTTAAGGAATGCTTGAGAAACCATCAAAATTTTCGCAAGTCTGATACTCGAAACCAATAACTACTATGGCCTAGGGCAGAAATGCACATTCCTTTGTAATCGGGCGAGTTTCCACTTTCAGATGCAATAGGAATTTCTCGAGTTCGTCAATCCGTTCGCGAGATATGGGAGTTTGAAGTTAAGGAATGGTTGAGAAATCATCAAAATTTTCGCAAGTCTGATACTCGAAACCAATAACTACTATGGCCTAGGGCAAAAATGCACATTCCTTTGTAATCGGGCGAGTTTCCACTTTCAGATGCAACAGGAATTTCTCGAGTTCGTCATTCCGTTCGCGAGATATGGGAGTTTGAAGTTAAGGAATGCTTGAGAAACCATCAAAATTTTCGCAAGTCTGATACTCGAAACCAATAACTAGTATGGCCTAGGGCAAAAATGCACATACCTTTGTAATCGGGCGAGTTTCCACTTTCAGATGCAACAGGAATTTCTCGAGTTCGTCAATCCGTTCGCGAGATATGGAAGTTTGAAATTAAGGAATGATTGAGAAACCATCAAAATTTTCGCAAGTCTCATACTCGAAACCAATAACTGGAATGGCCTAGGGGAAAAGTACACACACCATTGTAATCGTGCGAGTTTCTACTTTCAGATGCAACAGCAATTTCTCGAGTTCGTCATTCCGTTCGCGAGATATGGGAGTTTGAAGTTAAGGAATGGTTGAGAAACCTTCAAAATTGTCGCAAGTCTGATACTCGAAACCAATAACTACTATGGCCTAGGGCAAAAATGCACATAACTTTGTCATCGGGCGAGTTTCCACTTTCAGATGCAACAGGAATTTCTCGATTTCGTCATTCCGTTCGCGAGATATGAGAGTTTGCAGTTAAGGAATGGTTGAGATACCATCAAAATTTTCGCAGGTCTAATACTCGAAACCAATAACTACTATGGCCTAGGGCAAAAATGCACATACCTTTGTAATCGGGCGAGTTTCCACTTGCAGATGCAACAGGAATTTCTCGAGTTCGTCAATCCGTTCGCGAGATATGGGAGTTTGAAGTTAAGGAATGCTTGAGAAACCATCAAAATTTTCGCAAGTCTGATACTCGAAACCAATAACTACTATGGCCTAGGGCAAAAATGCACATACCGTTGAAATCGGGCGAGTTTCTGCTTTCAGATGCAACAGGAATTTCTCGAGTTCGTCAATCCGTTCGCGAGATATGGGAGTTTGAAGCTAAGGAATGGTTGAGGAACCTTCAAAATTTTCGCTGGTCTGATACTCGAAACCAATAACTGGAATGGCCTAGGGCAAAAATACACGCACCGTTGTAATCGGGCGTGTTTCTGCTTTCAGATGCAATAGGAAATTCTCGAGTTCGTCGATCCGTTCTCGAGATATGGGAGTTTGAAGTTAAGGAATGCTTGAGAAATCATCAAAACTTTCGCAATTCTGATGCTAGAAACGAATAACTGGAATGGCCTAGGGGAAAAGTACACACAACATTGTAATCGGGCGAGTTTCTACTTTCAGATGCAACAGGAATTAATCGAGTTCGTCAATCCGTTCGCGAGAAAGGGGAGTTTTAAGTTAAGGAATGCTTGAGAAACCATCAAAATTTTCGCAAGTCTGATACTCGAAACCAATAACTACAAAGGCATAGGGGAATAATGCACATACCTTTGTAATCGGGCGAGTTTCCACTTTCAGATGCAACAGGAATTTCTCGGGTTCGTCTATCCGTTCGCGGGAAAGGGGAGTTTGAAGTTAAGGAATGCTTGAGAAACCATCAAAATTTTCGCAAGTCTGATACTCGAAACCAATAACTACTATGGCCTAGGGCAAAAATGCACATACCTTTGTAATCGGGCGAGTTTCCACTTTCAGATGCAATAGGAATTTCTCGAGTTCGTCAATCCGTTCGCGAGATATGGGAGTTTGAAGTTAAGGAATGCTTGAGAAACCATCAAAATTTTCGCAAGTCTGATACTCGAAACCAATAACTACTATGGCCTAGGGCAAAAATGCACATACCTTTGTAATCTGGCGAGTTTCCACTTTCAGATGCAATAGGAATTTCTCGAGTTCGTCAATCCGTTCGCGAGATATGGGAGTTTGAAGTTAAGGAATGCTTGAGAAACCATCAAAATTTTCGCAAGTCTGATACTCGAAACCAATAACTACTATGGCCTAGGGCAAAAATGCACATACCTTTGTAATCGGGCGAGTTTCCACTTGCAGATGCAACAGGAATTTCTCGAGTTCGTCATTCCGTTTGCGAGATATGGGAGTTTGAAGCTAAGGAATGCTTGAGAAACCATCAAAATTTTCGCAAGTCTAATACTCGAAACCAATAACTGGAATGGCCTAGGAGAAAAGTACACACACCATTGTAATCGTGCGAGCTTCTACTTTCAGATGCAACGGGAATTTCTAGAGTACCTCATTCCGTTCGGGAGATATGGGAGTTTGAAGTTAAGGAATGGTTGAGAAACCATCAAAATTTTCGCAAGTCTGATACTCGATACCAATAACTACTATGGCCTAGGGCAGAAATGCACATTCCTTTGTAATCGGGCGAGTTTCCACTTTCAGATGCAACAGGAATTTCTGGAGTTCGTCATTCCGTTCGCGAGATATGGGAGTTTGAAGTTTAGGAATGCTTGAGAAACCATCAAAATTTTCGCAAGTCTGATACTCGAAACCAATAACTAGTACGGCCTAGGGCAAAAATGCACATTCCTTTGTAATCGGGCGAGTTTCCACTTTCAGATGCAACAGGAACTTCTCGAGTTCGTCATTCCGTTCGTGAGATATGGGAGTTTGAAGTTAAGGAATGCTTGAGAAACCATCAAAATTTTCGAAATTCTGATGCTAGAAACCAATAACTACAATGGCCTAAGGGAAAAATGCACATACCGTTCTAATCGGGCGAGTTTCTGTTTTCAGATGCAATAGGAAATTCTCGAGTTCGTCAATCCGTTCGCGAGATATGGAAGTTTGAAATTAAGGAATGATTGAGAAACCATCAAAATTTTCGCAAGTCTCATACTCGAAACCAATAACTGGAATGGCCTAGGGGAAAAGTACACACACCATTGTAATCGTGCGAGTTTCTACTTTCAGATGCAAGAGCAATTTCTCGAGTTCGTCATTCCGTTCGCGAGATATGGGAGTTTGAAGTTAAGGAATGGTTGAGAAACCTTCAAAATTGTCGCAAGTCTGATACTCGAAACCAATAACTACTATGGCCTAGGGCAAAAATGCACATAACTTTGTCATCGGGCGAGTTTCTACTTTCAGATGCAACAGGAATTAATCGAGTTCGTCAATCCGTTCGTGAGATATGGGAGTTTGAAGTTAAGGAATGCTTGAGAAACCATCAAAATTTTCGCAATTCTGATGCTAGAAACCAATAACTATAATGGCCTAAGGGAAAAATGCACATACCGTTCTAATCGGGCGAGTTTCTGCTTTCAGATGCAACAGAAATTTCTCGAGTTCGTCAGTGCGTTCGCGAGATATGGGAGTTTGAAGTTAAGGAATGGTTGAGAAATCATCAAAATTTTCGCATGTCTGATACTCGAATCCAATAACTACTATGGCCTAGGGCAAAAATACGCATACCGTTGTAATCGGGCGAGTTTCTGTTTTCAGATGCAACAGGAATTTCTCGAGTTCGTCATTCCGTTCGCGAGATATGGAAGTTTGAAGTTAAGGAATGGTTGAGAAATCATCAAAACTTTCGCAATTCTGATGCTAGAAACGAATAACTGGAATGGCCTAGGGGAAAAGTACACACAACATTGTAATCGGGCGAGTTTCTACTTTCAGATGCAACAGGAATTAATCGAGTTCGTCAATCCGTTCGCGAGAATGGGGAGTTTTAAGTTAAGGAATGCTTGAGAAACCATCAAAATTTTCGCAAGTCTGATACTCGAAACCAATAACTACTATGGCCTAGGGCAAAAATGCACATACCGTTGAAATCGGGCGAGTTTCTGCTTTCAGATGCAACAGGAATTTCTCGAGTTCGTCAATCCGTTCGCGAGATATGGGAGTTTGAAGCTAAGGAATGGTTGAGGAACCTTCAAAATTTTCGCTGGTCTGATACTCGAAACCAATAACTGGAATGGCCTAGGGCAAAAATACACGCACCGTTGTAATCGGGCGTGTTTCTGCTTTCAGATGCAATAGGAAATTCTCGAGTTCGTCGATCCGTTCTCGAGATATGGGAGTTTGAAGTTAAGGAATGCTTGAGAAATCATCAAAACTTTCGCAATTCTGATGCTAGAAACGAATAACTGGAATGGCCTAGGGGAAAAGTACACACAACATTGTAATCGGGCGAGTTTCCACTTTCAGATGCAACAGGAATTTCTCGAGTACGTCAATCCGTTCGCGAGATATGGGAGTTTGAAGTTAAGGAGTGCTTGAGAAACCATCAATGTTTTCGCAAGTCTGATACTCGAAACCAATAACTACTATGGCCTAGGGCAAAAATGCACATACCGTTCAAATCGGGCGAGTTTCTGCTTTCAGATGCAACAGGAATTTCTCGAGTTCGTCAATCCGTTCGCGAGATATGGGAGTTTGAAGCTAAGGAATGGTTGAGGAACCTTCAAAATTTTCGCTGGTCTGATACTCGAAACCAATAACTGGAATGGCCTAGGGCAAAAATACACGCACCGTTGTAATCGGGCGTGTTTCTGCTTTCAGATGCAATAGGAAATTCTCGAGTTCGTCGATCCGTTCTCGAGATATGGGAGTTTGAAGTTAAGGAATGCTTGAGAAATCATCAAAACTTTCGCAATTCTGATGCTAGAAACGAATAACTGGAATGGCCTAGGGGAAAAGTACACACAACATTGTAATCGGGCGAGTTTCTACTTTCAGATGCAACAGGAATTAATCGAGTTCGTCAATCCGTTCGCGAGAATGGGGAGTTTTAAGTTAAGGAATGCTTGAGAAACCATCAAAATTTTCGCAAGTCTGATACTCGAAACCAATAACTACAAAGGCATAGGGGAATAATGCACATACCTTTGTAATCGGGCGAGTTTCCACTTTCAGATGCAACAGGAATTTCTCGGGTTCGTCTATCCGTTCGCGGGAAAGGGGAGTTTGAAGTTAAGGAATGCTTGAGAAACCATCAAAATTTTCGCAAGTCTGATAATCGAAACCAATAACTACTATGGCCTAGGGCAAAAATGCACATACCTTTGTAATCGGGCGAGTTTCCACTTTCAGATGCAATAGGAATTTCTCGAGTTCGTCAATCCGTTCGCGAGATGTGGGAGTTCGAAGTTAAGGAATGCTTGAGAAACCATCAAAATTTTCGCAAGTCTGATACTCGAAACCAATAACTACTATGGCCTAGGGCAAAAATGCACATACCTTTGTAATCGGGCGAGTTTCCACTTTCAGATGCAATAGGAATTTCTCGAGTTCGCCAATCCGTTCGCGAGATATGGGAGTTTGAAGTTAAGGAATGCTTGAGAAACCATCAAAATTTTCGCATGTCTGATACTCGAATCCAATAACTACTATGGCCTAGGGCAAAAATACACATACCGTTGTAATCGGGCGAGTTTCTGTTTTCAGATGCAACAGGAATTTCTCGAGTTCGTCATTCCGTTTGCGAGATATGGGAGTTTGAAGCTAAGGAATGCTTGAGAAACCATCAAAATTTTCGCAAGTCTGATACTCGAAACCAATAACTGGAATGGCCTAGGAGAAAAGTACACACACCATTGTAATCGTGCGAGCTTCTACTTTCAGATGCAACGGGAATTTCTAGAGTACCTCATTCCGTTCGGGAGATATGGGAGTTTGAAGTTAAGGAATGGTTGAGAAACCATCAAAATTTTCGCAAGTCTGATACTCGAAACCAATAACTACTATGGCCTAGGGCAGAAATGCACATTCCTTTGTAATCGGGCGAGTTTCCACTTTCAGATGCAACAGGAATTTCTGGAGTTCGTCATTCCGTTCGCGAGATATGGGAGTTTGAAGTTTAGGAATGCTTGAGAAACCATCAAAATTTTCGCAAGTCTGATACTCGAAACCAATAACTAGTACGGCCTAGGGCAAAAATGCACATTCCTTTGTAATCGGGCGAGTTTCCACTTTCAGATGCAACAGGAACTTCTCGAGTTCGTCATTCCGTTCGTGAGATATGGGAGTTTGAAGTTAAGGAATGCTTGAGAAACCATCAAAATTTTCGAAATTCTGATGCTAGAAACCAATAACTACAATGGCCTAAGGGAAAAATGCACATACCGTTCTAATCGGGCGAGTTTCTGCTTTCAGATGCAACAGAAATTTCTCGAGTTCGTCAGTGCGTTCGCGAGATATGGGAGTTTGAAGTTAAGGAATGGTTGAGAAATCATCAAAATTTTCGCATGTCTGATACTCGAATCCAATAACTACTATGGCCTAGGGCAAAAATACACATACCGTTGTAATCGGGCGAGTTTCTGTTTTCAGATGCAACAGGAATTTCTCGAGTTCGTCATTCTGTTCGCGAGATATGGAAGTTTGAAGTTAAGGAATGGTTGAGAAATCATCAAAACTTTCGCAATTCTGATGCTAGAAACGAATAACTGGATTGGCCTAGGGGAAAAGTACACACAACATTGTAATCGGGCGAGTTTCTACTTTCAGATGCAACAGGAATTAATCGAGTTCGTCAATCCGTTCGCGAGAAAGGGGAGTTTTAAGTTAAGGAATGCTTGAGAAACCATCAAAATTTTCGCAAGTCTGATACTCGAAACCAATAACTACAAAGGCATAGGGGAATAATGCACATACCTTTGTAATCGGGCGAGTTTCCACTTTCAGATGCAACAGGAATTTCTCGAGTTCGTCTATCCGTTCGCGGGAAAGGGGAGTTTGAAGTTAAGGAATGCTTGAGAAACCATCAAAATTTTCGCAAGTCTGATAATCGAAACCAATATCTACTATGGCCTAGGGCAAAAATGCACATACCTTTGTAATCGGGCGAGTTTCCACTTTCAGATGCAATAGGAATTTCTCGAGTTCGTCAATCCGTTCGCGAGATATGGGAGTTTGAAGTTAAGGAATGCTTGAGAAACCATCAAAATTTTCGCAAGTCTGATACTCGAAACCAATAACTACTATGGCCTAGGGCAAAAATGCACATACCTTTGTAATCGGGCGAGTTTCCACTTTCAGATGCAATAGGAATTTCTCGAGTTCGCCAATCCGTTCGCGAGATATGGGAGTTTGAAGTTAAGGAATGCTTGAGAAACCATCAAAATTTTCGCATGTCTGATACTCGAATCCAATAACTACTATGGCCTAGGGCAAAAATACACATACCGTTGTAATCGGGCGAGTTTCTGTTTTCAGATGCAACAGGAATTTCTCGAGTTCGTCATTCCGTTTGCGAGATATGGGAGTTTGAAGCTAAGGAATGCTTGAGAAACCATCAAAATTTTCGCAAGTCTGATACTCGAAACCAATAACTGGAATGGCCTAGGAGAAAAGTACACACACCATTGTAATCGTGCGAGCTTCTACTTTCAGATGCAACGGGAATTTCTAGAGTACCTCATTCCGTTCGGGAGATATGGGAGTTTGAAGTTAAGGAATGGTTGAGAAACCATCAAAATTTTCGCAAGTCTGATACTCGAAACCAATAACTACTATGGCCTAGGGCAAAAATGCACATAACTTTGTCATCGGGCGAGTTTCCACTTTCAGATGCAACAGGAATTTCTCGATTTCGTCATTCCGTTCGCGAGATATGAGAGTTTGCAGTTAAGGAATGGTTGAGATACCATCAAAATTTTCGCAGGTCTAATACTCGAAACCAATAACTACAAAGGCATTGGGGAAAAATGCACATACCTTTGTAATCGGGCGAGTTTCCACTTTCAGATGCAACAGGAATTTCTCGAGTACGTCAATCCGTTCGCGAGATATGGGAGTTTGAAGTTAAGGAGTGCTTGAGAAACCATCAAAACTTTCGCAATTCTGATGCTAGAAACGAATAACTGGAATGGCCTAGGGGAAAAGTACACACAACATTGTAATCGTGCGAGTTTCTACTTTCAGATGCAACAGCAATTTCTCGAGTTCGTCATTCCGTTCGCGAGAAAGGGGAGTTTTAAGTTAAGGAATGCTTGAGAAACCATCAAAATTTTCGAAATTCTGATGCTAGAAACCAATAACTTCAATGGCCTAAGGGAAAAATGCACATACCGTTCTAATCGGGCGAGTTTCTGCTTTCAGATGCAACAGAAATTTCTCGAGTTCGTCAGTGCGTTCGCGAGATATGGGAGTTTGAAGTTAAGGAATGGTTGAGAAATCATCAAAATTTTCGCATGTCTGATACTCGAATCCAATAACTACTATGGCCTAGGGCAAAAATACACATACCGTTGTAATCGGGCGAATTTCTGTTTTCAGATGCAACAGGAATTTCTCGAGTTCGTCATTCCGTTCGCGAGATATGGAAGTTTGAAGTTAAGGAATGGTTGAGAAATCATCAAAACTTTCGCAATTCTGATGCTAGAAACGAATAACTGGATTGGCCTAGGGGAAAAGTACACACAACATTGTAATCGGGCGAGTTTCTACTTTCAGATGCAACAGGAATTAATCGAGTTCGTCAATCCGTTCGCGAGAAAGGGGAGTTTTAAGTTAAGGAATGCTTGAGAAACCATCAAAATTTTCGCAAGTCTGATACTCGAAACCAATAACTACAAAGGCATAGGGGAATAATGCACATACCTTCGTAATCGGGCGAGTTTCCACTTTCAGATGCAACAGGAATTTCTCGAGTTCGTCTATCCGTTCGCGGGAAAGGGGAGTTTGAAGTTAAGGAATGCTTGAGAAACCATCAAAATTTTCGCAAGTCTGATACTCGAAACCAATAACTACTATGGCCTAGGGCAAAAATGCACATACCTTTGTAATCGGGCGAGTTTCCACTTTCAGATGCAATAGGAATTTCTCGAGTTCGTCAATCCGTTCGCGAGATATGGGAGTTTGAATTTAAGGAATGCTTGAGAAACCATCAAAATTTTCGCAATTCTGATGCTAGAAACAAATAACTAAAATGGCCTAAGGGAAAAATGCACATACCGTTGTAATCGGGCGAGTTTCTGTTTTCAGATGCAATAGGAAATTCTCGAGTTCGTCAGTGCGTTCGCGAGATATGGGAGTTTGAAGTTAAGGAATGGTTGATAAATCATCAAAATTTTCGCATGTCTGAAAATCGAATCCAATAACTACTATGGCCTAGGGCAAAAATACGCATACCGTTGTAATCGGGCGAGTTTCTGTTTTCAGATGCAATAGGAAATTCTCGAGTTCGTCAATCCGTTCGCGAGATATGGAAGTTTGAAATTAAGGAATGATTGAGAAACCATCAAAATTTTCGCAAGTCTCATACTCGAAACCAATAACTGGAATGGCCTAGGGGAAAAGTACACACACCATTGTAATCGTGCGAGTTTCTACTTTCAGATGCAACAGCAATTTCTCGAGTTCGTCATTCCGTTCGCGAGATATGGGAGTTTGAAGTTAAGGAATGGTTGAGAAACCTTCAAAATTGTCGCAAGTCTGATACTCGAAACCAATAACTACTATGGCCTAGGGCAAAAATGCACATAACTTTGTCATCGGGCGAGTTTCCACTTTCAGATGCAACAGGAATTTCTCGATTTCGTCATTCCGTTCGCGAGATATGAGAGTTTGCAGTTAAGGAATGGTTGAGATACCATCAAAATTTTCGCAGGTCTAATACTCGAAACCAATAACTACAAAGGCATTGGGGAAAAATGCACATACCTTTGTAATCGGGCGAGTTTCCACTTTCAGATGCAACAGGAATTTCTCGAGTACGTCAATCCGTTCGCGAGATATGGGAGTTTGAAGTTAAGGAGTGCTTGAGAAACCATCAAAACTTTCGCAATTCTGATGCTAGAAACGAATAACTGGAATGGCCTAGGGGAAAAGTACACACAACATTGTAATCGGGCGAGTTTCTACTTTCAGATGCAACAGGAATTAATCGAGTTCGTCAATCCGTTCGTGAGATATGGGAGTTTGAAGTTAAGGAATGCTTGAGAAACCATCAAAATTTTCGCAATTCTGATGCTAGAAACCAATAACTATAATGGCCTAAGGGAAAAATGCACATACCGTTCTAATCGGGCGAGTTTCTGCTTTCAGATGCAACAGAAATTTCTCGAGTTCGTCAGTGCGTTCGCGAGATATGGGAGTTTGAAGTTAAGGAATGGTTGAGAAATCATCAAAATTTTCGCATGTCTGATACTCGAATCCAATAACTACTATGGCCTAGGGCAAAAATGCACATACCTTTGTAATCGGGCGAGTTTCCACTTTCAGATGCAATAGGAATTTCTCGAGTTCGTCAATCCGTTCGCGAGATATGGGAGTTTGAAGTTAAGGAATGGTTGAGAAACCTTCAAAATTGTCGCAAGTCTGATACTCGAAACCAATAACTACTATGGCCTAGGGCAAAAATGCACATAACTTTGTCATCGGGCGAGTTTCCACTTTCAGATGCAACAGGAATTTCTCGATTTCGTCATTCCGTTCGCGAGATATGAGAGTTTGCAGTTAAGGAATGGTTGAGATACCATCAAAATTTTCGCAGGTCTAATACTCGAAACCAATAACTACAAAGGCATAGGGGAATAATGCACATACCTTCGTAATCGGGCGAGTTTCCACTTTCAGATGCAACAGGAATTTCTCGAGTTCGTCTATCCGTTCGCGGGAAAGGGGAGTTTGAAGTTAAGGAATGCTTGAGAAACCATCAAAATTTTCGCAAGTCTGATACTCGAAACCAATAACTACTATGGCCTAGGGCAAAAATGCACATACCTTTGTAATCGGGCGAGTTTCCACTTTCAGATGCAATAGGAATTTCTCGAGTTCGTCAATCCGTTCGCGAGATATGGGAGTTTGAATTTAAGGAATGCTTGAGAAACCATCAAAATTTTCGCAATTCTGATGCTAGAAACAAATAACTAAAATGGCCTAAGGGAAAAATGCACATACCGTTGTAATCGGGCGAGTTTCTGTTTTCAGATGCAATAGGAAATTCTCGAGTTCGTCAGTGCGTTCGCGAGATATGGGAGTTTGAAGTTAAGGAATGGTTGATAAATCATCAAAATTTTCGCATGTCTGAAAATCGAATCCAATAACTACTATGGCCTAGGGCAAAAATACGCATACCGTTGTAATCGGGCGAGTTTCTGTTTTCAGATGCAATAGGAAATTCTCGAGTTCGTCAATCCGTTCGCGAGATATGGAAGTTTGAAATTAAGGAATGATTGAGAAACCATCAAAATTTTCGCAAGTCTCATACTCGAAACCAATAACTGGAATGGCCTAGGGGAAAAGTACACACACCATTGTAATCGTGCGAGTTTCTACTTTCAGATGCAACAGCAATTTCTCGAGTTCGTCATTCCGTTCGCGAGATATGGGAGTTTGAAGTTAAGGAATGGTTGAGAAACCTTCAAAATTGTCGCAAGTCTGATACTCGAAACCAATAACTACTATGGCCTAGAGCAAAAATGCACATAACTTTGTCATCGGGCGAGTTTCCACTTTCAGATGCAACAGGAATTTCTCGATTTCGTCATTCCGTTCGCGAGATATGAGAGTTTGCAGTTAAGGAATGGTTGAGATACCATCAAAATTTTCGCAGGTCTAATACTCGAAACCAATAACTACAAAGGCATTGGGGAAAAATGCACATACCTTTGTAATCGGGCGAGTTTCCACTTTCAGATGCAACAGGAATTAATCGAGTTCGTCAATCCGTTCGTGAGATATGGGAGTTTGAAGTTAAGGAATGCTTGAGAAACCATCAAAATTTTCGCAATTCTGATGCTAGAAACCAATAACTATAACGGCCTAAGGGAAAAATGCACATACCGTTCTAATCGGGCGAGTTTCTGCTTTCAGATGCAACAGAAATTTCTCGAGTTCGTCAGTGCGTTCGCGAGATATGGGAGTTTGAAGTTAAGGAATGGTTGAGAAATCATCAAAATTTTCGCATGTCTGATACTCGAATCCAATAACTACTATGGCCTAGGGCAAAAATACGCATACCGTTGTAATCGGGCGAGTTTCTGTTTTCAGATGCAACAGGAATTTCTCGAGTTCGTCATTCCGTTCGCGAGATATGGAAGTTTGAAGTTAAAGAATGGTTGAGAAATCATCAAAACTTTCGCAATTCTGATGCTAGAAACGAATAACTGGAATGGCATAGGGGAAAAGTACACACAACATTGTAATCGGGCGAGTTTCTACTTTCAGATGCAACAGGAATTAATCGAGTTCGTCAATCCGTTCGCGAGAAAGGGGAGTTTTAAGTTAAGGAATGCTTGAGAAACCATCAAAATTTTCGCAAGTCTGATACTCGAAACCAATAACTACAAAGGCATAGGGGAATAATGCACATACCTTTGTAATCGGGCGAGTTTCCACTTTCAGATGCAACAGGAATTTCTCGAGTTCGTCTATCCGTTCGCGGGATAGGGGAGTTTGAAGTTAAGGAATGCTTGAGAAACCATCAAAATTTTCGCAAGTCTGATACTCGAAACCAATAACTACTATGGCCTAGGGCAAAAATGCACATACCTTTGTAATCGGGCGAGTTTCCACTTTCAGATGCAATAGGAATTTCTCGAGTTCGTCAATCCGTTCGCGAGATATGGGAGTTTGAAGTTAAGGAATGCTTGAGAAACCATCAAAATTTTCGCAAGTCTGATACTCGAAACCAATAACTACTATGGCCTAGGGCAAAAATGCACATACCTTTGTAATCGGGCGAGTTTCCACTTTCAGATGCAACAGGAATTTCTCGAGTTCGTCATTCCGTTTGCGAGATATGGGAGTTTGAAGCTAAGGAATGGATGAGAAACCATCAAAGTTTTCGCAAGTCTGATACTCGAAACCAATAACTACAATGGCCTAGGGGAAAAATACACATACGGTTGAAATCGGGCGAGTTTCTACTTTCACATGCAACAGGAATTTCTCGACTTCGTCAATCCGTTTGCGAGATATGGGAGTTTGAAGCTAAGGAATGGTTAAAAAACCATTAAAATTTTCGCAAGTCTGATACTCGAAACCAATAACTGGAATGGCCTAGGAGAAAAGTACACACACCATTGAAATCGTGCGAGTTTCTACTTTCAGATGCAACAGGAATTTTTAGAGTACCTCATTCCGTTCGGGAGATATGGGAGTTTGAAGTTAAGGAATGGTTGAGAAATCATCAAAATTTTCGCAAGTCTGATACTCGAAACCAATAACTACTATGGCCTAGGGCAAAAATGCACATTCCTTTGTAATCGGGCGAGTTTCCACTTTCAGATGCAACAGGAATTTCTCGAGTTCGTCATTCCGTTCGCGAGATATGGGAGTTTGAAGTTAAGGAATGGTTGAGAAACCTTCAAAATTGTCGCAAGTCTGATACTCGAAACCAATAACTACTATGGCCTAGGGCAAAAATGCACATAACTTTGTCATCGGGCGAGTTTCCACTTTCAGATGCAACAGGAATTTCTCGATTTCGTCATTCCGTTCGCGAGATATGAGAGTTTGCAGTTAAGGAATGGTTGAGATACCATCAAAATTTTCGCAGGTCTAATACTCGAAACCAATAACTACAAAGGCATTGGGGAAAAATGCACATACCTTTGTAATCGGGCGAGTTTCCACTTTCAGATGCAACAGGAATTTCTCGAGTACGTCAATCCGTTCGCGAGATATGGGAGTTTGAAGTTAAGGAGTGCTTGAGAAACCATCAATGTTTTCGCAAGTCTGATACTCGAAACCAATAACTACTATGGCCTAGGGCAAAAATGCACATACCGTTGAAATCGGGCGAGTTTCTGCTTTCAGATGCAACAGGAATTTCTCGAGTTCGTCAATCCGTTCGCGAGATATGGGAGTTTGAAGCTAAGGAATGGTTGAGGAACCTTCAAAATTTTCGCTGGTCTGATACTCGAAACCAATAACTGGAATGGCCTAGGGCAAAAATACACGCACCGTTGTAATCGGGCGTGTTTCTGCTTTCAGATGCAATAGGAAATTCTCGAGTTCGTCGATCCGTTCTCGAGATATGGGAGTTTGAAGTTAAGGAATGCTTGAGAAATCATCAAAACTTTCGCAATTCTGATGCTAGAAACGAATAACTGGAATGGCCTAGGGGAAAAGTACACACAACCTTGTAATCGGGCGAGTTTCTACTTTCAGATGCAACAGGAATTAATCGAGTTCGTCAATCCGTTCGCGAGAAAGGGGAGTTTAAGTTAAGGAATGCTTGAGAAACCATCAAAATTTTCGCAAGTCTGATACTCGAAACCAATAACTACAAAGGCATAGGGGAATAATGCACATACCTTTGTAATCGGGCGAGTTTCCACTTTCAGATGCAACAGGAATTTCTCGGGTTCGTCTATCCGTTCGCGGGAAAGGGGAGTTTGAAGTTAAGGAATGCTTGAGAAACCATCAAAATTTTCGCAAGTCTGATACTCGAAACCAATAACTACTATGGCCTAGGGCAAAAATGCACATACCTTTGTAATCGGGCGAGTTTCCACTTTCAGATGCAATAGGAATTTCTCGAGTTCGTCAATCCGTTCGCGAGATATGGGAGTTTGAAGTTAAGGAATGCTTGAGAAACCATCAAAATTTTCGCAAGTCTGATACTCGAAACCAATAACTACTATGGCCTAGGGCAAAAATGCACATACCTTTGTAATCGGGCGAGTTTCCACTTTCAGATGCAATAGGAATTTCTCGAGTTCGTCATTCCGTTTGCGAGATATGGGAGTTTGAAGCTAAGGAATGCTTGAGAAACCATCAAAATTTTCGCAAGTCTGATACTCGAAACCAATAACTGGAATGGCCTAGGAGAAAAGTACACACACCATTGTAATCGTGCGAGCTTCTACTTTCAGATGCAACGGGAATTTCTAGTGTACCTCATTCCGTTCGGGAGATATGGGAGTTTGAAGTTAAGGAATGGTTGAGAAACCATCAAAATTTTCGCAAGTCTGATACTCGAAACCAATAACTACTATGGCCTAGGGCAGAAATGCACATTCCTTTGTAATCGGGCGAGTTTCCACTTTCAGATGCAACAGGAATTTCTGGAGTTCGTCATTCCGTTCGCGAGATATGGGAGTTTGAAGTTTAGGAATGCTTGAGAAACCATCAAAATTTTCGCAAGTCTGATACTCGAAACCAATAACTAGTACGGCCTAGGGCAAAAATGCACATTCCTTTGTAATCGGGCGAGTTTCCACTTTCAGATGCAACAGGAACTTCTCGAGTTCGTCATTCCGTTCGTGAGATATGGGAGTTTGAAGTTAAGGAATGCTTGAGAAACCATCAAAATTTTCGAAATTCTGATGCTAGAAACCAATAACTACAATGGCCTAAGGGAAAAATGCACATACCGTTCTAATCGGGCGAGTTTCTGCTTTCAGATGCAACAGAAATTTCTCGAGTTCGTCAGTGCGTTCGCGAGATATGGGAGTTTGAAGTTAAGGAATGGTTGAGAAATCATCAAAATTTTCGCATGTCTGATACTCGAATCCAATAACTACTATGGCCTAGGGCAAAAATACACATACCGTTGTAATCGGGCGAGTTTCTGTTTTCAGATGCAACAGGAATTTCTCGAGTTCGTCATTCCGTTCGCGAGATATGGAAGTTTGAAGTTAAGGAATGGTTGAGAAATCATCAAAACTTTCGCAATTCTGATGCTAGAAACGAATAACTGCATTGGCCTAGGGGAAAAGTACACACAACATTGTAATCGGGCGAGTTTCTACTTTCAGATGCAACAGGAATTAATCGAGTTCGTCAATCCGTTCGCGAGAAAGGGGAGTTTTAAGTTAAGGAATGCTTGAGAAACCATCAAAATTTTCGCAAGTCTGATACTCGAAACCAATAACTACAAAGGCATAGGGGAATAATGCACATACCTTTGTAATCGGGCGAGTTTCCACTTTCAGATGCAACAGGAATTTCTCGAGTTCGTCTATCCGTTCGCGGGAAAGGGGAGTTTGAAGTTAAGGAATGCTTGAGAAACCATCAAAATTTTCGCAAGTCTGATACTCGAAACCAATAACTACTATGGCCTAGGGCAAAAATGCACATACCTTTGTAATCGGGCGAGTTTCCACTTTCAGATGCAATAGGAATTTCTCGAGTTCGTCAATCCGTTCGCGAGATATGGGAGTTTGAAGTTAAGGAATGCTTGAGAAACCATCAAAATTTTCGCAATTCTGATGCTAGAAACCAATAACTAAAATGGCCTAAGGGAAAAATGCACATACCGATGTAATCGGGCGAGTTTCTGTTTTCAGATGCAATAGGAAATTCTCGAGTTCGTCAGTGCGTTCGCGAGATATGGGAGTTTGAAGTTAAGGAATGGTTGATAAATCATCAAAATTTTCGCATGTCTGAAAATCGAATCCAATAACTACTATGGCCTAGGGCAAAAATACGCATACCGTTGTAATCGGGCGAGTTTCTGTTTTCAGATGCAATAGGAAATTCTCGAGTTCGTCAATCCGTTCGCGAGATATGGAAGTTTGAAATTAAGGAATGATTGAGAAACCATCAAAATTTTCGCAAGTCTCATACTCGAAACCAATAACTGGAATGGCCTAGGGGAAAAGTACACACACCATTGTAATCGTGCGAGTTTCTACTTTCAGATGCAACAGCAATTTCTCGAGTTCGTCATTCCGTTCGCGAGATATGGGAGTTTGAAGTTAAGGAATGGTTGAGAAACCTTCAAAATTGTCGCAAGTCTGATACTCGAAACCAATAACTACTATGGCCTAGGGCAAAAATGCACATAACTTTGTCATCGGGCGAGTTTCCACTTTCAGATGCAACAGGAATTTCTCGATTTCGTCATTCCGTTCGCGAGATATGAGAGTTTGCAGTTAAGGAATGGTTGAGATACCATCAAAATTTTCGCAGGTCTAATACTCGAAACCAATAACTACAAAGGCATTGGGGAAAAATGCACATACCTTTGTAATCGGGCGAGTTTCCACTTTCAGATGCAACAGGAATTTCTCAAGTACGTCAATCCGTTCGCGAGATATGGGAGTTTGAAGTTAAGGAGTGCTTGAGAAACCATCAATGTTTTCGCAAGTCTGATACTCGAAACCAATAACTACTATGGCCTAGGGCAAAAATGCACATACCGTTGGAATCGGGCGAGTTTCTGCTTTCAGATGCAACAGGAATTTCTCGAGTTCGTCAATCCGTTCGCGAGATATGGGAGTTTGAAGCTAAGGAATGGTTGAGGAACCTTCAAAATTTTCGCTGGTCTGATACTCGAAACCAATAACTGGAATGGCCTAGGGCAAAAATACACGCACCGTTGTAATCGGGCGTGTTTCTGCTTTCAGATGCAATAGGAAATTCTCGAGTTCGTCGATCCGTTCTCGAGATATGGGAGTTTGAAGTTAAGGAATGCTTGAGACATCATCAAAACTTTCGCAATTCTGATGCTAGAAACGAATAACTGGAATGGCCTAGGGGAAAAGTACACACAACATTGTAATCGGGCGAGTTTCTACTTTCAGATGCAACAGGAATTAATCGAGTTCGTCAATCCGTTCGCGAGAAAGGGGAGTTTGTAGTTAAGGAATGCTTGAGAAACCATCAAAATTTTCGCAAGTCTGATACTCGAAACCAATAACTACAATGGCCTAGGGGAAAAATACACATACGGTTGAAATCGGGCGAGTTTCTACTTTCACATGCAACAGGAATGTCTCGACTTCGTCAATCCGTTCGCGAGATATGGGAGTTTGAAGTTAAGGAATGTTTGAGAAACCATCAAAATTTTGCAAGTCTGATACTCGAAACCAATAACTACTATGCCCTATGGCAAAAATGCACATACCTTTGTAATCGGGCGAGTTTCCACTGTCAGATGCAACAGGAATTTCTCGAGTTCGTCAATCCGTTCGCGAGATATGGGAGTTTGAAGTTAAGGAATGGTTGAGAAACCTTCAAAATTGTCGCAAGTCTGATACTCGAAACCAATAACTACTATGGCCTAGGGCAGAAATGCACATAACTTTGTCATCGGGCGAGTTTCCACTTTCAGATGCAACAGGAATTTCTCGAGTTCGTCATTCCGTTCGCGAGATATGAGAGTTTGCAGTTAAGGAATGGTTGAGATACCATCAAAATTTTCGCAGGTCTAATACTCGAAACCAATAACTACAAAGGCATTGGGGAAAAATGCACATACCGTTGAAATCGGGCGAGGTTCTGCTTTCAGACGCAACAGGAATTTCTCGAGTTCGTCAATCCGTTCGCGAGATATGGGAGTTTGAAGCTAAGGAATGGTTGAGAAACCTTCAAAATTTTCGCTGGTCTGATACTCGAAACCAATAACTGGAATGGCCTAGGGCAAAAATACACGCACCGTTGTAATCGGGCGTGTTTCTGCTTTCAGATGCAATAGGAAATTCCCGAGTTCGTCAATCCGTTCTCGAGATATGGGAGTTTGAAGTTAAGGAATGGTTGAGAAATCATCAAAACTTTCGCAATTCTGATGCTAGAAACGAATAACTGGAATGGCCTAGGGGAAAAGTACACACAACATTGTAATCGGGCGAGTTTCTACTTTCAGATGCAACAGGAATTAATCGAGTTCGTCAATCCGTTCGCGAGAAAGGAGAGTTTGAAGTTACGGAATGCTTGAGAAACCATCAAAATTTTCGCAAGTCTGATACACGAAACCAATAACTACAATGGCCTAGGGGAAAAATGCACATACCGTTCTAATCGGGCGAGTTTCTACTTTCACATGCAACAGGAATTTCTCGAGTTCGTCAATCCGTTCGCGAGATATGGGAGTTTGATGCTAAGGAATGGTTGAGAAACCTTCAAAATTGTCGCAAGTCTGATACTCGAAACCAATAACTACTATGGCCTAGGGCAAAAATGCACATAACTTTGTAATCGGGCGAGTTTCCACTTTCAGATGCATCAGGAATTTCTCGAGTTCGTCATTCCGTTCGTGAGATATGGGAGTTTGAAGTTAAGGAATGCTTGAGAAACCATCAAAATTTTCGCATGTCTCATACTCGAAACCAATAACTACTATGGCCTAGGGCAAAAATGCACATACCGTTCTAATCGGGCGAGTTTCTACTTTCACATGCAACAGGAATTTCTCGAGTTCGTCAATCCGTTCGCGAGATATGGGAGTTTGAAGCTAAGGAATGGTTGAGAAACCTTCAAAATTTTCGCTGGTCTGATACTCGAAACCAATAACTGGAATGGCCTAGGTCAAAAATACACATACCGTTGTAATCGGGCGAGTTTCTGCTTTCAGATGAAACAGGAATTTCTCGATTTCGTCTATCCGCTCTCGAGATATGGGAGTTTGATGTTAAGGAATGGTTGAGAAATCAACAAAACTTTCGCAATTCTGATGCTAGAAACGAATAACTGGAATGGCCTAGGGGAAAAGTACACACACCATTGTAATCGGGCGAGTTTCTACTTTCAGATGCAACAGGAATTAATCGAGTTCGTCATTCCGTTCGGGAGAAAGGGGAGTTTGAAGTTAAGGAATGCTTGAGAAACCATCAAAATTTTCGCAGGTCTAATACTCGAAACCAATAACTACAAAGGCATTGGGGAAAAATGCACATACCGTTGAAATCGGGCTAGGTTCTGCTTTCAGATGCAACAGGAATTTCTCGAGTTCGTCAATCCGTTCGCGAGATATGGGAGTTTGAAGCTAAGGAATGGTTGAGAAACCTTCAAAATTTTCGCTGGTCTGATATTCGAAACCAATAACTGGAATGGCCTAGGGCAAAATTACACGCACCGTTGTAATCGGGCGTGTTTCTGCTTTCAGATGCAACAGAAATTTCTCGAGTTCGTCAGTGCGTTCGCGAGATATGGGAGTTTTAAGTTAAGGAATGGTTGAGAAATCATCAAAATTTTCGCATGTCTGATACTCGAATCCAATAACTACTATGGCCTAGGGCAAAAATACGCATACCGTTGTAATCGGGCGAGTTTCTGTTTTCAGATGCAACAGGAATTTCTCGAGTTCGTCATTCCGTTCGCGAGATATGGAAGTTTGAAGTTAAGGAATGGTTGAGAAATCATCAAAACTTTCGCAATTCTGATGCTGGAAACGAATAACTGGAATGGCCTAGGGGAAAAGTACACACACCATTGTAATCGGGCGAGTTTCTACTTTCAGATGCAACAGGAATTAATCGAGTTCGTCAATCCGTTCGCGAGAAAGGGGAGTTTGAAGTTAAGGAATGCTTGAGAAACCATCAAAATTTTCGCAGGTCTAATACTCGAAACCAATAACTACAAAGGCATTGGGGAAAAATGCACATACCGTTGAAATCGGGCTAGGTTCTGCTTTCAGATGCAACAGGAATTTCTCGAGTTCGTCAATCCGTTCGCGAGATATGGGAGTTTGAAGCTAAGGAATGGTTGAGAAACCTTCAAAATTTTCGCTGGTCTGATATTCGAAACCAATAACTGGAATGGCCTAGGGCAAAATTACACGCACCGTTGTAATCGGGCGTGTTTCTGCTTTCAGATGCAACAGAAATTTCTCGAGTTCGTCAGTGCGTTCGCGAGATATGGGAGTTTTAAGTTAAGGAATGGTTGAGAAATCATCAAAATTTTCGCATGTCTGATACTCGAATCCAATAACTACTATGGCCTAGGGCAAAAATACGCATACCGTTGTAATCGGGCGAGTTTCTGTTTTCAGATGCAACAGGAATTTCTCGAGTTCGTCATTCCGTTCGCGAGATATGGAAGTTTGAAGTTAAGGAATGGTTGAGAAATCATCAAAACTTTCGCAATTCTGATGCTGGAAACGAATAACTGGAATGGCCTAGGGGAAAAGTACACACAACATTGTAATCGGGCGAGTTTCTACTTTCAGATGCAACAGGAATTAATCGAGTTCGTCAATCCGTTCGCGAGAAAGGGGAGTTTTAAGTTAAGGAATGCTTGAGAAACCATCAAAATTTTCGCAAGTCTGATACTCGAAACCAATAACTACAAAGGCATAGGGGAATAATGCACATACCTTTGTAATCGGGTGAGTTTCCACTTTCAGATGCAACAGGAATTTCTCGAGTTCGTCTATCCGTTCGCGGGAAAGGGGAGTTTGAAGTTAAGGAATGCTTCAGAAACCATCAAAATTTTCGCAAGTCTGATACTCGAAACCAATAACTACTATGGCCTAGGGCAAAAATGCACATACCTTTGTAATCGGGCGAGTTTCCACTTTCAGATGCAATTGGAATTTCTCGAGTTCGTCAATCCGTTCGCGAGATATGGGAGTTTGAAGTTAAGGAATGCTTGAGAAACCATCAAAATTTTCGCAAGTCTGATACTCGAAACCAATAACTACTATGGCCTAGGGCAAAAATGCACATACCTTTGTAATCGGGCGAGTTTCCACTTTCAGATGCAACAGGAATTTCTCGAGTTCGTCATTCCGTTTGCGAGATATGGGAGTTTGAAGCTAAGGAATGGATGAGAAACCATCAAAATTTTCGCAAGTCTGATACTCGAAACCAATAACTACAATGGCCTAGGGGAAAAATACACATACGGTTGAAATCGGGCGAGTTTCTACTTTCACATGCAACAGGAATTTCTCGACTTCGTCAATCCGTTTGCGAGATATGGGAGTTTGAAGCTAAGGAATGGTTAAAAAACCATTAAAATTTTCGCAAGTCTGATACTCGAAACCAATAACTGGAATGGCCTAGGAGAAAAGTACACACACCATTGTAATCGTGCGAGTTTCTACTTTCAGATGCAACAGGAATTTCTAGAGTACCTCATTCCGTTCGGGAGATATGGGAGTTTGAAGTTAAGGAATGGTTGAGAAATCATCAAAATTTTCGCAAGTCTGATACTCGAAACCAATAACTACTATGGCCTAGGGCAAAAATGCACATTCCTTTGTAATCGGGCGAGTTTCCACTTTCAGATGCAACAGGAATTTCTCGAGTTCGTCATTCCGTTCGCGAGATATGGGAGTTTGAAGTTAAGGAATGCTTGAGAAACGATCAAAATTTTCGCAAGTCTGATACTCGAAACCAATAACTAGTATGGCCTAGGGCAAAAATGCACATACCTTTGTAATCGGGCGAGTATCCACTTTCAGATGCAACAGGAATTTCTCGAGTTCGTCAATCCGTTCGCGAGATATGGAAGTTTGAAATTAAGGAATGATTGAGAAACCATCAAAATTGTCGCAAGTCTGATACTCGAAACCAATAACTACTATGGCCTAGGGCAAAAATGCACATAACTTTGTCATCGGGCGAGTTTCCACTTTCAGATGCAACAGGAATTTCTCGATTTCGTCATTCCGTTCGCGAGATATGAGAGTTTGCAGTTAAGGAATGGTTGAGATACCATCAAAATTTTCGCAGGTCTAATACTCGAAACCAATAACTACAAAGGCATTGGGGAAAAATGCACATACCTTTGTAATCGGGCGAGTTTCCACTTTCAGATGCAACAGGAATTTCTCGAGTACGTCAATCCGTTCGCGAGATATGGGAGTTTGAAGTTAAGGAGTGCTTGAGAAACCATCAATGTTTTCGCAAGTCTGATACTCGAAACCAATAACTACTATGGCCTAGGGCAAAAATGCACATACCTTTGTAATCGGGCGAGTTTCCACTTTCAGATGCAACAGGAATTTCTCGAGTTCGTCATTCCGTTTGCGAGATATGGGAGTTTGAAGCTAAGGAATGCTTGAGAAACCATCAAAATTTTCGCAAGTCTGATACTCGAAACCAATAACTGGAATGGCCTAGGAGAAAAGTACACACACCATTGTAATCGTGCGAGCTTCTACTTTCAGATGCAACGGGAATTTCTAGAGTACCTCATTCCGTTCGGGAGATATGGGAGTTTGAAGTTAAGGAATGGTTGAGAAACCATCAAAATTTTCGCAAGTCTGATACTCGAAACCAATAACTACTATGGCCTAGGGCAGAAATGCACATTCCTTTGTAATCGGGCGAGTTTCCACTTTCAGATGCAACAGGAATTTCTGGAGTTCGTCATTCCGTTCGCGAGATATGGGAGTTTGAAGTTTAGGAATGCTTGAGAAACCATCAAAATTTTCGCAAGTCTGATACTCGAAACCAATAACTAGTACGGCCTAGGGCAAAAATGCACATTCCTTTGTAATCGGGCGAGTTTCCACTTTCAGATGCAACAGGAACTTCTCGAGTTCGTCATTCCGTTCGTGAGATATGGGAGTTTGAAGTTAAGGAATGCTTGAGAAACCATCAAAATTTTCGAAATTCTGATGCTAGAAACCAATAACTACAATGGCCTAAGGGAAAAATGCACATACCGTTCTAATCGGGCGAGTTTCTGCTTTCAGATGCAACAGAAATTTCTCGAGTTCGTCAGTGCGTTCGCGAGATATGGGAGTTTGAAGTTAAGGAATGGTTGAGAAATCATCAAAATTTTCGCATGTCTGATACTCGAATCCAATAACTACTATGGCCTAGGGCAAAAATACACATACCGTTGTAATCGGGCGAGTTTCTGTTTTCAGATGCAACAGGAATTTCTCGAGTTCGTCATTCCGTTCGCGAGATATGGAAGTTTGAAGTTAAGGAATGGTTGAGAAATCATCAAAACTTTCGCAATTCTGATGCTAGAAACGAATAACTGGATTGGCCTAGGGGAAAAGTACACACAACATTGTAATCGGGCGAGTTTCTACTTTCAGATGCAACAGGAATTAATCGAGTTCGTCAATCCGTTCGCGAGAAAGGGGAGTTTTAAGTTAAGGAATGCTTGAGAAACCATCAAAATTTTCGCAAGTCTGATACTCGAAACCAATAACTACAAAGGCATAGGGGAATAATGCACATACCTTTGTAATCGGGCGAGTTTCCACTTTCAGATGCAATAGGAATTTCTCGAGTTCGTCAATCCGTTCGCGAGATATGGGAGTTTGAAGTTAAGGAATGCTTGAGAAACCATCAAAATTTTCGCAATTCTGATGCTAGAAACCAATAACTAAAATGGCCTAAGGGAAAAATGCACATACCGTTGTAATCGGGCGAGTTTCTGTTTTCAGATGCAATAGGAAATTCTCGAGTTCGTCAGTGCGTTCGCGAGATATGGGAGTTTGAAGTTAAGGAATGGTTGATAAATCATCAAAATTTTCGCATGTCTGAAAATCGAATCCAATAACTACTATGGCCTAGGGCAAAAATACGCATACCGTTGTAATCGGGCGAGTTTCTGTTTTCAGATGCAATAGGAAATTCTCGAGTTCGTCAATCCGTTCGCGAGATATGGAAGTTTGAAATTAAGGAATGATTGAGAAACTATCAAAATTTTCGCAAGTCTCATACTCGAAACCAATAACTGGAATGGCCTAGGGGAAAAGTACACACACCATTGTAATCGTGCGAGTTTCTACTTTCAGATGCAACAGCAATTTCTCGAGTTCGTCATTCCGTTCGCGAGATATGGGAGTTTGAAGTTAAGGAATGGTTGAGAAACCTTCAAAATTGTCGCAAGTCTGATACTCGAAACCAATAACTACTATGGCCTAGGGCAAAAATGCACATAACTTTGTCATCGGGCGAGTTTCCACTTTCAGATGCAACAGGAATTTCTCGATTTCGTCATTCCGTTCGCGAGATATGAGAGTTTGCAGTTAAGGAATGGTTGAGATACCATCAAAATTTTCGCAGGTCTAATACTCGAAACCAATAACTACAAAGGCATTGGGGAAAAATGCACATACCTTTGTAATCGGGCGAGTTTCCACTTTCAGATGCAACAGGAATTTCTCGAGTACGTCAATCCGTTCGCGAGATATGGGAGTTTGAAGTTAAGGAGTGCTTGAGAAACCATCAATGTTTTCGCAAGTCTGATACTCGAAACCAATAACTACTATGGCCTAGGGCAAAAATGCACATACCGTTGGAATCGGGCGAGTTTCTGCTTTCAGATGCAACAGGAATTTCTCGAGTTCCTCAATCCGTTCGCGAGATATGGGAGTTTGAAACTAAGGAATGGTTGAGGAACCTTCAAAATTTTCGCTGGTCTGATACTCGAAACCAATAACTGGAATGGCCTAGGGCAAAAATACACGCACCGTTGTAATCGGGCGTGTTTCTGCTTTCAGATGCAATAGGAAATTCTCGAGTTCGTCGATCCGTTCTCGAGATATGGGAGTTTGAAGTTAAGGAATGCTTGAGACATCATCAAAACTTTCGCAATTCTGATGCTAGAAACGAATAACTGGAATGGCCTAGGGGAAAAATGCACATACCGTTCTAATCGGGCGAGTTTCTACTTTCACATGCAACAGGAATTTCTCGAGTTCGTCAATCCGTTCGCGAGATATGGGAGTTTGATGCTAAGGAATGGTTGAGAAACCTTCAAAATTGTCGCAAGTCTGATACTCGAAACCAATAACTACAATGGCCTAGGGGAAAAATGCACATAACTTTGTAATCGGGCGAGTTTCCACTTTCACTTGCAACAGGAATGTCTCGACTTCGTCAATCCGTTCGCGAGATATGGGAGTTTGAAGTTAAGGAATGTTTGAGAAACCATCAAAATTTTGCAAGTCTGATACTCGAAACCAATAACTACTATGCCCTAGGGCAAAAATGCACATACCTTTGTAATCGGGCGAGTTTCCACTGTCAGATGCAACAGGAATTTCTCGAGTTCGTCAATCCGTTCGCGAGATATGGGAGTTTGAAGTTAAGGAATGGTTGAGAAACCTTCAAAATTGTCGCAAGTCTGATACTCGAAACCAATAACTACTATGGCCTAGGGCAGAAATGCACATAACTTTGTCATCGGGCGAGTTTCCACTTTCAGATGCAACAGGAATTTCTCGAGTTCGTCATTCCGTTCGCGAGATATGAGAGTTTGCAGTTAAGGAATGGTTGAGATACCATCAAAATTTTCGCAGGTCTAATACTCGAAACCAATAACTACAAAGGCATTGGGGAAAAATGCACATACCGTTGAAATCGGGCGAGGTTCTGCTTTCAGATGCAACAGGAATTTCTCGAGTTCGTCAATCCGTTCGCGAGATATGGGAGTTTGAAGCTAAGGAATGGTTGAGAAACCTTCAAAATTTTCGCTGGTCTGATACTCGAAACCAATAACTGGAATGGCCTAGGGCAAAAATACACGCACCGTTGTAATCGGGCGTGTTTCTGCTTTCAGATGCAATAGGAAATTCCCGAGTTCGTCAATCCGTTCTCGAGATATGGGAGTTTGAAGTTAAGGAATGGTTGAGAAATCATCAAAACTTTCGCAATTCTGATGCTGGAAACGAATAACTGGAATGGCCTAGGGGAAAAGTACACACAACATTGTAATCGGGCGAGTTTCTACTTTCAGATGCAACAGGAATTAATCGAGTTCGTCAATCCGTTCGCGAGAAAGGAGAGTTTGAAGTTACGGAATGCTTGAGAAACCATCAAAATTTTCGCAAGTCTGATACACGAAACCAATAACTACAATGGCCTAGGGGAAAAATGCACATACCGTTCTAATCGGGCGAGTTTCTACTTTCACATGCAACAGGAATTTCTCGAGTTCGTCAATCCGTTCGCGAGATATGGGAGTTTGATGCTAAGGAATGGTTGAGAAACCTTCAAAATTGTCGCAAGTCTGATACTCGAAACCAATAACTACTATGGCCTAGGGCAAAAATGCACATAACTTTGTAATCGGGCGAGTTTCCACTTTCAGATGCAACAGGAATTTCTCGAGTTCGTCATTCCGTTCGTGAGATATGGGAGTTTGAAGTTAAGGAATGCTTGAGAAACCATCAAAATTTTCGCATGTCTCATACTCGAAACCAATAACTACAATGGCCTAGGGGAAAAATACACATACGGTTGAATTCGGGCGAGTTTCTACTTTCACATGCAACAGGAATGTCTCGACTTCGTCAATCCGCTCGCGAGATATGGGAGTTTGAAGTTAAGGAATGTTTGAGAAACCATCAAAATTTTGCAAGTCTGATACTCGAAACCAATAACTACTATGCCCTAGGGCAAAAATGCACATACCTTTGTAATCGGGCGAGTTTCCACTGTCAGATGCAACAGGAATTTCTCGAGTTCGTCAATCCGTTCGCGAGATATGGGAGTTTGAATTTAAGGAATGGTTGAGAAACCATCAAAATTTTCGCAAGTCTGATACTCGAAACCAATAACTACCATGGCCTAGGGCAGAAATGCACATTCCTTTGTAATCGGGCGAGTTTCCACTTTCAGATGCAACAGGAATTTCTCGAGTTCGTCATTCCGTTCGCGAGATATGGGAGTTTGAAGTTAAGGAATGCTTGAGAAACCATCAAAATTTTCGCAAGTCTGATACTCGAAACCAATAACTAGTATGGCCTAGGGCAAAAATGCACATACCGTGCTAATCGGGCGAGTTTCTGCTTTCAGATGCAACAGAAATTTCTCGAATTCGTCAGTGCGTTCGCGAGATATGGGAGTTTGAAGTTAAGGAATGGTTGAGAAATCATCAAAATTTTCGCAAGTCTGATACTCGAAACGAATAACTACTATGTCCTAGAGCACAAATACACATACCGTTGTAATCGGGCGAGTTTCTACTTTCAGATGCAACAGCAATTTCTCGAGTTCGTCATTCCGTTCGTGAGATATGGGAGTTTGAAGTTAAGGAATGCTTGAGAAACCATCAAAATTTTCGAAAGTCTGATACTCGAAACCAATAACTACAATGGCCTAGGGGAAAAATACACATACGGTTGAAATCGGGCGAGTTTCTACTTTCACATGCAACAGGAATTTCTCGACTTCGTCAATCCGTTCGCGAGATATGGGAGTTTGAAGTTAAGGAATGGTTGAAAAACCATTAAAATTTTCGCAAGTCTGATACTCGAATCCAATAACTGGAATGGCCTAGGGGAAAAGTACACACAACATTGTAATCGGGCGAGTTTCTACTTTCAGATGCAACAGGAATTAATCGAGTTCGTCAATCCGTTCGCGAGAAAGGAGAGTTTGAAGTTACGGAATGCTTGAGAAACCATCAAAATTTTCGCAAGTCTGATACTCGAAACCAATAACTACAATGGCCTAGGGGAAAAATGCACATACCGTTCTAATCGGGCGAGTTTCTACTTTCACATGCAACAGGAATTTCTCGAGTTCGTCAATCCGTTCGCGAGATATGGGAGTTTGATGCTAAGGAATGGTTGAGAAACCTTCAAAATTGTCGCAAGTCTGATACTCGAAACCAATAACTACTATGGCCTAGGGCGAAAATGCACATAACTTTGTAATCGGGCGAGTTTCCACTTTCAGATGCAACAGGAATTTCTCGAGTTCGTCATTCCGTTCGTGAGATATGGGAGTTTGAAGTTAAGGAATGCTTGAGAAACCATCAAAATTTTCGAAAGTCTGATACTCGAAACCAATAACTACAATGGCCTAGGGGAAAAATACACATACGGTTGAAATCGGGCGAGTTTCTACTTTCACATGCAACAGGAATTTCTCGACTTCGTCAATCCGTTCGCGAGATATGGGAGTTTGAAGTTAAGGAATGGTTGAAAAACCATTAAAATTTTCGCAAGTCTGATACTCGAATCCAATAACTGGAATGGCCTAGGAGAAAAGTACACACACCATTGTAATCGTGCGAGTTTCTATAATACTTTCAGATGCAACAGGAATTTCTAGAGTTCCTCATTCCGTTCGGGAGATATGGGAGTTTGAAGTTAAGGAATGGTTGAGAAACCATCAAAATTTTCGCAAGTCTGATACTCGAAACCAATAACTACTATGGCCTAGGGCAGAAATGCACATTCCTTTGTAATCGGGCGAGTTTCCACTTTCAGATGCAACAGGAATTTCTCGAGTTCGTCATTCCGTTCGCGAGATATGGGAGTTTGAAGTTAAGGAATGGTTGAGAAACCTTCAAAATTGTCGCAAGTCTGATACTCGAAAACAATAACTACAATGGCCTAGGGAAAAATGCACATACCTTTGTAATCGGGCGAGTTTCCACTTTCAGATGCAACAGGAATTTCTCGAGTTCGTCATTCCGTTTGCGAGATATGGGAGTTTGAAGCTAAGGAATGGATGAGAAACCATCAAAATCTTCGCTGATCTGTTACTCGAAACCAATAACTGGAATGGCCTAGGGGTAAACTACACACACCATCGTAATCGGGCGAGTTTCTACTCTCAGATACAACAGGAATTTCTCGAGTTCGTCAATGCGTTCGCGAGATATGGGAGTTTGAGGTTAAGGAATGGTTGAGAAATCATCAAAATTTTCGCATGTCTGATATTCGAATCCAATAACAACTATGGCCTGGGGCAAAAAGACACATACCGTTGTAATCGGACGAGTTTGTGCTTTCAGATGCAATAGGAAATTCTCGAGTTCGTCAATCCGTTCGCGAGATATGGAAGTTTGAAGTTAAGGAATGTTTGAGAAACCATCAAAATTTTCGCAAGTCTGATACTCGAAACCAATAACTACAATGGCCTAGGGGAAAAATACACATACGGTTGAAATCGGGCGAGTTTCTACTTTCACATGCAACAGGAATTTCTCGACTTCGTCAATCCGTTTGCGAGATATGGGAGTTTGAAGCTAAGGAATGGTTAAAAAACCATTAAAATTTTCGCTAGTCTGATACTCGAAACCAATAACTGGAATGGCCTAGGAGAAAAGTACACACACCATTGTAATCGTGCGAGTTTCTACTTTCAGATGCAACAGGAATTTCTAGAGTACCTCATTCCGTTCGGGAGATATGGGAGTTTGAAGTTAAGGAATGGGTGAGAAATCATCAAAATTTTCGCAAGTCTGATACTCGAAACCAATAACTACTATGGCCTAGGGCAAAAATGCACATGCCTTTGTAATCGGGCGAGTTTCCACTTTCAGATGCAACAGGAATTTCTCGAGTTCGTCATTCCGTTCGTGAGATATGGGAGTTTGAAGTTAAGGAATGCTTGAGAAACCATCAAAATTTTCGCAATTCTGATGCTAGAAACCAATAACTAAAATGGCCTAAGGGAAAAATGCACATACCGTTGTAATCGGGCGAGTTTCCACTTTCAGATGCAACAGGAATTTCTCGAGTACGTCAATCCGTTCGCGAGATATGGGAGTTTGAAGTTAAGGAGTGCTTGAGAAACCATCAATGTTTTCGCAAGTCTGATACTCGAAACCAATAACTACTATGGCCTAGGGCAAAAATGCACATACCGTTGGAATCGGGCGAGTTTCTGCTTTCAGATGCAACAGGAATTTCTCGAGTTCGTCAATCCGTTCGCGAGATATGGGAGTTTGAAGCTAAGGAATGGTTGAGGAACCTTCAAAATTTTCGCTGGTCTGATACTCGAAACCAATAACTGGAATGGCCTAGGGCAAAAATACACGCACCGTTGTAATCGGGCGTGTTTCTGCTTTCAGATGCAATAGGAAATTCTCGAGTTCGTCGATCCGTTCTCGAGATATGGGAGTTTGAAGTTAAGGAATGCTTGAGAAATCATCAAAACTTTCGCAATTCTGATGCTAGAAACGAATAACTGGAATGGCCTAGGGGAAAAGTACACACAACATTGTAATCGGGCGAGTTTCTACTTTCAGATGCAACAGGAATTAATCGAGTTCGTCAATCCGTTCGCGAGAAAGTGGAGTTTGTAGTTAAGGAATGCTTGAGAAACCATCAAAATTTTCGCAAGTCTGATACTCGAAACCAATAACTACTATGGCCTAGGGCAAAAATGCACATACCGTTGGAATCGGGCGAGTTTCTGCTTTCAGATGCAACAGGAATTTGTCGAGTTCGTCAATCCGTTCGCGAGATATGGGAGTTTGAAGCTAAGGAATGGTTGAGGAACCTTCAAAATTTTCGCTGGTCTGATACTCGAAACCAATAACTGGAATGGCCTAGGGCAAAAATACACGCACCATTGTAATCGGGCGATTTTCCACTGTCAGATGCAAAAGGAATTTCCCGAGTTCGTCAATCCGTTCGCGAGATATGGGAGTTTGAAGTTAAGGAATGGTTGAGAAACCATCAAAATTTTCGCAAGTCTGATACTCGAAACCAATAACTACCATGGCCTAGGGCAGAAATGCACATTCCTTTGTAATCGGGCGAGTTTCCACTTTCAGATGCAACAGGAATTTCTCGAGTTCGTCATTCCGTTCGCGAGATATGGGAGTTTGAAGTTAAGGAATGGTTGAGAAATCATCAAAATTTTCGCATGTCTGATACTCGAATCCAATAACTACTATGGCCTAGGGCAAAAATACACATACCGTTGTAATCGGGCGAGTTTCTGTTTTCAGATGCAATAGGAAATTCTCGAGTTCGTCAATCCGTTCTCGAGAAAGGAGAGTTTGAAGTTACGGAATGCTTGAGAAACCATCAAAATTTTCGCAAGTCTGATACTCGAAACCAATAACTACAAAGGCCTAGGGAAAAAATACACATACCGTTTAATCGGGCGAGTTTCTGCATTCAGATGCAATAGGAAATACTCGAGTTTGTCAATCCGTTTACGAGATATGGGAGTTTGAATTTAAGGAATGGTTGAGAAACCATCACAATTTTCGCAAGTCTGATACTCGAAACAAACAACTACTATGGCCTAGGGCAAAAATACACATACCGTTGTAATCGGGCGAGTTTCTGCTTTCAGATGCAATAGGAAATTCTCGAGTTTGTCAATCCGTTCGCGAGATATGGGAGTTTGAAGTTAAGGAATGGTTGAAAGACCATCAATATTTTCGCTGGTCTGGTACTCGAAACCAATAACTACTATGGCCTAGGGCAAAAATACACATACCTTTGTAATCGGGCGAGTTTCCACATTCAGATGCAACAGGAATTTCTCTAGTTCGTCATTCCGTTCGCGAGATATGGGAGTTTGAAGTTAAGGAATGGTTGAGAAACCATTAAAATTTTCGCAAGTCTGATACTCGAAACCAATAACTGGAATGGCCTAGGAGAAAAGTACACACACCATTGTAATCGTGCGAGTTTCTATTTTCAGATGCAACAGGAATTTCTAGAGTTCCTCATTCCGTTCGGGAGATATGGGAGTTTGAAGTTAAGGAATGATTGAGAAACCATCAAAATTTTCGCAAGTCTCATACTCGAAACCAATACCTGGAATGGCCTAGGGGAAAAGTACACACACCATTGTAATCGTGCGAGTTTCTACTTTCAGATGCAACAGCAATTTCTCGAGTTCGTCAATGCGTTCGCGAGATATGGGAGTTTGAAGTTAAGGAATGGTTGAGAAATCATCAAAATTTTCGCATGTCTGATACTCGAATCCAATAACTACTATGGCCTAGGGCAACAATACAGATACCGTTGTAATCGCGTGAGTTTCTGTTTTCAGATGCAATAGGAAATTCTCGAGTTCGTCAATCCGTTCGCGAGATATGGAAGTTTGAAATTAAGGAATGATTGAGAAACCATCAAAATTTTCGCAAGTCTCATACTCGAAACCAATACCTGGAATGGCCTAGGGGAAAAGTACACACACCATTGTAATCGTGCGAGTTTCTACTTTCAGATGCAACAGCAATTTCTCGAGTTCGTCATTCCGTTCGCGAGATATGGGAGTTTGAAGTTAAGGAATGGTTGAGAAACCTTCAAAATTGTCGCAAGTCTGATACTCGAAACCAATAACTACTATGGCCTAGGGCAAAAATACACATACCTTTGTAATCGGGCGAGTTTCCACATTCAGATGCAACAGGAATTTCTCTAGTTCGTCATTCCGTTCGCGAGATATGGTAGTTTGAAGTTAAGGAATGGTTGAGAAACCATCAAAATTTTCGCAATTCTGATGCTAGAAACGAATAACTGGAATGGCCTAGGGGAAAAGGACACGCACCAATGTAATCGGGCGAGTTTCTACTTTCAGATGCAACAGGAATTAATCGAGTTCGTCAATCCGCTCGCGAGAAAGGGGAGTACGAAGTTAAGGAATGGTTGAGAAACCATCTTAATTTTCGCAAGCCTGATACTCGAAACCAATAACTACAAATACCTAGGGCAAAAATACACATACCGTTGTAATCGGGCTAGTTTCTGCTTTCAGATGCAATAGGAAATTCTCGAGTTTGTCAATCCGTTCGCGAGATATGGGAGTTTGAAGTTAAGGAATGGTTGAAAAACCATCAAAATTTTCGCTGGTCTGATACTCAAATCCAATAACTACTATGGCCTAGGGCAAAAATGCACATACCGTTCTAATCGGGCGAGTTTCTACTTTCACATGCAACAGGAATTTCTCGAGTTCGTCAATCCGTTCGCGAGATATGGGAGTTTGAAGCTAAGGAATGGTTGAGAAACCTTCAAAATTTTCGCTGGTCTGATACTCGAAACGAATAACTGGAATGGCCTAGGTCAAAAATACACATACCGTTGTAATCGGGCGAGTTTCTGCTTTCAGATGAAACAGGAATTTCTCGATTTCGTCTATCCGTTCTCGAGATATGGGAGTTTGATGTTAAGGAATGGTTGAGAAATCATCAAAACTTTCGCAATTCTGATGCTAGAAACGAATAACTGGAATGGCCTAGGGGAAAAGTACACACACCATTGTAATCGGGCGAGTTTCTACTTTCAGATGCAACAGGAATTAATCGAGTTCGTCAATCCGTTCGCGAGAAAGGGGAGTTTGTAGTTAAGGAATGCTTGAGAAACCATCAAAATTTTCGCAAGTCTGATACTCGAAACCAATAACTACAATGGCCTAGGGGAAAAATACACATACGGTTGAAATCGGGCGAGTTTCTACTTTCACATGCAACAGGAATGTCTCGACTTCGTCAATCCGTTCGCGAGATATGGGAGTTTGAAGTTAAGGAATGTTTGAGAAACCATCAAAATTTTGCAAGTCTGATACTCGAAACCAATAACTACTATGCCCTAGGGCAAAAATGCACATACCATTGTAATCGGGCGAGTTTCCACTGTCAGATGCAAAAGGAATTTCTCGAGTTCGTCAATCCGTTCGCGAGATATGGGAGTTTGAAGTTAAGGAATGGTTGAGAAACCATCAAAATTTTCGCAAGTCTGATACTCGAAACCAATAACTACCATGGCCTAGGGCAGAAATGCACATTCCTTTGTAATCGGGCGAGTTTCCACTTTCAGATGCAACAGGAGTTTCTCGAGTTCGTCATTCCGTTCGCGAGATATGGGAGTTTGAAGTTAAGGAATGCTTGAGAAACCATCAAAATTTTCGCAAGTCTGATACTCGAAACCAATAACTAGTATGGCCTAGGGCAAAAATGCACATACCGTGCTAATCGGGCGAGTTTCTGCTTTCAGATGCAACAGAAATTTCTCGAATTCGTCAGTGCGTTCGCGAGATATGGGAGTTTGAAGTTAAGGAATGGTTGAGAAATCATCAAAATTTTCGCATGTCTGACACTCGAATCCAATAACTACTATGGCCTAGGGCAAAAATACACATACCGTTGTAATCGGGCGAGTTTCTGTTTTCAGATGCAATAGGAAATTCTCGAGTTCGTCAATCCGTTCTCGAGAAAGGAGAGTTTGAAGTTACGGAATGCTTGAGAAACCATCAAAATTTTCGCAAGTCTGATACTCGAAACCAATAACTACAATGGCCTAGGGGAAAAATACACATACGGTTGAAATCGGGCGAGTTTCTACTTTCACATGCAACAGGAATTTCTCGACTTCGTCAATCCGTTCGCGAGATATGGGAGTTTGAAGTTAAGGAATGGTTGACAAACCATTAAAATTTTCGCAAGTCTGATACTCGAATCCAATAACTGGAATGGCCTAGGAGAAAAGTACACACACCATTGTAATCGTGCGAGTTTCTATAATACTTTCAGATGCAACAGGAATTTCTAGAGTTCCTCATTCCGTTCGGGAGATATGGGAGTTTGAAATTAAGGAATGGTTGAGAAACCATCAAAATTTTCGCAAGTCTGATACTCGAAACCAATAACTACTATGGCCTAGGGCAGAAATGCACATTCCTTTGTAATCGGGCGAGTTTCCACTTTCAGATGCAACAGGAATTTCTCGAGTTCGTCATTCCGTTCGCGAGATATGGGAGTTTGAAGTTAAGGAATGCTTGAAAAACCATCAAAATTTTCGCAAGTCTGATACTCGAAACCAATAACTAGTATGGCCTAGTGCAAAAATGCACATTCCTTTGTAATCGGGCGAGTTTCTACATTCAGATGCAACAGCAATTTCTCGTTTTCGTCATTCCGTTCGCGAGATATGGGGGCTTGAAGTTAAGGAATGGTTGAGAAACCTTCAAAATTGTCGCAAGTCTGATACTCGAAACCAATAACTACTATGGCCTAGGGCAAAAATGCACATAACTTTGTAATCGGGCGAGTTTCCACTTTCAGATGCAACAGGAATTTCTCGAGTTCGTCATTCCGTTCGCGAGATATGGGAGTTTGAAGTTAAGGAATGTTTGAGAAACCATCAAAATTTTCGCAAGTCTGATACTCGAAACCAATAACTACAAAGGCCTAGGGAAAAAATACACATACCGTTTAATCGGGCGAGTTTCTGCATTCAGATGCAATAGGAAATTCTCGAGTTTGTCAATCCGTTCACGAGATATGGGAGTTTGAATTTAAGGAATGGTTGAGAAACCATCACAATTTTCGCAAGTCTGATACTCGAAACAAACAACTACTATGGCCTAGGGCAAAAATACACATACCGTTGTAATCGGGCGAGTTTCTGCTTTCAGATGCAATAGGAAATTCTCGAGTTTGTCAATCCGTTCGCGAGATATGGGAGTTTGAAGTTAAGGAATTGTTGAAAGACCATCAATATTTTCGCTGGTCTGGTACTCGAAACCAATAACTACTATGGCCTAGGGCAAAAATACACATACCTTTGTAATCGGGCGAGTTTCCACATTCAGATGCAACAGGAATTTCTCTAGTTCGTCATTCCGTTCGCGAGATATGGGAGTTTGAAGTTAAGGAATGGTTGAGAAACCATTAAAATTTTCGCAAGTCTGATACTCGAAACCAATAACTGGAATGGCCTAGGAGAAAAGTACACACACCATTGTAATCGTGCGAGTTTCTATTTTCAGATGCAACAGGAATTTCTAGAGTTCCTCATTCCGTTCGGGAGATATGGGAGTTTGAAGTTAAGGAATGATTGAGAAACCATCAAAATTTTCGCAAGTCTCATACTCGAAACCAATACCTGGAATGGCCTAGGAGAAAAGTACACACACCATTGTAATCGTGCGAGTTTCTATAATACTTTCAGATGCAACAGGAATTTCTAGAGTTCCTCATTCCGTTCGGGAGATATGGGAGTTTGAAGTTAAGGAATGCTTGAAAAACCATCAAAATTTTCGCAAGTCTGATACTCGAAACCAATAACTAGTATGGCCTAGGGCAAAAATACACATACCGTTGTAATCGGGCGAGTTTCTGCTTTCAGATGAAACAGGAATTTCTCGATTTCGTCTATCCGTTCTCGAGATATGGGAGTTTGATGTTAAGGAATGGTTGAGAAATCATCAAAACTTTCGCAATTCTGATGCTAGAAACGAATAACTGGAATGGCCTAGGGGAAAAGTACACACACCATTGTAATCGGGCGAGTTTCTACTTTCAGATGCAACAGGAATTAATCGAGTTCGTCAATCCGTTCGCGAGAAAGGGGAGTTTGAAGTTAAGGAATGCTTGAGAAACCATCAAAATTTTCGAAAGTCTGATACTCGAAACCAATAACTACAATGGCCTAGGGGAAAAATACACATACGCTTGAAATCGGGCGAGTTTCTACTTTCACATGCAACAGGAATTTCTCGACTTCGTCAATCCGTTCGCGAGATATGGGAGTTTGAAGTTAAGGAATGGTTGAAAAACCATTAAAATTTTCGCAAGTCTGATACTCGAATCCAATAACTGGAATGGCCTAGGAGAAAAGTACACACACCATTGTAATCGTGCGAGTTTCTATAATACTTTCAGATGCAACAGGAATTTCTAGAGTTCCTCATTCCGTTCGGGAGATATGGGAGTTTGAAGTTAAGGAATGGTTGAGAAACCATCAAAATTTTCGCAAGTCTGATACTCGAAACCAATAACTACTATGGCCTATGGCAGAAATGCACATTCCTTTGTAATCGGGCGAGTTTCTACTTTCAGATGCAACAGGAATTTCTCGAGTTCGTCATTCCGTTCGCGAGAAATGGGAGTTTGAAGTTAAGGAATGCTTGAAAAACCATCAAAATTTTCGCAAGTCTGATACTCGAAATCAATAACTAGTATGGCCTAGGGCAAAAATGCACATTCCTTTGTAATCGGGCGAGTTTCCACGCTCAGATGCAACAGGAATTTCTCGAGTTCGTCATTCGGTTCGTGAGATATGGGAGTTTGAAGTTAAGGAATGCGTGAGGAACCATCAAAATTTTCGCAATTCTAATGCTAGAAACCAATAACTACAATGGCCTAGGGGAAAAATACACATGCCGTTCTAATCGGGCGTGTTTCTGCTTTCAGATGCAACAGAAATTTCTCGAGTTCGTCAATGCGTTCGCGAGATATGGGAGTTTGAAGTTAAGGAATGGTTGAGAAATCATCAAAATTTTCGCATGTCTGATACTCGAATCCAATAACTACTATGGCCTAGGGCAAAAATACACATACCGTTGTAATCGGGCGAGTTTCTCTTTTCAGATGCAATAGGGAATTCTCGAGTTCGTCAATCCGTTCGCGAGATATGGAAGTTTGAAATTAAGGAATGATTGAGAAACCATCAAAATTTTCGCAAGTCTCATACTCGAAACCAACAACTGGAATGGCCTAGGGGAAAAGTACACACACCATTGTAATCGGACGAGCTTCCACTTTCAGATGCAACAGGAATTTCTCGAGTTCGTCATTCCGTTCGTGAGATATGGGAGTTTGAAGTTAAGGAATGCTTGAGAAACCATCAAAAATTTCGCATGTCTCATACTCGAAACCAATAACTACTATGGCCTAGGGCAAAAATGCACATACTGTTGTAATCGGGCGAGTTTCTGTTTTCAGATGCAATAGGAAATTCTCGAGTTCGTCAGTGCGTTCGCGAGATATGGTAGTTTGAAGTTAAGGAATGGTTGATAAATCATCAAAATTTTCGCATGTCTGAAAATCGAATCCAATAACTACTATGGCCTAGGGCAAAAATACGCATACCGTTGTAATCGGGCAAGTTTCTGTTTTCAGATGCAATAGGAAATTCTCGAGTTCGTCAATCCGTTCGCGAGATATGGAAGTTTGAAATTAAGGAATGATTGAGAAACAATCAAAATTTTCGCAAGTCTCATACTCGAAACCAATAACTGGAATGGCCTAGGGGAAAAGTACACACACCATTGTAATCGTGCGAGTTTCTACTTTCAGATGCAACAGCAATTTCTCGAGTTCGTTATTCCGTTCGCGAGATATGGGAGTTTGAAGTTAAGGAATGGTTGAGAAACCTTCAAAATTGTCGCAAGTCTGATACTCGAAACCAATAACTACTATGGCCTAGGGCAAAAATGCACATAACTTTGTCATCGGGCGAGTTTCCACTTTCAGATGCAACAGGAATTTCTCGATTTCGTCATTCCGTTCGCGAGATATGAGAGTTTGCAGTTAAGGAATGGTTGAGATACCATCAAAATTTTCGCAGGTCTAATACTCGAAACCAATAACTACAAAGGCATTGGGGAAAAATGCACATACCTTTGTAATCGGGCGAGTTTCCACTTTCAGATGCAACAGGAATTTCTCGAGTACGTCAATCCGTTCGCGAGATATGGGAGTTTGAAGTTAAGGAGTGCTTGAGAAACCATCAATGTTTTCGCAAGTCTGATACTCGAAACCAATAACTACTATGGCCTAGAGCAAAAATGCACATACCGTTGGAATCGGGCGAGTTTCTGCTTTCAGATGCAACAGGAATTTCTCGAGTTCGTCAATCCGTTCGCGAGATATGGGAGTTTGAAGCTAAGGAATGGTTGAGGAACCTTCAAAATTTTCGCTGGTCTGATACTCGAAACCAATAACTGGAATGGCCTAGGGCAAAAATACACGCACCGTTGTAATCGGGCGTGTTTCTGCTTTCAGATGCAATAGGAAATTCTCGAGTTCGTCGATCCGTTCTCGAGATATGGGAGTTTGAAGTTAAGGAATGCTTGAGAAATCATCAAAACTTTCGCAATTCTGATGCTAGAATCGAATAACTGGAATGGCCTAGGGGAAAAGTACACACAACATTGTAATCGGGCGAGTTTCTACTTTCAGATGCAACAGGAATTAATCGAGTTCGTCAATCCGTTCGCGAGAAAGGGGAGTTTGTAGTTAAGGAATGCTTGAGAAACCATCAAAATTTTCGCAAGTCTGATACTCGAAACCAATAACTACAATGGCCTAGGGGAAAAATACACATACGGTTGAAATCGGGCGAGTTTCTACTTTCACATGCAACAGGAATGTCTCGACTTCGTCAATCCGTTCGCGAGATATGGGAGTTTGAAGTTAAGGAATGTTTGAGAAACCATCAAAATTTTGCAAGTCTGATACTCGAAACCAATAACTACTATGCCCTAGGGCAAAAATGCACATACCTTTGTAATCGGGCGAGTTTCCACTGTCAGATGCAACAGGAATTTCTCGAGTTCGTCAATCCGTTCGCGAGATATGGGAGTTTGAAGTTAAGGAATGGTTGAGATACCATCAAAATTTTCGCAGGTCTAATACTCGAAACCAATAACTACAAAGGCATTGGGGAAAAATGCACATACCGTTGGAATCGGGCGAGTTTCTGCTTTCAGATGCAACAGGAATTTCTCGAGTTCGTCAATCCGTTCGCGAGATATGGGAGTTTGAAGCTAAGGAATGGTTGAGGAACCTTCAAAATTTTCGCTGGTCTGATACTCGAAACCAATAACTGGAATGGCCTAGGGCAAAAATACACGCACCGTTGTAATCGGGCGTGTTTCTGCTTTCAGATGCAATAGGAAATTCTCGAGTTCGTCGATCCGTTCTCGAGATATGGGAGTTTGAAGTTAAGGAATGCTTGAGAAATCATCAAAACTTTCGCAATTCTGATGCTAGAATCGAATAACTGGAATGGCCTAGGGGAAAAGTACACACAACATTGTAATCGGGCGAGTTTCTACTTTCAGATGCAACAGGAATTAATCGAGTTCGTCAATCCGTTCGCGAGAAAGGGGAGTTTGTAGTTAAGGAATGCTTGAGAAACCATCAAAATTTTCGCAAGTCTGATACTCGAAACCAATAACTACAATGGCCTAGGGGAAAAATACACATACGGTTGAAATCGGGCGAGTTTCTACTTTCACATGCAACAGGAATGTCTCGACTTCGTCAATCCGTTCGCGAGATATGGGAGTTTGAAGTTAAGGAATGTTTGAGAAACCATCAAAATTTTGCAAGTCTGATACTCGAAACCAATAACTACTATGCCCTAGGGCAAAAATGCACATACCTTTGTAATCGGGCGAGTTTCCACTGTCAGATGCAACAGGAATTTCTCGAGTTCGTCAATCCGTTCGCGAGATATGGGAGCTTGAAATTAAGGAATGATTGAGAAACCATCAAAATTTTCGCAAGTCTCATACTCGAAACCAATAACTGGAATGGCCTAGGGGAAAAGTACACACACCATTGTAATCGTGCGAGTTTCTACTTTCAGATGCAACAGCAATTTCTCGAGTTCGTTATTCCGTTCGCGAGATATGGGAGTTTGAAGTTAAGGAATGGTTGAGAAACCTTCAAAATTGTCGCAAGTCTGATACTCGAAACCAATAACTACTATGGCCTAGGGCAAAAATGCACATAACTTTGTCATCGGGCGAGTTTCCACTTTCAGATGCAACAGGAATTTCTCGATTTCGTCATTCCGTTCGCGAGATATGAGAGTTTGCAGTTAAGGAATGGTTGAGATACCATCAAAATTTTCGCAGGTCTAATACTCGAAACCAATAACTACAAAGGCATTGGGGAAAAATGCACATACCTTTGTAATCGGGCGAGTTTCCACTTTCAGATGCAACAGGAATTTCTCGAGTACGTCAATCCGTTCGCGAGATATGGGAGTTTGAAGTTAAGGAGTGCTTGAGAAACCATCAATGTTTTCGCAAGTCTGATACTCGAAACCAATAACTACTATGGCCTAGAGCAAAAATGCACATACCGTTGGAATCGGGCGAGTTTCTGCTTTCAGATGCAACAGGAATTTCTCGAGTTCGTCAATCCGTTCGCGAGATATGGGAGTTTGAAGCTAAGGAATGGTTGAGGAACCTTCAAAATTTTCGCTGGTCTGATACTCGAAACCAATAACTGGAATGGCCTAGGGCAAAAATACACGCACCGTTGTAATCGGGCGTGTTTCTGCTTTCAGATGCAATAGGAAATTCTCGAGTTCGTCGATCCGTTCTCGAGATATGGGAGTTTGAAGTTAAGGAATGCTTGAGAAATCATCAAAACTTTCGCAATTCTGATGCTAGAATCGAATAACTGGAATGGCCTAGGGGAAAAGTACACACAACATTGTAATCGGGCGAGTTTCTACTTTCAGATGCAACAGGAATTAATCGAGTTCGTCAATCCGTTCGCGAGAAAGGGGAGTTTGTAGTTAAGGAATGCTTGAGAAACCATCAAAATTTTCGCAAGTCTGATACTCGAAACCAATAACTACAATGGCCTAGGGGAAAAATACACATACGGTTGAAATCGGGCGAGTTTCTACTTTCACATGCAACAGGAATGTCTCGACTTCGTCAATCCGTTCGCGAGATATGGGAGTTTGAAGTTAAGGAATGTTTGAGAAACCATCAAAATTTTGCAAGTCTGATACTCGAAACCAATAACTACTATGCCCTAGGGCAAAAATGCACATACCTTTGTAATCGGGCGAGTTTCCACTGTCAGATGCAACAGGAATTTCTCGAGTTCGTCAATCCGTTCGCGAGATATGGGAGTTTGAAGTTAAGGAATGGTTGAGATACCATCAAAATTTTCGCAGGTCTAATACTCGAAACCAATAACTACAAAGGCATTGGGGAAAAATGCACATACCGTTGGAATCGGGCGAGTTTCTGCTTTCAGATGCAACAGGAATTTCTCGAGTTCGTCAATCCGTTCGCGAGATATGGGAGTTTGAAGCTAAGGAATGGTTGAGGAACCTTCAAAATTTTCGCTGGTCTGATACTCGAAACCAATAACTGGAATGGCCTAGGGCAAAAATACACGCACCGTTGTAATCGGGCGTGTTTCTGCTTTCAGATGCAATAGGAAATTCTCGAGTTCGTCGATCCGTTCTCGAGATATGGGAGTTTGAAGTTAAGGAATGCTTGAGAAATCATCAAAACTTTCGCAATTCTGATGCTAGAATCGAATAACTGGAATGGCCTAGGGGAAAAGTACACACAACATTGTAATCGGGCGAGTTTCTACTTTCAGATGCAACAGGAATTAATCGAGTTCGTCAATCCGTTCGCGAGAAAGGGGAGTTTGTAGTTAAGGAATGCTTGAGAAACCATCAAAATTTTCGCAAGTCTGATACTCGAAACCAATAACTACAATGGCCTAGGGGAAAAATACACATACGGTTGAAATCGGGCGAGTTTCTACTTTCACATGCAACAGGAATGTCTCGACTTCGTCAATCCGTTCGCGAGATATGGGAGTTTGAAGTTAAGGAATGTTTGAGAAACCATCAAAATTTTGCAAGTCTGATACTCGAAACCAATAACTACTATGCCCTAGGGCAAAAATGCACATACCTTTGTAATCGGGCGAGTTTCCACTGTCAGATGCAACAGGAATTTCTCGAGTTCGTCAATCCGTTCGCGAGATATGGGAGCTTGAAATTAAGGAATGATTGAGAAACCATCAAAATTTTCGCAAGTCTCATACTCGAAACCAATAACTGGAATGGCCTAGGGGAAAAGTACACACACCATTGTAATCGTGCGAGTTTCTACTTTCAGATGCAACAGCAATTTCTCGAGTTCGTTATTCCGTTCGCGAGATATGGGAGTTTGAAGTTAAGGAATGGTTGAGAAACCTTCAAAATTGTCGCAAGTCTGATACTCGAAACCAATAACTACTATGGCCTAGGGCAAAAATGCACATAACTTTGTCATCGGGCGAGTTTCCACTTTCAGATGCAACAGGAATTTCTCGATTTCGTCATTCCGTTCGCGAGATATGAGAGTTTGCAGTTAAGGAATGGTTGAGATACCATCAAAATTTTCGCAGGTCTAATACTCGAAACCAATAACTACAAAGGCATTGGGGAAAAATGCACATACCTTTGTAATCGGGCGAGTTTCCACTTTCAGATGCAACAGGAATTTCTCGAGTACGTCAATCCGTTCGCGAGATATGGGAGTTTGAAGTTAAGGAGTGCTTGAGAAACCATCAATGTTTTCGCAAGTCTGATACTCGAAACCAATAACTACTATGGCCTAGGGCAAAAATGCACATACCGTTGGAATCGGGCGAGTTTCTGCTTTCGGATGCAACAGGAATTTCTCGAGTTCGTCAATCCGTTCGCGAGATATGGGAGTTTGAAGCTAAGGAATGGTTGAGGAACCTTCAAAATTTTCGCTGGTCTGATACTCGAAACCAATAACTGGAATGGCCTAGGGCAAAAATACACGCACCGTTGTAATCGGGCGTGTTTCTGCTTTCAGATGCAATAGGAAATTCTCGAGTTCGTCGATCCGTTCTCGAGATATGGGAGTTTGAAGTTAAGGAATGCTTGAGAAATCATCAAAACTTTCGCAATTCTGATGCTAGAATCGAATAACTGGAATGGCCTAGGGGAAAAGTACACACAACATTGTAATCGGGCGAGTTTCTACTTTCAGATGCAACAGGAATTAATCGAGTTCGTCAATCCGTTCGCGAGAAAGGGGAGTTTGTAGTTAAGGAATGCTTGAGAAACCATCAAAATTTTCGCAAGTCTGATACTCGAAACCAATAACTACAATGGCCTAGGGGAAAAATACACATACGGTTGAAATCGGGCGAGTTTCTACTTTCACATGCAACAGGAATGTCTCGACTTCGTCAATCCGTTCGCGAGATATGGGAGTTTGAAGTTAAGGAATGTTTGAGAAACCATCAAAATTTTGCAAGTCTGATACTCGAAACCAATAACTACTATGCCCTAGGGCAAAAATGCACATACCTTTGTAATCGGGCGAGTTTCCACTGTCAGATGCAACAGGAATTTCTCGAGTTCGTCAATCCGTTCGCGAGATATGGGAGTTTGAAGTTAAGGAGTGCTTGAGAAACCATCAATGTTTTCGCAAGTCTGATACTCGAAACCAATAACTACTATGGCCTAGAGCAAAAATGCACATACCGTTGGAATCGGGCGAGTTTCTGCTTTCAGATGCAACAGGAATTTCTCGAGTTCGTCAATCCGTTCGCGAGATATGGGAGTTTGAAGCTAAGGAATGGTTGAGGAACCTTCAAAATTTTCGCTGGTCTGATACTCGAAACCAATAACTGGAATGGCCTAGGGCAAAAATACACGCACCGTTGTAATCGGGCGTGTTTCTGCTTTCAGATGCAATAGGAAATTCTCGAGTTCGTCGATCCGTTCTCGAGATATGGGAGTTTGAAGTTAAGGAATGCTTGAGAAATCATCAAAACTTTCGCAATTCTGATGCTAGAATCGAATAACTGGAATGGCCTAGGGGAAAAGTACACACAACATTGTAATCGGGCGAGTTTCTACTTTCAGATGCAACAGGAATTAATCGAGTTCGTCAATCCGTTCGCGAGAAAGGGGAGTTTGTAGTTAAGGAATGCTTGAGAAACCATCAAAATTTTCGCAAGTCTGATACTCGAAACCAATAACTACAATGGCCTAGGGGAAAAATACACATACGGTTGAAATCGGGCGAGTTTCTACTTTCACATGCAACAGGAATGTCTCGACTTCGTCAATCCGTTCGCGAGATATGGGAGTTTGAAGTTAAGGAATGTTTGAGAAACCATCAAAATTTTGCAAGTCTGATACTCGAAACCAATAACTACTATGCCCTAGGGCAAAAATGCACATACCTTTGTAATCGGGCGAGTTTCCACTGTCAGATGCAACAGGAATTTCTCGAGTTCGTCAATCCGTTCGCGAGATATGGGAGTTTGAAGTTAAGGAATGGTTGAGATACCATCAAAATTTTCGCAGGTCTAATACTCGAAACCAATAACTACAAAGGCATTGGGGAAAAATGCACATACCGTTGGAATCGGGCGAGTTTCTGCTTTCAGATGCAACAGGAATTTCTCGAGTTCGTCAATCCGTTCGCGAGATATGGGAGTTTGAAGCTAAGGAATGGTTGAGGAACCTTCAAAATTTTCGCTGGTCTGATACTCGAAACCAATAACTGGAATGGCCTAGGGCAAAAATACACGCACCGTTGTAATCGGGCGTGTTTCTGCTTTCAGATGCAATAGGAAATTCTCGAGTTCGTCGATCCGTTCTCGAGATACGGGAGTTTGAAGTTAAGGAATGCTTGAGAAATCATCAAAACTTTCGCAATTCTGATGCTAGAATCGAATAACTGGAATGGCCTAGGGGAAAAGTACACACAACATTGTAATCGGGCGAGTTTCTACTTTCAGATGCAACAGGAATTAATCGAGTTCGTCAATCCGTTCGCGAGAAAGGGGAGTTTGTAGTTAAGGAATGCTTGAGAAACCATCAAAATTTTGCAAGTCTGATACTCGAAACCAATAACTACTATGCCCTAGGGCAAAAATGCACATACCTTTGTAATCGGGCGAGTTTCCACTGTCAGATGCAACAGGAATTTCTCGAGTTCGTCAATCCGTTCGCGAGATATGGGAGTTTGAAGTTAAGGAATGGTTGAGAAACCATCAAAATTTTCGCAAGTCTGATACTCGAAACCAATAACTACCATGGCCTAGGGGAGAAATGCACATTCCTTTGTAATCGGGCGAGTTTCCACTTTCAGATGCAACAGGAATTTCTCGAGTTCGTCATTCCGTTCGCGAGATATGGGAGTTTGAAGTTAAGGAATGCTTGAGAAACCATCAAAATTTTCGCAAGTCTGATACTCGAAACCAATAACTAGTATGGCCTAGGGCAAAAATGCACATACCGTGCTAATCGGGCGAGTTTCTGCTTTCAGATGCAACAGAAATTTCTCGAGTTCGTCAGTGCGTTCGCGAGATATGGGAGTTTGAAGTTAAGGAATGGTTGAGAAATCATCAAAATTTTCGCATGTCTGATACTCGAATCCAATAACTACTATGGCCTAGGGCAAAAATACACATACCGTTGTAATCGGGCGAGTTTCTGTTTTCAGATGCAATAGGAAATTCTCGAGTTCGTCAATCCGTTCTCGAGATATGGGAGTTTGAAGTTAAGGAATGGTTGAGAAATCATCAAAACCTTCGCAATTCTGATGCTAGAAACGAATAACTGGAATGGCCTAGGGGAAAAGTACACACAACATTGTAATCGGGCGAGTTTCTACTTTCAGATGCAACAGGAATTAATCGAGTTCGTCAATCCGTTCGCGAGAAAGGAGAGTTTGAAGTTACGGAATGCTTGAGAAACCATCAAAATTTTCGCAAGTCTGATACTCGAAACCAATAACTACAATGGCCTAGGGGAAAAATGCACATACCGTTCTAATCGGGCGAGTTTCTACTTTCACATGCAACAGGAATTTCTCGAGTTCGTCAATCCGTTCGCGAGATATGGGAGTTTGATGCTAAGGAATGGTTGAGAAACCTTCAAAATTGTCGCATGTCTGTTACTCGAAACCAATAACTACTATGGCCTAGGGCAAAAATGCACATAACTTTGTAATCGGGCGAGTTTCCACTTTCAGATGCAACAGGAATTTCTCGAGTTCGTCATTCCGTTCGCGAGATATGGGAGTTTGAAGTTAAGGAATGCTTGAAAAACCATCAAAATTTTCGCAAGTCTGATACTCGAAACCAATAACTAGTATGGCCTAGGGCAAAAATGCACATTCCTTTGTAATCGGGCGAGTTTCCACTTTCAGATGCAACAGGAATTTCTCGAGTTCGTCATTCGGTTCGTGAGATATGGGAGTTTGAAGTTAAGGAATGCGTGAGGAACCATCAAAATTTTCGCAATTCTGATGCTAGAAACCAATAACTACAATGGCCTAGGGGAAAAATACACATGCCGTTCTAATCGGGCGTGTTTCTGCTTTCAGATGCAACAGAAATTTCTCGAGTTCGTCAATGCGTTCGCGAGATATGGGAGTTTGAAGTTAAGGAATGGTTGAGAAACCATCAAAATTTTCGCAAGTCTGATACTCGAAACCAATAACTAGTATGGCCTAGGGCAAAAATGCACATACCGTGCTAATCGGGCGAGTTTCTGCTTTCAGATGCAACAGAAATTTCTCGAGTTCGTCAGTGCGTTCGCGAGATATGGGAGTTTGAAGTTAAGGAATGGTTGAGAAATCATCAAAATTTTCGCATGTCTGATACTCGAATCCAATAACTACTATGGCCTAGGGCAAAAATACACATACCGTTGTAAGCGGGCGAGTTTCTGTTTTCAGATGCAATAGGAAATTCTCGAGTTCGTCAATCCGTTCTCGAGATATGGGAGTTTGAAGTTAAGGAATGGTTGAGAAATTATCAAAACTTTCGCAATTCTGATGCTAGAAACGAATAACTGGAATGGCCTAGGGGAAAAGTACACACAACATTGTAATCGGGCGAGTTTCTACTTTCAGATGCAACAGGAATTAATCGAGTTCGTCAATCCGTTCGCGAGAAAGGAGAGTTTGAAGTTACGGAATGCTTGAGAAACCATCAAAATTTTCGCAAGTCTGATACTCGAAACCAATAACTACAATGGCCTAGGGGAAAAATGCACATACCGTTCTAATCGGGCGAGTTTCTACTTTCACATGCAACAGGAATTTCTCGAGTTCGTCAATCCGTTCGCGAGATATGGGAGTTTGATGCTAAGGAATGGTTGAGAAACCTTCAAAATTGTCGCATGTCTGTTACTCGAAACCAATAACTACTATGGCCTAGGGCAAAAATGCACATAACTTTGTAATCGGGCGAGTTTCCACTTTCAGATGCAACAGGAATTTCTCGAGTTCGTCATTCCGTTCGCGAGATATGGGAGTTTGAAGTTAAGGAATGCTTGAAAAACCATCAAAATTTTCGCAAGTCTGATACTCGAAACCAATAACTAGTATGGCCTAGGGCAAAAATGCACATTCCTTTGTAATCGGGCGAGTTTCCACTTTCAGATGCAACAGGAATTTCTCGAGTTCGTCATTCGGTTCGTGAGATATGGGAGTTTGAAGTTAAGGAATGCGTGAGGAACCATCAAAATTTTCGCAATTCTGATGCTAGAAACCAATAACTACAATGGCCTAGGGGAAAAATACACATGCCGTTCTAATCGGGCGTGTTTCTGCTTTCAGATGCAACAGAAATTTCTCGAGTTCGTCAATGCGTTCGCGAGATATGGGAGTTTGAAGTTAAGGAATGGTTGAGAAACCATCAAAATTTTCGCAAGTCTGATACTCGAAACCAATAACTACTATGGCCTAGGGCAGAAATGCACATTCCTTTGTAATCGGGCGAGTTTCCCCTTTCAGATGCAACAGGAATTTCTCGAGTTCGTCATTACGTTCGCGAGAAGTGGGAGTTTGATGTTAAGGAATGCTTGAAAAACCATCAAAATTTTCGCAAGTCTGATACTCGAAACCAATAACTAGTATGGCCTAGGGCAAAAATGCACATACCGTTGTAATCGGGCGAGTTTCTCTTTTCAGATGCAATAGGGAATTCTCGAGTTCGTCAATCCGTTCGCGAGATATGGAAGTTTGAAATTAAGGAATGATTGAGAAACCATCAAAATTTTCGCAAGTCTCATACTCGAAACCAACAACTGGAATGGCCTAGGGGAAAAGTACACACACCATTGTAATCGTGCGAGTTTCTACATTCAGATGCAACAGCAATTTCTCGTTTTCGTCATTCCGTTCGCGAGATATGGGAGTTTGAAGTTAAGGAATGGTTGAGAAACCTTCAAAATTGTCGCAAGTCTGATACTCGAAACCAATAACTACTATGGCCTAGGGCAAAAATGCACATAACTTTGTCATCGGGCGAGTTTCCACTTTCAGATGCAACAGGAATTTCTCGAGTTCGTAATTCCGTTCGCGAGATATGGGAGTTTGAAGTTAAGGAATGGTTGAGAAACCATCAAAATTTTCGCAAGTCTGATACTCGAAAACAATAACTACAAAGGCCTAGGGAAAAAATACACATACCGTTTAATCGGGCGAGTTTCTGCATTCAGATGCAATAGGAAATTCTCGAGTTTGTCAATCCGTTCGCGAGATATGGGAGTTTGAATTTAAGGAATGGTTGAGAAACCATCACAATTTTCGCAAGTCTGATACTCGAAACAAATAACTACTATGGCCTAGGGCAAAAATACACATACCGTTGTAATCGGGCGAGTTTCTGCTTTCAGATGCAATAGGAAATTCTCGAGTTTGTCAATCCGTTCGCGAGATATGGGAGTTTGAAGTTAAGGAATGGTTGAAATACCATCAATATTTTCGCTGGTCTGGTACTCGAAACAAATAACTACTATGGCGTAGGGCAAAAATACACATACCTTTGTAATCGGGCGAGTTTCCACATTCAGGTGCAACAGGAATTTCTATAGTTCGTCATTCCGTTCGCGAGATATGGGAGTTTGAAGTTAAGGAATGTTTGAGAAACCATCAAAATTTTCGCAATTCTGATGCTAGAAACGAATAACTGGAATGGCCTAGGGGAAAAGGACACGCACCAATGTAATCGGGCGACTTTCTACTTTCAGATGCAACCGGAATTAATCGAGTTCGTCAATCCGCTCGCGAGAAAGGGGAGTACGAAGTTAAGGAATGGTTGAGAAACCATCTTAATTTTCGCAAGTCTCATACTCGAAACCAATAACTGGAATGGCCTAGGGGAAAAGTACACACACCATTGTAATCGTGCGAGTTTCTACATTCAGATGCAACAGCAATTTCTCGAGTTCGTCATTCCGTTCGCGAGATATGGGAGTTTGAAATTAAGGAATGGTTGAGAAACCTTCAAAATTTTCGCATGTCTGATACTCGAATCCAATAACTACTATGGCCTAGGGCAAAAATACACATACCGTTGTAATCGGGCGAGTTTCTCTTTTCAGATGCAATAGGGAATTCTCGAGGTCGTCAATCCGTTCGCGAGATATGGAAGTTTGAAATTAAGGAATGATTGAGAAACCATCTTAATTTTCGCAAGTCTCATACTCGAAACCAATAACTGGAATGGCCTAGGGGAAAAGTACACACACCATTGTAATCGTGCGAGTTTCTACATTCAGATGCAGCAGCAATTTCTCGAGTTCGTCATTCCATTCGCGAGATATGGGAGTTTGAAGTTAAGGAATGGTTGAGAAACCTTCAAAATTGTCGCAAGTCTGATACTCGAAACCAATAACTACTATGGCCTAGGGCAAAAATGCACATAACTTTGTAATCGGGCGAGTTTCCACTTTCAGATGCAACAGGAATTTCTCGAGTTCGTCATTCCGTTCGCGAGATATGGGAGTTTGAAGTTAAGGAATGGTTGAGAAACCATCAAAATTTTCGCAAGTCTGATACTCGAAACCAATAACTACAAAGGCCTAGGGGAAAAATACACATACCGTTTAATCGGGCGAGTTTCTGCATTCAGATGCAATAGGAAATTCTCGAGTTTGTCAATCCGTTCGCGAGATATGGGAGTTTGAATTTAAGGAATGGTTGAGAAACCATCACAATTTTCGCAAGTCTGATACTCGAAACAAATTACTACTATGGCCTAGGGCAAAAATACACATACCGTTGTAATCGGGCGAGTTTCTGCTTTCAGATGCAATAGGAAATTCTCGAGTTTGTCAATCCGTTCGCGAGATATGGGAGTTTGAAGTTAAGGAATGGTTGAAAAACCATCAATATTTTCGCTGGTCTGATACTCGAAACCAATAACTACTATGGCCTAGGGCAAAAATGCACATAACTTTGTAATCGGGCGAGTTTCCACTTTCAGATGCAACAGGAATTTCTCGAGTTCGTCATTCCGTTCGCGAGATATGGGAGTTTGAAGTTAAGGAATGGTTGAGAAACCATCAAAATTTTCGCAAGTCTGATACTCGAAACCAATAACTACAAAGGCCTAGGGGAAAAATACACATACCGTTTAATCGGGCGAGTTTCTGCATTCAGATGCAATAGGAAATTCTCGAGTTTGTCAATCCGTTCGCGAGATATGGGAGTTTGAAGTTAAGGAATGGTTGAAAAACCATCAATATTTTCGCTGGTCTGATACTCGAAACCAATAACTACTATGGCCTAGGGCAAAAATACACATACCTTTGTAATCGGGCGAGTTTCCACATTCAGATGCAACAGGAATTTCTCTAGTTCGTCATTCCGTTCGCGAGATATGGGAGTTTGAAGTTAAGGAATGGTTGAGAAACCATCAAAATTTTCGCAATTCTGATGCTAGAAACGAATAACTGGAATGGCCTAGGGGAAAAGGACACGCACCAATGTAATCGGGCGAGTTTCTACTTTCAGATGCAATAGGAGTTTCTCGAGTTGGTCATTCCGTTCGCGAGATATGGGAGTTTGAAGTTAAGGAATGGTTGAAAAACCATCAAAATTTTCGCTGGTCTGATACTCAAATCCAATAACTACTATGGCCTAGGTCAAAAATACACGTACCGTTGTAATCGGGCGTGTTTCTGCTTTCAGATGCAATAGGAAATTCTCGAATCGTCAATCCGTTAGCGAGACATGGTAGTTTGAAGTTAAGGAATGGTTGAGAAACCATCAAAATTTTCGCAAGCCTGATACTCGAAACAAATAACTACAAAGGCCTAGGGGAAAAATACACATACCGTTGTAACCGGGCGAGTTTTTACTTTCACATGCAACAGGAATTTCTCGAGTTCGCAATCCGTTCGCGAGATATGGGAGTTTGAAGTTAAGGAATGGTTGAGATACCATCAAAATTTTTGCAGGTGTAATACTCGAAACCAATAACTACAAAGGCATTGGGAAAAAATGCACATACCTTTGTAATCGGGCGAGTTTCCACTATCAGATGCAACAGGAATTTCTCGAGTTCGTCAATCCGTTCGCGAGACATGGTAGTTTGAAGTTAAGGAATGGTTGAGAAACAATCAAAATTTTCGCAAGCCTGATACTCGAAACAAATAACTACGAAGGCCTAGGGGAAAAATACACATACCGTTGTAATCGGGCGAGTTTTTACTTTCACATGCAACAGGAATTTCTCGAGTTCGCAATCCGTTCGCGAGATATGGGAGTTTGAAGTTAAGGAATGGTTGAGATACCATCAAAATTTTTGCAGGTCTAATACTCGAAACCAATAACTACAAAGGCATTGGGAAAAAATGCACATACCTTTGTAATCGGGCGAGTTTCCACTATCAGATGCAACAGGAATTTGTCGAGTTCGTCAATCCGTTCGCGAGATATGGGAGTTTGAAGTTAAGGAATGGTTGAGAAACCTTCAAAATTTTCGTTGGTCTGATACTCATATCCAATAACTACTATGGCCTAGGGCAAAAATGCACATACGGTTGTAATCGGGCGAGTTTCCGTTTTCAGATGCAATAGGAAATTCTCGAGTTCGTCAATCCGTTCGCGAGATATGGATGTTTGAAATTAAGGAATGATTGAGAAACCATCAAAATTAACGCAAGTCTCATACTCGAAACCAATAACTGGAATGGCCTAGGGGAAAAGTACACACACCATTGTAATCGTGCGAGTTTCTACATTCAGATGCAACAGCAATTTCTCGAGTTCGTCATTCCGTTCGCGAGATATGGGAGTTTGAAGTTAAGGAATGGTTGGGAAACCTTCAAAATTGTCGCAAGTCTGATACTCGAAACCAATAACTACTATGGCCTAGGGCAAAAATGCACATAACTTTGTAATCTTGTGAGTTTCTACATTCAGATGCAACAGCAATTTCTCGAGTTCGTCATTCCGTTCGCGAGATATGGGAGTTTGAAGTTAAGGAATGGTTGAGAAACCATCAAAATTTTCGCAAGTCTGATACTCGAAACCAATAACTACAAAGGCCTAGGGGAAAAATACACATACCGTTTAATCGGGCGAGTTTCTGCATTCAGATGCAATAGGAAATTCTCGAGTTTGTCAATCCGTTCGCGAGATATGGGAGTTTGAATTTAAGGAATGGTTGAGAAACCATCACAATTTTCGCAAGTCTGATACTCGAAACAAATAACTACTATGGCCTAGGGCAAAAATACACATACCGTTGTAATCGGGCGAGTTTCTGCTTTCAGATGCAGTAGGAAATTCTCGAGTTTGTCAATCCGTTCGCGAGATATGGGAGTTTGAAGTTAAGGAATGGTTGAAAAACCATCAATATTTTCGCTGGTCTGATACTCGAAACCAATAACTACTATGGCCTAGGGCAAAAATACACATACCTTTGTAATCGGGCGAGTTTCCACATTCAGATGCAACATGAATTTCTATAGTTCGTCATTCCGTTCGCGAGATATGGGAGTTTGAAGTTAAGGAATGGTTGAGAAACCATCAAAATTTTCGCAATTCTGATGCTAGAAACGAATAACTGGAATGGCCTAGGGGAAAAGGACACGCACCAATGTAATCGGGCGAGCTTCTACTTTCAGATGCAATAGGAGTTTCTCGAGTTGGTCATTCCGTTCGCGAGATATGGGAGTTTGAAGTTAAGGAATGGTTGAAAAACCATCAAAATTTTCGCTGGTCTGATACTCAAATCCAATAACTACTATGGCCTAGGTCAAAAATACACGTACCGTTGTAATCGGGCGTGTTTCTGCTTTCAGATGCAATAGGAAATTCTCGAATCGTCAATCCGTTAGCGAGACATGGTAGTTTGAAGTTAAGGAATGGTTGAGAAACCATCAAAATTTTCGCAAGCCTGATACTCGAAACAAATAACTACAAAGGCCTAGGGGAAAAATACACATACCGTTGTAACCGGGCGAGTTTTTACTTTCACATGCAACAGGAATTTCTCGAGTTCGCAATCCGTTCGCGAGATATGGGAGTTTGAAGTTAAGGAATGGTTGAGATACCATCAAAATTTTTGCAGGTGTAATACTCGAAACCAATAACTACAAAGGCATTGGGAAAAAATGCACATACCTTTGTAATCGGGCGAGTTTCCACTATCAGATGCAACAGGAATTTCTCGAGTTCGTCAATCCGTTCGCGAGACATGGTAGTTTGAAGTTAAGGAATGGTTGAGAAACCATCAAAATTTTCGCAAGCCTGATACTCGAAACAAATAACTACGAAGGCCTAGGGGAAAAATACACATACCGTTGTAATCGGGCGAGTTTTTACTTTCACATGCAACAGGAATTTCTCGAGTTCGCAATCCGTTCGCGAGATATGGGAGTTTGAAGTTAAGGAATGGTTGAGATACCATCAAAATTTTTGCAGGTCTAATACTCGAAACCAATAACTACAAAGGCATTGGGAAAAAATGCACATACCTTTGTAATCGGGCGAGTTTCCACTATCAGATGCAACAGGAATTTCTCGAGTTCGTCAATCCGTTCGCGAGATATGGGAGTTTGAAGTTAAGGAATGGTTGAGAAACCTTCAAAATTTTCGTTGGTCTGATACTCATATCCAATAACTACTATGGCCTAGGGCAAAAATGCACATACGGTTGTAATCGGGCGAGTTTCCGTTTTCAGATGCAATAGGAAATTCTCGAGTTCGTCAATCCGTTCGCGAGATATGGATGTTTGAAATTAAGGAATGATTGAGAAACCATCAAAATTAACGCAAGTCTCATACTCGAAACCAATAACTGGAATGGCCTAGGGGAAAAGTACACACACCATTGTAATCGTGCGAGTTTCTACATTCAGATGCAACAGCAATTTCTCGAGTTCGTCATTCCGTTCGCGAGATATGGGAGTTTGAAGTTAAGGAATGGTTGGGAAACCTTCAAAATTGTCGCAAGTCTGATACTCGAAACCAATAACTACTATGGCCTAGGGCAAAAATGCACATAACTTTGTAATCTTGTGAGTTTCTACATTCAGATGCAACAGCAATTTCTCGAGTTCGTCATTCCGTTCGCGAGATATGGGAGTTTGAAGTTAAGGAATGGTTGAGAAACCATCAAAATTTTCGCAAGTCTGATACTCGAAACCAATAACTACAAAGGCCTAGGGGAAAAATACACATACCGTTTAATCGGGCGAGTTTCTGCATTCAGATGCAATAGGAAATTCTCGAGTTTGTCAATCCGTTCGCGAGATATGGGAGTTTGAATTTAAGGAATGGTTGAGAAACCATCACAATTTTCGCAAGTCTGATACTCGAAACAAATAACTACTATGGCCTAGGGCAAAAATACACATACCGTTGTAATCGGGCGAGTTTCTGCTTTCAGATGCAATAGGAAATTCTCGAGTTTGTCAATCCGTTCGCGAGATATGGGAGTTTGAAGTTAAGGAATGGTTGAAAAACCATCAATATTTTCGCTGGTCTGATACTCGAAACCAATAACTACTATGGCCTAGGGCAAAAATACACATACCTTTGTAATCGGGCGAGTTTCCACATTCAGATGCAACATGAATTTCTATAGTTCGTCATTCCGTTCGCGAGATATGGGAGTTTGAAGTAAAGGAATGGTTGAGAAACCATCAAAATTTTCGCAATTCTGATGCTAGAAACGAATAACTGGAATGGCCTAGGGGAAAAGGACACGCACCAATGTAATCGGGCGAGCTTCTACTTTCAGATGCAATAGGAGTTTCTCGAGTTGGTCATTCCGTTCGCGAGATATGGGAGTTTGAAGTTAAGGAATGGTTGAAAAACCATCAAAATTTTCGCTGGTCTGATACTCAAATCCAATAACTACTGTGGCCTAGGTCAAAAATACACGTACCATTGTAATCGGGCGTGTTTCTGCTTTCAGATGCAATAGGAAATTCTCGAATCGTCAATCCGTTCGCGAGACATGGTAGTTTGAAGTTAAGGAATGGTTGAGAAACCATCAAAATTTTCGCAAGCCTGATACTCGAAACAAATAACTACAAAGGCCTAGGGGAAAAATACACATACCGTTGTAACCGGGCGAGTTTTTACTTTCACATGCAACAGGAATTTCTCGAGTTCGCAATCCGTTCGCGAGATATGGGAGTTTGAAGTTAGGGAATGGTTGAGATACCATCAAAATTTTTGCAGGTCTAATACTCGAAACCAATAACTACAAAGGCATTGGGAAAAAATGCACATACCTTTGTAATCGGGCGAGTTTCCACTATCAGATGCAACAGGAATTTCTCGAGTTCGTCAATCCGTTCGCGAGACATGGTAGTTTGAAGTTAAGGAATGGTTGAGAAACCATCAAAATTTTCGCTGGTCTGATACTCAAATCCAATAACTACTGTGGCCTAGGTCAAAAATACACGTACCATTGTAATCGGGCGTGTTTCTGCTTTCAGATGCAATAGGAAATTCTCGAATCGTCAATCCGTTCGCGAGACATGGTAGTTTGAAGTTAAGGAATGGTTGAGAAACCATCAAAATTTTCGCAAGCCTGATACTCGAAACAAATAACTACAAAGGCCTAGGGGAAAAATACACATACCGTTGTAACCGGGCGAGTTTTTACTTTCACATGCAACAGGAATTTCTCGAGTTCGCAATCCGTTCGCGAGATATGGGAGTTTGAAGTTAGGGAATGGTTGAGATACCATCAAAATTTTTGCAGGTCTAATACTCGAAACCAATAACTACAAAGGCATTGGGAAAAAATGCACATACCTTTGTAATCGGGCGAGTTTCCACTATCAGATGCAACAGGAATTTCTCGAGTTCGTCAATCCGTTCGCGAGATATGGGAGTTTGAAGTTAAGGAATGGTTGAGAAACCTTCAAAATTTTCGTTGGTCTGATACTCATATCCAATAACTACTATGGCCTAGGGCAAAAATGCACATACGGTTGTAATCGGGCGAGTTTCCGTTTTCAGATGCAATAGGAAATGTTCGAGTTCGTCAATCCGTTCGCGAGATATGGATGTTTGAAATTAAGGAATGATTGAGAAACCATCAAAATTAACGCAAGTCTCATACTCGAAACCAATAACTGGAATGGCCTAGGGGAAAAGTACACACACCATTGTAATCGTGCGAGTTTCTACATTCAGATGCAACAGCAATTTCTCGAGTTCGTCATTCCGTTCGCGAGATATGGGAGTTTGAAGTTAAGGAATGGTTGGGAAACCTTCAAAATTGTCGCAAGTCTGATACTCGAAACCAATAACTACTATGGCCTAGGGCAAAAATGCACATAACTTTGTAATCTTGTGAGTTTCTACATTCAGATGCAACAGCAATTTCTCGAGTTCGTCATTCCGTTCGCGAGATATGGGAGTTTGAAGTTAAGGAATGGTTGAGAAACCATCAAAATTTTCGCAAGTCTGATACTCGAAACCAATAACTACAAAGGCCTAGGGGAAAAATACACATACCGTTTAATCGGGCGAGTTTCTGCATTCAGATGCAATAGGAAATTCTCGAGTTTGTCAATCCGTTCGCGAGATATGGGAGTTTGAATTTAAGGAATGGTTGAGAAACCATCACAATTTTCGCAAGTCTGATACTCGAAACAAATAACTACTATGGCCTAGGGCAAAAATACACATACCGTTGTAATCGGGCGAGTTTCTGCTTTCAGATGCAATAGGAAATTCTCGAGTTTGTCAATCCGTTCGCGAGATATGGGAGTTTGAAGTTAAGGAATGGTTGAAAAACCATCAATATTTTCGCTGGTCTGATACTCGAAACCAATAACTACTATGGCCTAGGGCAAAAATACACATACCTTTGTAATCGGGCGAGTTTCCACATTCAGATGCAACATGAATTTCTATAGTTCGTCATTCCGTTCGCGAGATATGGGAGTTTGAAGTTAAGGAATGGTTGAGAAACCATCAAAATTTTCGCAATTCTGATGCTAGAAACGAATAACTGGAATGGCCTAGGGGAAAAGGACACGCACCAATGTAATCGGGCGAGCTTCTACTTTCAGATGCAATAGGAGTTTCTCGAGTTGGTCATTCCGTTCGCGAGATATGGGAGTTTGAAGTTAAGGAATGGTTGAAAAACCATCAAAATTTTCGCTGGTCTGATACTCAAATCCAATAACTACTGTGGCCTAGGTCAAAAATACACGTACCATTGTAATCGGGCGTGTTTCTGCTTTCAGATGCAATAGGAAATTCTCGAATCGTCAATCCGTTCGCGAGACATGGTAGTTTGAAGTTAAGGAATGGTTGAGAAACCATCAAAATTTTCGCAAGCCTGATACTCGAAACAAATAACTACAAAGGCCTAGGGGAAAAATACACATACCGTTGTAACCGGGCGAGTTTTTACTTTCACATGCAACAGGAATTTCTCGAGTTCGCAATCCGTTCGCGAGATATGGGAGTTTGAAGTTAGGGAATGGTTGAGATACCATCAAAATTTTTGCAGGTCTAATACTCGAAACCAATAACTACAAAGGCATTGGGAAAAAATGCACATACCTTTGTAATCGGGCGAGTTTCCACTATCAGATGCAACAGGAATTTCTCGAGTTCGTCAATCCGTTCGCGAGACATGGTAGTTTGAAGTTAAGGAATGGTTGAGAAACCATCAAAATTTTCGCTGGTCTGATACTCAAATCCAATAACTACTGTGGCCTAGGTCAAAAATACACGTACCATTGTAATCGGGCGTGTTTCTGCTTTCAGATGCAATAGGAAATTCTCGAATCGTCAATCCGTTCGCGAGACATGGTAGTTTGAAGTTAAGGAATGGTTGAGAAACCATCAAAATTTTCGCAAGCCTGATACTCGAAACAAATAACTACAAAGGCCTAGGGGAAAAATACACATACCGTTGTAACCGGGCGAGTTTTTACTTTCACATGCAACAGGAATTTCTCGAGTTCGCAATCCGTTCGCGAGATATGGGAGTTTGAAGTTAGGGAATGGTTGAGATACCATCAAAATTTTTGCAGGTCTAATACTCGAAACCAATAACTACAAAGGCATTGGGAAAAAATGCACATACCTTTGTAATCGGGCGAGTTTCCACTATCAGATGCAACAGGAATTTCTCGAGTTCGTCAATCCGTTCGCGAGATATGGGAGTTTGAAGTTAAGGAATGGTTGAGAAACCTTCAAAATTTTCGTTGGTCTGATACTCATATCCAATAACTACTATGGCCTAGGGCAAAAATGCACATACTGTTGTAATCGGGCGAGTTTCCGTTTTCAGATGCAATAGGAAATTCTCGAGTTCGTCAATCCGTTCGCGAGATATGGATGTTTGAAATTAAGGAATGATTGAGAAACCATCAAAATTAACGCAAGTCTCATACTCGAAACCAATAACTGGAATGGCCTAGGGGAAAAGTACACACACCATTGTAATCGTGCGAGTTTCTACATTCAGATGCAACAGCAATTTCTCGAGTTCGTCATTCCGTTCGCGAGATATGGGAGTTTGAAGTTAAGGAATGGTTGGGAAGCCTTCAAAATTGTCGCAAGTCTGATACTCGAAACCAATAACTACTATGGCCTAGGGCAAAAATGCACATAACTTTGTAATCTTGTGAGTTTCTACATTCAGATGCAACAGCAATTTCTCGAGTTCGTCATTCCGTTCGCGAGATATGGGAGTTTGAAGTTAAGGAATGGTTGAGAAACCATCAAAATTTTCGCAAGTCTGATACTCGAAACCAATAACTACAAAGGCCTAGGGGAAAAATACACATACCGTTTAATCGGGCGAGTTTCTGCATTCAGATGCAATAGGAAATTCTCGAGTTTGTCAATCCGTTCGCGAGATATGGGAGTTTGAATTTAAGGAATGGTTGAGAAACCATCACAATTTTCGCAAGTCTGATACTCGAAACAAATAACTACTATGGCCTAGGGCAAAAATACACATACCGTTGTAATCGGGCGAGTTTCTGCTTTCAGATGCAATAGGAAATTCTCGAGTTTGTCAATCCGTTCGCGAGATATGGGAGTTTGAAGTTAAGGAATGGTTGAAAAACCATCAATATTTTCGCTGGTCTGATACTCGAAACCAATAACTACTATGGCCTAGGGCAAAAATACACATACCTTTGTAATCGGGCGAGTTTCCACATTCAGATGCAACATGAATTTCTATAGTTCGTCATTCCGTTCGCGAGATATGGGAGTTTGAAGTTAAGGAATGGTTGAGAAACCATCAAAATTTTCGCAATTCTGATGCTAGAAACGAATAACTGGAATGGCCTAGGGGAAAAGGACACGCACCAATGTAATCGGGCGAGCTTCTACTTTCAGATGCAATAGGAGTTTCTCGAGTTGGTCATTCCGTTCGCGAGATATGGGAGTTTGAAGTTAAGGAATGGTTGAGATACCATCAAAATTTTTGCAGGTCTAATACTCGAAACCAATAACTACAAAGGCATTGGGAAAAAATGCACATACCTTTGTAATCGGGCGAGTTTCCACTATCAGATGCAACAGGAATTTCTCGAGTTCGTCAATCCGTTCGCGAGATATGGGAGTTTGAAGTTAAGGAATGGTTGAGAAACCTTCAAAATTTTCGTTGGTCTGATACTCATATCCAATAACTACTATGGCCTAGGGCAAAAATGCACATACTGTTGTAATCGGGCGAGTTTCCGTTTTCAGATGCAATAGGAAATTCTCGAGTTCGTCAATCCGTTCGCGAGATATGGATGTTTGAAATTAAGGAATGATTGAGAAACCATCAAAATTAACGCAAGTCTCATACTCGAAACCAATAACTGGAATGGCCTAGGGGAAAAGTACACACACCATTGTGATCGTGCGAGTTTCTACTTTCAGATGCAATAGGAGTTTCTCGAGTTGGTCATTCCGTTCGCGAGATATGGGAGTTTGAAGTTAAGGAAAGGTTGAGAAACCTTCAAAATTTTCGTTGGTCTGATATTCGAAACCAATAACTGGAATGGCTTGGGGGAAAAGTACACACACCATTGTAATCGGCCGAGTTTCTACTTTCAGATGCAACAGGAATTTCTCGAGTTCGTCAAACCGTTCGCGAGATATGGGAGTTTGAAGTTAAGGAATGCTTGAGAAACCATCAAAATTTTCGCATGTCTCATACTCGAAACCAATAACTACTATGGCCTAGGGCAAAAATGCACATACCGTTCTAATCGGGCGAGTTTCTACTTTCACATGCAACAGGAATTTCTCGAGTTCGTCATTCCGTTCGCGAGATATGGGAGGTTGAAGTTAAGGAATGGTTGAGAAACCATCAAAATTTTCGCAATTCTGATGCTAGAAACGAATAACTGGAATGGCCTAGGGGAAAAGGACACGCACCAATGTAATCGGGCGAGCTTCTACTTTCAGATGCAATAGGAGTTTCTCGAGTTGGTCATTCCGTTCGCGAGATATGGGAGTTTGAAGTTAAGGAATGGTTGAAAAACCATCAAAATTTTCGCTGGTCTGATACTCAAATCCAATAACTACTGTGGCCTAGGTCAAAAATACACGTACCATTGTAATCGGGCGTGTTTCTGCTTTCAGATGCAATAGGAAATTCTCGAATCGTCAATCCGTTCGCGAGACATGGTAGTTTGAAGTTAAGGAATGGTTGAGAAACCATCAAAATTTTCGCAAGCCTGATACTCGAAACAAATAACTACAAAGGCCTAGGGGAAAAATACACATACCGTTGTAACCGGGCGAGTTTTTACTTTCACATGCAACAGGAATTTCTCGAGTTCGCAATCCGTTCGCGAGATATGGGAGTTTGAAGTTAGGGAATGGTTGAGATACCATCAAAATTTTTGCAGGTCTAATACTCGAAACCAATAACTACAAAGGCATTGGGAAAAAATGCACATACCTTTGTAATCGGGCGAGTTTCCACTATCAGATGCAACAGGAATTTCTCGAGTTCGTCAATCCGTTCGCGAGATATGGGAGTTTGAAGTTAAGGAATGGTTGAGAAACCTTCAAAATTTTCGTTGGTCTGATACTCATATCCAATAACTACTATGGCCTAGGGCAAAAATGCACATACTGTTGTAATCGGGCGAGTTTCCGTTTTCAGATGCAATAGGAAATTCTCGAGTTCGTCAATCCGTTCGCGAGATATGGATGTTTGAAATTAAGGAATGATTGAGAAACCATCAAAATTAACGCAAGTCTCATACTCGAAACCAATAACTGGAATGGCCTAGGGGAAAAGTACACACACCATTGTGATCGTGCGAGTTTCTACTTTCAGATGCAATAGGAGTTTCTCGAGTTGGTCATTCCGTTCGCGAGATATGGGAGTTTGAAGTTAAGGAAAGGTTGAGAAACCTTCAAAATTTTCGTTGGTCTGATATTCGAAACCAATAACTGGAATGGCTTAGGGGAAAAGTACACACACCATTGTAATCGGCCGAGTTTCTACTTTCAGATGCAACAGGAATTTCTCGAGTTCGTCAAACCGTTCGCGAGATATGGGAGTTTGAAGTAAAGGAATGCTTGAGAAACCATCAAAATTTTCGCACGTCTCATACTCGAAACCAATAACTACTATGGCCTAGGGCAAAAATGCACATACCGTTCTAATCGGGCGAGTTTCTACTTTCACATGCAACAGGAATTTCTCGAGTTCGTCATTCCGTTCGCGAGATATGGGAGTTTGAAGTTAAGGAATGGTTGAGAAACCTTCAAAATTGTCGCAAGTCTGATACTCCAGACCAATAACTACTATGGCCTAGGGCAAAAATGCACATAACTTTGTAATCGGGCGAGTCTCCACTTTCAGATGCAACAGGAATTTCTCGAGTTCGTCATTCCGTTCGCGAGATATGGGAGTTTGAAGTTAAGGAATGGTTGAGAAACCATCAAAATTTTCGCAAGTCTGATACTCGAAACCAATAACTACAAAGGCCTAGGGTAAAAATACACATACCGTTTAATCGGGCGAGTTTCTGCATTCAGATGCAATAGGAAATTCTCGAGTTTGTCAATCCGTTCGCGAGATATGGGAGTTTGAATTTAAGGAATGGTTGAGAAACCATCACAATTTTCGCAAGTCTGATACTCGAAACAAATAACTACTATGGCCTAGGTCAAAAATACACATACCGTTGTAATCGGGCGAGTTTCTGCTTTCAGATGCAATAGGAAATTCTCGAGTTTGTCAATCCGTTCGCGAGATATGGGAGTTTGAAGTTAAGGAATGGTTGAAAAACCATCAATATTTTCGCTGGTCTGATACTCGAAACCAATAACTACTATGGCCTAGGGCAAAAATACACATACCTTTGTAATCGGGCGAGTTTCCACATTCAGATGCAACAGGAATTTCTCTAGTTCGTCATTCCGTTCGCGAGATATGGGAGTTTAAAGTTAAGGAAAGGTTGAGAAACCATCAAAATTTTCGCAATTCTGATGCTAGAAACGAATAACTGGAATGGCCTAGGGGAAAAGGACACGCACCATTGTAATCGGGCGAGTTTCTACTTTCAGATGCAACAGGAATTTCTCGATTTCCTCAATCCTTTCGCGAGATATAGGAGTTTGAAGTGAAGGAATGGTTGAGAAATCATAAAAATTTTCGCAAGTCTGATACTCGAAACCAATAACTACTATGTCCTAGAGCATAAATACACATACCGTTGTAATCGGGCGAGTTTCTACATTCAGATGCAACAGGAATTTCTCGATTTCCTCAATCCGTTCGCGAGATATGGGAGTTTGAAGTTAAGGAATGGTTGAGAAACCATCCAAATTTTCGCAAGTCTGATACACGAAACCAATAACTACTATGGACTTGGGGAAAAATACACATACCGCTGTAATCGGGCGAGTTTCTACTTTCAGATGCAACAGGAAATTCTCGATTTCCTCAATCCGTTCGCGAGATATAGGAGTTTGAAGTGAAGGAATGGTTGAAAACCCATCAAAATATACGCAAGTCTGACACTCGAAGCCAATAAGTACAATGGCCTAGGGGAAAAATACACATACCGTTGTAATCGGGCGAGTTTCTACTTTCAGATGCCACAGGAATTCCTCGATTTCCTCAATCCGTTCGCGAGATATAGGAGTTTGAAGTGAAGGAATGGTTGAGAAACCATCAAAATTTTTGCAAGTCTGATACACGAAACGAATAACTACTATGTCCTAGAGCATAAATACACATACCGTTGTAATCGGGCGAGTTTCTACTTTCAGATGCAACAGCAATTTCTCGATTTCCTCAATCTGTTCGCGAGATATGGGTGTTTGAAGTTAAGGAATGGTTGAGAAATCATCAAAATTTTCGCAAGTCTGATACACGAAACCAATAACTACTATGGCCTTGGGGAAAAATACACATACCGTTGTAATCGGGCGAGTTTCTACTTTCAGGTGCCACAGGAATTTCTCGATTTCCTCAATCCTTTCGCGAGATATAGGAGTTTGAAGTGAAGGAATGGTTGAGAAATCATCAAAATTTTCGCAAGTCTGATACACGAAACCAATAACTACTATGGCCTTGGGGAAAAATACACATACCGTTGTAATCGGGCGAGTTTCTACTTTCAGGTGCCACAGGAATTCCTCGATTTCCTCAATCCGTTCGCGAGATATAGGAGTTTGAATTGAAGGAATGGTGGAGAAACCATCAAAATTTTCGCAATTCTGATGCTAGAAACGAATAACTGGAATGGCCTAGGGGAAAAATATACATACCGTTGTAATCGGGCGAGTTTCTACTTTCAGATGCAACAGGAAATTCTCGATTTCCTCAATCCGTTCGCGAGATATAGGAGTTTGAAGTGAAGGAATGGTTGAAAACCCATCAAAATATACGCAAGTCTGACACTCGAAACCAATAAGTACAATGGCCTAGGGGAAAAATACACATACCGTTGTAATCGGGCGAGTTTCTACTTTCAGATGCCACAGGAATTCCTCGATTTCCTCAATCCGTTCGCGAGATATAGGAGTTTGAAGTGATGGAATGGTTGAGAGACCATCAAAATTTTTGCAAGTCTGATACTCGAAACGAATAACTACTATGTCCTAGAGCATAAATACACATACCGTTTTAATCGGGCGAGTTTCTACTTTCAGATGCATCAGCAATTTCTCGATTTCCTCAATCTGTTCGCGAGATATAGAAGTTTGAAGTGAAGGAATGGTTGAGAAACCATCAAAATTTTTGCAAATCTGATTCTCGAAACGAATAACTACTATGTCCTAGAGCATAAATACACATACCATTGTAATCGGGCGAGTTTCTACTTTCAGATGCAACAGGAAATTCTCGATTTCCTCAATCCGTTCGCGAGATATAGGAGTTTGAAGTGAAGGAATGGTTGAAAACCCATCAAAATATACGCAAGTCTGATACTCGAAACCAATAACTACTATGGCCTAGGGGAAAAATACGCACACCGTCGTAATCGGGCGAGTTTCTACTTTCAGATGCAACAGGAATTTCTCGATTTCCTCAATCCTTTCGCGAGATATAGGAGTTTGAAGTGAAGGAATGGTTGAGAAATCATCAAAATTTTCGCAAGTCTGATACACGAAACCAATAACTACTATGGCCTAGGGGAAAAATACACATACCGCTGTAATCGGGCGAGTTTCTACTTTCAGATGCAACAGGAATTTCTCGATTTCCTCAATCCTTTCGCGAGATATAGGAGTTTGAAGTGAAGGAATGGTTGAGAAATCATCAAAATTTTCGCAAGTCTGATACACGAAACCAATAACTACTATGGCCTAGGGGAAAAATACACATACCGTTGTAATCGGGCGAGTTTCTACATTCAGATGCAACAGGAAATTCTCGATTTCCTCAATCCGTTCGCGAGATATAGGAGTTTGAAGTGAAGGAATGGTTGAAAACCCATCAAAATATACGCAAGTCTGATACTCGAAACCAATAACTACTATGGCCTAGGGGAAAAATACGCACACCGTCGTAATCGGGCGAGTTTCTACTTTCAGATGCAACAGGAATTTCTCGATTTCCTCAATCCGTTCGCGAGATATAGGAGTTTGAAGTGAAGGAATGGTTGAGAAATCATCAAAATTTTCGCAAGTCTGATACTCGAAACCAATAACTAGTATGGCCTAGAGGAAAAATACACATACCGTTGTAATGGGGCGAGTTTCTACTTTCAGATGCCACAGGAATTCCTCGATTTCCTCAATCCGTTCGCGAGATATAGAAGTTTGAAGTGAAGGAATGGTTGAGAAACCATCAAAATTTTTGCAAATCTGATTCTCGAAACGAATAACTACTATGTCCTAGAGCGTAAATACACATACCGTTTTAATCGGGCGAGTTTCTACTTTCAGATGCAACAGCAATTTCTCGATTTCCTCAATCTGTTCGCGAGATATGGGTGTTTGAAGTTAAGGAATGGTTGAGAAATCATCAAAATTTTCGCAAGTCTGATACTCGAAACCAATAACTACTATGGCCTAGGGGAAAAATACACACACCGTTGTAATCGGGCGAGTTTCTACTTTCAGATGCAACAGGAATTTCTCGATTTCCTCAATCCGTTCGCGAGATATAGGAGTTTGAAGTGAAGGAATGGTTGAGAAATCATCAAAATTTTCGCAAGTCTGATACTCGAAACCAATAACTACTATGGCCTAGGGGAAAAATACACATACCGTTGTAATCGGGCGAGTTTCTACTTTCAGATGCCACAGGAATTCCTCGATTTCCTCAATCCGTTCGCGAGATATCGAAGTTTGAAGTGAAGGAATGGTTGAGAAACCATCAAAATTTTTGCAAGTCTGATTCTCGAAACGAATAACTACTATGTCCTAGAGCATAAATACACATACCATTGTAATCGGGCGAGTTTCTACTTTCAGATGCAACAGGAATTTCTCGATTTCCTCAATCCGTTCGTGAGATATGGGAGTTTGAAGTTAAGGAATGGTTGAGAAACCATCCAAATTTTCGCAAGTCTGATACACGAAACCAATAACTACTATGGCCTTGGGGAAAAATACACATACCGTTGTAATCGGGAGAGTTTCCACGTTCAGATGCAACAGAAATTTTTCGGATTCGTCAATCCGTTCGCGAAATATAGGAGTTTGAAGTGAAGGAATGGTTGAAAACCCATCAAAATATTCGCAAGTCTGATAGTCGAAACCAATAACTACTATGGCCTAGGGGAAAAATACACATACCGTTGTAATCGGGCGAGTCTCTACTTTCAGATGCCACAGGAATTCCTCGATTTCCTCAATCCGTTCGCGAGATATAGGAGTTTGAATTGAAGGAATGGTGGAGAAACCACCAAAATTTTCGCAATTCTGATGCTAGAAACGAATAACTGGAATGGCCTAGGGGAAAAATACACATACCGTTGTAATCGGGCGAGTTTCTACTTTCAGATGCAATAGGAAATTCTCGATTTCCTCAATCCGTTCGCGAGATATAGGAGTTTGAAGTGAAGGAATGGTTGAAAACCCATCAAAATATTCGCAAGTCTGATACTCGAAACCAATAACTACTATGGCCTTGGGGAAAAATACACATACCGTTGTAATCGGGAGAGTTTCCACGTTCAGATGCAACAGAAATTTTTCGGATTCGTCAATCCGTTCGCGAAATGTAGGAGTTTGAAGTGAAGGAATGGTTGAAAACCCATCAAAATATTCGCAAGTCTGATACTCGAAACCAATAAGTACAATGGCCTAGGGGAAAAATACACATACCGTTGTAATCGGGCGAGTTTCTACTTTCAGATGCCACAGGAATTCCTCGATTTCCTCAATCCGTTCGCGAGATATAGGAGTTTGAAGTGAAGGAATGGTTGAGAAACCATCAAAATTTTTGCAAGTCTGATACTCGAAACGAATAACAACTATGTCCTAGAGCATAAATACACATACCGTTGTAATCGGGCGAGTTTCTACTTTCAGATGCAACAGCAATTTCTCGATTTCCTTAATCTGTTCGCGAGATATGGGTGTTTGAAGTTAAGGAATGGTTGAGAAATCATCAAAATTTTCGCAAGTCTGATACTCGAAACCAATAACTACTATGGCCTAGGGGAAAATACCCACACCGTTGTAATCGGGCGAGTTTCTACTTTCAGGTGCAACAGGAATTTCTCGATTTCCTCAATCCGTTCGCGAGATATAGGAGTTTGAAGTGAAGGAATGGTTGAGAAATCATAAAAATTTTCGCAAGTCTGATACTCGAAACCAATAACTACTATGGCCTAGGGGAAAAATACACACACCGTTGTAATCGGGCGAGTTTCTACATTCAGATGCAACAGGAACTTCTCGATTTCCTCCATCCGTTCGCGAGATATGGGAGTTTGAAGTTAAGGAATGGTTGAGAAACCATCCAAATTTTCGCAAGTCTGATACACGAAACCAATAACTACTATGGCCTTGGGGAAAAATACACATACCGCTGTAATCGGGCGAGATTCTACTTTCAGATGCAACAGGAATTTCTCGATTTCCTCAATCCTTTCGCGAGATGTAGGAGTTTGAAGTGAAGGAATGGTTGAGAAATCATCAAAATTTTCGCAAGTCTGATACACGAAACCAATAACTACTATGGCCTTGGGGAAAAATACACATACCGTTGTAATCGGGCGAGTTTCTACTTTCAGATGCCACAGGAATTCCTCGATTTCCTCAATCCGTTCGCGAGATATAGGAGTTTGAAGTGAAGGAATGGTTGAGAAACCATCAAAATTTTTGCAAGTATGATACTCGAAACGAATAACTACTATGTCCTAGAGCATAAATACACATACCGTTTTAATCGGGCGAGTTTCTACTTTCAGATGCAACAGCAATTTCTCGATTTCCTCAATCTGTTCGCGAGATATGGGTGTTTGAAGTTAAGGAATGGTTGAGAAATCATCAAAATTTTCGCAAGTCTGATACTCGAAACCAATAACTACTATGGCCTAGGGGGAAAATACACACACCGTTGTAATCGGGCGAGTTTCTACTTTCAGATGCAACAGGAATTTCTCGATTTCCTCAATCCGTTCGCGAGATATAGGAGTTTGAAGTGAAGGAATGGTTGAGAAATCATCAAAATTTTCGCAAGTCTGATACACGAAACCAATAACTACTATGGCCTAGGGGAAAAATACACACACCGTTCTAATCGGGCGAGTTTCTACTTTCAGATGCCGCAGGAATTCCTCGATTTCCTCAATCCGTTCGCGAGATATGGGAGTTTAAAGTTAAGGAATGGTTTAGAAACCATCAAAATTTCCGCAAGTCTGATACAGGAAACCAATAACTACAATCGCCTAGGGGAAAAATACACATACCGTAGTAATCGGGAGAGTTTCTACTTTCAGATGCAACAGAAATTTTTCGGATTCGTCAGTCCGTTCGCGAAATATCGGAGTTTGGAGTTAAGGGATGGTTGGGAAACCATCAAAATTTTCGCAATTCTGATGCTAGAAACGAATAACTGGAATGGCCTTGGGGAAAAATAAACGTACCGTTGTAATCGGGCGAGTTTCTACTTTCAGGTGCCACAGGAATTCCTCGATTTCCTCAATCCGTTCGCGAGATATAGGAGTTTGAATTGAAGGAATGGTGGAGAAACCATCAAAATTTTCGCAATTCTGATGCTAGAAACGAATAACTGGAATGGCCTAGGGGAAAGATATACATACCGTTGTAATCGGGCGAGTTTCTACTTTCAGATGCAACAGGAAATTCTCGATTTCCTCAATCCGTTCGCGAGATATAGGAGTTTGAAGTGAAGGAATGGTTGAAAACCCATCAAAATATTCGCAAGTCTGATACTCGAACCAATAAGTACAATGGCCTAGGGGAAAAATACACATACCGTTGTAATCGGGCGAGTTTCTACTTTCAGATGCCACAGGAATTCCTCGATTTCCTCAATCCGTTCGCGAGATATAGGAGATTGAAGTGAAGGAATGGTTGAGAAACCATCAAAATTTTTGCAAGTCTGATACTCGAAACGAATAACTACTATGTCCTAGAGCATAAATACACATACCGTTGTAATCGGGCGTGTTTCTACTTTCAGATGCCGCAGGAATTCCTCGATTTCCTCAATCCGTTCGCGAGATATGGGAGTTTGAAGTTAAGGAATGGTTTAGAAACCATCAAAATTTCCGCAAGTCTGATACAGGAAACCAATAACTACAATGGCCTAGGGGAAAAATACACATACCGTAGTAATCGGGAGAGTTTCTACTTTCAGATGCAACAGAAATTTTTCGGATTCGTCAGTCCGTTCGCGAAATGTCGGAGTTTGGAGTTAAGGGATGGTTGGGAAACCATCAAAATTTTCGCAATTCTGATGCTAGAAACGAATAACTGGAATGGCCTAGGGGAAAAATACACATACCGTTGTAAACGGGCGAGTTTCTACTTTCAGATGCCACAGGAATTCCTCGATTTCCTCAATCCGTTCGCGAGATATAGGAGTTTGAAGTGAAGGAATGGTTGAGAAACCATCAAAATTTTCGCAAGTCTGATACTCGAAACGAATAACTACTATGTCCTAGAGCATAAATACACATACCGTTGTAATCGGGCGTGTTTCTACTTTCAGATGCAACAGCAATTTCTCGATTTCCTCAATCTGTTCGCGAGATATGGGTGTTTGAAGTTAAGGAATGGTTGAGAAATCATCAAAATTTTCGCAAGTCTGATACTCGAAACCAATAACTACTATGGCCTAGGGGAAAAATACACACACCGTTGTAATCGGGCGAGTTTCTACTTGCAGATGCAACAGGAATTTCTCGATTTCCTCAATCCGTTCGCGAGACATAGGAGTTTGAAGTGAACGAATGGTTGAGAAATAATCAAAATTTTCGCAAGTCTGATACTCGAAACCAATAAGTACAATGGCCTAGGGGAAAAATACACATACCGTTGTAATCGAGCGAGTTTCTACTTTCAGATGCCACAGGAATTCCTCGATTTCCTCAATCCGTTCGCGAGATATAGGAGTTTGAAGTGAAGGAATGGTTGAGAAACCATCAAAATTTTTGCAAGTCTGATTCTCGAAACGAATAACTACTATGTCCTAGAGCATAAATACACATACCGTTGTAATCGAGCGAGTTTCTACTTTCAGATGCCACAGGAATTCCTCGATTTCCTCAATCCGTTCGCGAAATATAGGAGTTTGAAGTGAAGGAATGATTGAAAACCCATCAAAATATTCGCAAGTCTGATACTCGAAACCAATAACTACAATGGCCTATGGGAAAAATACACACACCGTTCTAATCGGGCGAGTTTCTACTTTCAGATGCAACAGGAATTTCTCGATTTCCTCTATCCGTTCGCGAGATATAGGAGTTTGAAGTGAAGGAATGGTTGAGAACCCATCAAAATATTCGCAAGTCTGATACTCGAAGCCAATAACTACAATGGCCTAGGGGAAAAATACACATACCGTTGTAATCGGGCGAGTTTCTACTTTCAGATGCCACAGGAATTCCTCGATTTCCTCAATCCGTTCGCGAGATATGGGAGTTTGAAGTTAAGGAATGGTTTAGAAACCATCAAAATTTCCGCAAGTCTGATACAGGAAACCAATAACTACAATGGCCTAGGGGAAAAATACACATACCGTAGTAATCGGGAGAGTTTCTGCTTTCAGATGCAACAGAAATTTTTCGGATTCGTCAGTCCGTTCGCTAAATATCGGAGTTTGGAGTTAAGGGATGGTTGGGAAACCATCAAAATTTTCGCAATTCTGATGCTAGAAACGAGTAACTGGAATGGCCTAGGGGAAAAATACACATACCGTTGTAATCGGGCAAGTTTCTACTTTCAGATGCAACAGGAAATTCTCGATTTCCTCAATCCGTTCGCGAGATATAGGAGTTTGAAGTGAAGGAATGGTTGAAAACCCATCAAAATATTCGCAAGTCTGATACTCGAAACCAATAAGTACAATGGCGTAGGGGAAACATACACATACCGCTGTAATCGGGCGAGTTTCTACTTTCAGATGCCACAGGAATTCCTCGATTTCCTCAATCCGTTCGCGAGATATAGGAGTTTGAAGTGAAGGAATGGTTGAGAAACCATCAAAATTTTTGCAAGTCTGATACTCGAAACCAATAACTACTATGTCCTGGAGCATAAATACACATACCGTTGTAATCGGGCGAGTTTCTACTTTCAGATGCAACAGCAATTTCTCGATTTCCTCAATCTGTTCGCGAGATATGGGTGTTTGAAGTTAAGGAATGGTTGAGAAACCATCCAAATTTTCGCAAGTCTGATACACGAAACCAATAACTACTATGTCCTAGAGCATAAATACACATACCGTTGTAATCGGGCGAGTTTCTACTTTCAGATGCAACAGCAATTTCTCGATTTCCTCAACCTGTTCGCTAGATATGGGTGTTTGAAGTTAAGGAATGGTTGAGAAACCATCCAAATTTTCGCATGTCTGATACACGAAACCAATAACTACTATGGCCTTGGGGAAAAATACACATACCGTTGAAATCGGGAGAGTTTTCACGTTCAGATGCAACAGAAATTTTTCGGATTCGTCAATCCGTTCGCGAGATATAGGAGTTTGAAGTGAAGGAATGGTTGAGAACCCATCAAAATATTCGCAAGTCTGATACTCGAAGCCAATAACTACAATGGCCTAGCGGAAAAATACACATACCGTTGTAATCGGGCGAGTTTCTACTTTCAGATGCCACAGGAATTCCTCGATTTCCTCAATCCGTTCGCGAGATATAGGAGTTTGAAGTGAAGGAATGGTTGAGAAATCATCAAAATTTTCGCAAGTCTGATACTCGAAACCAATAACTACTATGGCCTAGGGGAAAAATACACACACCGTCCTAATCGGGCGAGTTTCTACTTTCAGATGCCACAGGAATTCCTCGATTTCCTCAATCCGTTCGCGAGATATGGGAGTTTGAAGTTAAGGAATGGTTTAGAAACCATCAAAATTTCCGCAAGTCTGATACAGGAAACCAATAACTACAATGGCCTAGGGGAAAAATACACATACCGTAGTAATCGGGAGAGTTTCTACTTTCAGATGCTACAGGAATTCCTCGATTTCCTCAATCCGTTCGCGAGATATGGGAGTTTGAAGTTAAGGAATGGTTTAGAAACCATCAAAATTTCCGCAAGTCTGATACAGGAAACCAATAACTACAATGGCCTAGGGGAAAAATACCCATACCGTAGTAATCGGGAGAGTTTCTACTTTCAGATGCAACAGAAATTTTTCGGATTCGTCAGTCCGTTCGCGAAATATCGGAGTTTGGAGTTAAGGGATGGTTGGAAACCATCAAAATTTTCGCAATTCTGATGCTAGAAACGAATAACTGGAATGGCCTAGGGGAAAAATACACATACCGTTGTATTCGGGCGAGTTTCTACTTTCGGATGCCACAGGAATTCCTCGATTTCCTCAATCCGTTCGCGAGATATAGGAGTTTGAAGTGAAGGAATGGTTGAGAAACCATCAAAATTTTTGCAAATCTGATTCTCGAAACGAATGACTACTATGTCCTAGAGCATAAATCCACATACCGTTTTAATCGGGCGAGTTTCTACTTTCAGATGCAACAGCAATTTCTCGATTTCCTCAATCTGTTCGCGAGATATGGGTATTTGAAGTTAAGGAATGGTTGAGAAAACATCAAAATTTTCGCAAGTCTGATACTCGAAACCAATAACTACTATGGCCTAGCGGAAAAATACACATACCGTTGTAATCGGGCGAGTTTCTACTTTCAGATGCCACAGGAATTCCTCGATTTCCTCAATCCGTTCGCGAGATATAGGAGTTTGAAGTGAAGGAATGGTTGAGAAATCATCAAAATTTTCGCAAGTCTGATACTCGAAACCAATAACTACTATGGCCTAGAGGAAAAATAAACACACCGTTTTAATCGGGCGAGTTTCTACTTTCAGATGCCACAGGAATTCCTCGATTTCCTCAATCCGTTCGCGAGATATAGGAGTTTGAAGTGAAGGAATGGTTGAGAAACCATCAAAATTTTTGCAAATCTGATTCTCGAAACGAATGACTACTATGTCCTAGAGCATAAATCCACATACCGTTTTAATCGGGCGAGTTTCTACTTTCAGATGCAACAGCAATTTCTCGATTTCCTCAATCTGTTCGCGAGATATGGGTATTTGAAGTTAAGGAATGGTTGAGAAAACATCAAAATTTTCGCAAGTCTGATACTCGAAACCAATAACTACTATGGCCTAGGGGAAAAATACACACACCGTTGTAATCGGGCGAGTTTCTACTTGCAGATGCAACAGGAATTTCTCGATTTCCTCAATCCGTTCGCGAGACATAGGAGTTTGAAGTGAACGAATGGTTGAGAAATAATCAAAATTTTCGCAAGTCTGATACTCGAAACCAATAAGTACAATGGCCTAGGGGAAAAATACACATACCGTTGTAATCGAGCGAGTTTCTACTTTCAGATGCCACAGGAATTCCTCGATTTCCTCAATCCGTTCGCGAGATATAGGAGTTTGAAGTGAAGGAATGGTTGAGAAACCATCAAAATTTTTGCAAGTCTGATTCTCGAAACGAATAACTACTATGTCCTAGAGCATAAATACACATACCGTTGTAATCGAGCGAGTTTCTACTTTCAGATGCCACAGGAATTCCTCGATTTCCTCAATCCGTTCGCGAAATATAGGAGTTTGAAGTGAAGGAATGGTTGAAAACCCATCAAAATATACGCAAGTCTGATACTCGAAACCAATAACTACTATGGCCTAGGGGAAAAATACGCACACCGTCGTAATCGGGCGAGTTTCTACTTTCAGATGCAACAGGAATTTCTCGATTTCCTCAATCCGTTCGCGAGATATAGGAGTTTGAAGTGAAGGAATGGTTGAGAACTCATCAAAATTTTCGCAAGTCTGATACTCGAAACCAATAACTAGTATGGCCTAGAGGAAAAATACACATACCGTTGTAATGGGGCGAGTTTCTACTTTCAGATGCCACAGGAATTTCTCGATTTCCTCAATCCGTTCGCGAGATATAGGAGTTTGAAGTGAAGGAATGGTTGAGAAATCATCAAAATTTTTGCAAATCTGATTCTCGAAACGAATAACTACTATGTCCTAGAGCATAAATACACATACCATTGTAATCGGGCGAGTTTCTACTTTCAGATGCAACAGGAATTTCTCGATTTCCTCAATCCGTTCGTGAGATATGGGAGTTTGAAGTTAAGGAATGGTTGAGAAACCATCAAAATTTTCGCAATTCTGATGCTCGAAACGAATAACTGGAATGGCCTAGGGGAAAAATACACATACCGTTGTAATCGGGCGAGTTTCTACTTTCAGATGCCACAGGAATTCCTCGATTTCCTCAATCTGTTCGCGAGATATGGGTGTTTGAAGTTAAGGAATGGTTGAGAAATCATCAAAATTTTCGCAAGTCTGATACTCGAAACCAATAACTACTATGGCCTAGGGGAAAAATACACACACCGTTGTAATCGGGCGAGTTTCTACTTTCAGATGCCACAGGAATTCCTCGATTTCCTCAATCTGTTCGCGAGATATATTAGTTTGAATTGAAGGAATGGTTGAGAAACCATCAAAATTTTTGCAAGTCTGATACTCGAAACGAATAACTACTATGTCCTAGAGCGTAAATACACATACCGTTTTAATCGGGCGAGTTTCTACTTTCAGATGCAACAGCAATTTCTCGATTTCCTCAATCTGTTCGCGAGATATGGGTGTTTGAAGTTAAGGAATGGTTGAGAAATCATCAAAATTTTCGCAAGTCTGATACTCGAAACCAATAACTACTATGGCCTAGGGGAAAAATACACACACCGTTGTAATCGGGCGAGTTTCTACTTTCAGATGCAACAGGAATTTCTCGATTTCCTCAATCCGTTCGCGAGATATAGGAGTTTGAAGTGAAGGAATGGTTGAGAAATCATCAAAATTTTCGCAAGTCTGATACTCGAAACCAATAACTACTATGGCCTAGGGGAAAAATACACATACCGTTGTAATCGGGCGAGTTTCTACTTTCAGATGCCACAGGAATTCCTCGATTTCCTCAATCCGTTCGCGAGATATCGAAGTTTGAAGTGAAGGAATGGTTGAGAAACCATCAAAATTTTTGCAAGTCTGATTCTCGAAACGAATAACTACTATGTCCTAGAGCATAAATACACATACCATTGTAATCGGGCGAGTTTCTACTTTCAGATGCAACAGGAATTTCTCGATTTCCTCAATCCGTTCGTGAGATATGGGAGTTTGAAGTTAAGGAATGGTTGAGAAACCATCCAAATTTTCGCAAGTCTGATACACGAAACCAATAACTACTATGGCCTTGGGGAAAAATACACATACCGTTGTAATCGGGAGAGTTTCCACGTTCAGATGCAACAGAAATTTTTCGGATTCGTCAATCCGTTCGCGAAATATAGGAGTTTGAAGTGAAGGAATGGTTGAAAACCCATCAAAATATTCGCAAGTCTGATAGTCGAAACCAATAACTACTATGGCCTAGGGGAAAAATACACATACCGTTGTAATCGGGCGAGTTTCTACTTTCAGATGCCACAGGAATTCCTCGATTTCCTCAATCCGTTCGCGAGATATAGGAGTTTGAATTGAAGGAATGGTGGAGAAACCACCAAAATTTTCGCAATTCTGATGCTAGAAACGAATAACTGGAATGGCCTAGGGGAAAAATACACATACCGTTGTAATCGGGCGAGTTTCTACTTTCAGATGCAATAGGAAATTCTCGATTTCCTCAATCCGTTCGCGAGATATAGGAGTTTGAAGTGAAGGAATGGTTGAAAACCCATCAAAATATTCGCAAGTCTGATACTCGAAACCAATAACTACTATGGCCTTGGGGAAAAATACACATACCGTTGTAATCGGGAGAGTTTCCACGTTCAGATGCAACAGAAATTTTTCGGATTCGTCAATCCGTTCGCGAAATATAGGAGTTTGAAGTGAAGGAATGGTTGAAAACCCATCAAAATATTCGCAAGTCTGATACTCGAAACCAATAAGTACAATGGCCTAGGGGAAAAATACACATACCGTTGTAATCGGGCGAGTTTCTACTTTCAGATGCCACAGGAATTCCTCGATTTCCTCAATCCGTTCGCGAGATATAGGAGTTTGAAGTGAAGGAATGGTTGAGAAACCATCAAAATTTTTGCAAGTCTGATACTCGAAACGAATAACATCTATGTCCTAGAGCATAAATACACATACCGTTGTAATCGGGCGAGTTTCTACTTTCAGATGCAACAGCAATTTCTCGATTTCCTTAATCTGTTCGCGAGATATGGGTGTTTGAAGTTAAGGAATGGTTGAGAAATCATCAAAATTTTCGCAAGTCTGATACTCGAAACCAATAACTACTATGGCCTAGGGGAAAATACCCACACCGTTGTACTCGGGCGAGTTTCTACTTTCAGATGCAACAGGAATTTCTCGATTTCCTCAATCCGTTCGCGAGATATAGGAGTTTGAAGTGAAGGAATGGTTGAGAAATCATAAAAATTTTCGCAAGTCTGATACTCGAAACCAATAACTACTATGGCCTAGGGGAAAAATACACATACCGTTGTAATCGGGCGAGTTTCTACTTTCAGATGCCACAGGAATTCCTCGATTTCCTCAATCCGTTCGCGAGATATCGAAGTTTGAAGTGAAGGAATGGTTGAGAAACCATCAAAATTTTTGCAAGTCTGATTCTCGAAACGAATAACTACTATGTCCTAGAGCATAAATACACATACCATTGTAATCGGGCGAGTTTCTACTTTCAGATGCAACAGGAATTTCTCGATTTCCTCAATCCGTTCGTGAGATATGGGAGTTTGAAGTTAAGGAATGGTTGAGAAACCATCCAAATTTTCGCAAGTCTGATACACGAAACCAATAACTACTATGGCCTTGGGGAAAAATACACATACCGTTGTAATCGGGAGAGTTTCCACGTTCAGATGCAACAGAAATTTTTCGGATTCGTCAATCCGTTCGCGAAATATAGGAGTTTGAAGTGAAGGAATGGTTGAAAATCCATCAAAATATTCGCAAGTCTGATAGTCGAAACCAATAACTACTATGGCCTAGGGGAAAAATACACATACCGTTGTAATCGGGCGAGTTTCTACTTTCAGATGCCACAGGAATTCCTCGATTTCCTCAATCCGTTCGCGAGATATAGGAGTTTGAATTGAAGGAATGGTGGAGAAACCACCAAAATTTTCGCAATTCTGATGCTAGAAACGAATAACTGGAATGGCCTAGGGGAAAAATACACATACCGTTGTAATCGGGCGAGTTTCTACTTTCAGATGCAATAGGAAATTCTCGATTTCCTCAATCCGTTCGCGAGATATAGGAGTTTGAAGTGAAGGAATGGTTGAAAACCCATCAAAATATTCGCAAGTCTGATACTCGAAACCAATAACTACTATGGCCTTGGGGAAAAATACACATACCGTTGTAATCGGGAGAGTTTCCACGTTCAGATGCAACAGAAATTTTTCGGATTCGTCAATCCGTTCGCGAAATATAGGAGTTTGAAGTGAAGGAATGGTTGAAAACCCATCAAAATATTCGCAAGTCTGATACTCGAAACCAATAAGTACAATGGCCTAGGGGAAAAATACACATACCGTTGTAATCGGGCGAGTTTCTACTTTCAGATGCCACAGGAATTCCTCGATTTCCTCAATCCGTTCGCGAGATATAGGAGTTTGAAGTGAAGGAATGGTTGAAAACCCATCAAAATATTCGCAAGTCTGATACTCGAAACCAATAACTACTATGGCCTTGGGGAAAAATACACATACCGTTGTAATCGGGAGAGTTTCCACGTTCAGATGCAACAGAAATTTTTCGGATTCGTCAATCCGTTCGCGAAATATAGGAGTTTGAAGTGAAGGAATGGTTGAAAACCCAACAAAATATTCGCAAGTCTGATACTCGAAACCAATAACTACAATGGCCTAGGGGAAAAATACACATACCATTGTAATCGGGCGAGTTTCTACTTTCAGATGCAACAGGAATTTCTCGATTTCCTCAATCCGTTCGTGAGATATGGGAGTTTGAAGTTAAGGAATGGTTGAGAAACCATCCAAATTTTCGCAAGTCTGATACACGAAACCAATAACTACTATGGCCTTGGGGAAAAATACACATACCGTTGTAATCGGGAGAGTTTCCACGTTCAGATGCAACAGAAATTTTTCGGATTCGTCAATCCGTTCGCGAAATATAGGAGTTTGAAGTGAAGGAATGGTTGAAAACCCATCAAAATATTCGCAAGTCTGATAGTCGAAACCAATAACTACTATGGCCTAGGGGAAAAATACACATACCGTTGTAATCGGGCGAGTTTCTACTTTCAGATGCCACAGGAATTCCTCGATTTCCTCAATCCGTTCGCGAGATATAGGAGTTTGAATTGAAGGAATGGTGGAGAAACCACCAAAATTTTCGCAATTCTGATGCTAGAAACGAATAACTGGAATGGCCTAGGGGAAAAATACACATACCGTTGTAATCGGGCGAGTTTCTACTTTCAGATGCAATAGGAAATTCTCGATTTCCTCAATCCGTTCGCGAGATATAGGAGTTTGAAGTGAAGGAATGGTTGAAAACCCATCAAAATATTCGCAAGTCTGATACTCGAAACCAATAACTACTATGGCCTTGGGGAAAAATACACATACCGTTGTAATCGGGAGAGTTTCCACGTTCAGATGCAACAGAAATTTTTCGGATTCGTCAATCCGTTCGCGAAATATAGGAGTTTGAAGTGAAGGAATGGTTGAAAACCCATCAAAATATTCGCAAGTCTGATACTCGAAACCAATAAGTACAATGGCCTAGGGGAAAAATACACATACCGTTGTAATCGGGCGAGTTTCTACTTTCAGATGCCACAGGAATTCCTCGATTTCCTCAATCCGTTCGCGAGATATAGGAGTTTGAAGTGAAGGAATGGTTGAGAAACCATCAAAATTTTTGCAAGTCTGATACTCGAAACGAATAACATCTATGTCCTAGAGCATAAATACACATACCGTTGTAATCGGGCGAGTTTCTACTTTCAGATGCAACAGCAATTTCTCGATTTCCTTAATCTGTTCGCGAGATATGGGTGTTTGAAGTTAAGGAATGGTTGAGAAATCATCAAAATTTTCGCAAGTCTGATACTCGAAACCAATAACTACTATGGCCTAGGGGAAAATACCCACACCGTTGTACTCGGGCGAGTTTCTACTTTCAGATGCAACAGGAATTTCTCGATTTCCTCAATCCGTTCGCGAGATATAGGAGTTTGAAGTGAAGGAATGGTTGAGAAATCATAAAAATTTTCGCAAGTCTGATACTCGAAACCAATAACTACTATGGCCTAGGGGAAAAATACACATACCGTTGTAATCGGGCGAGTTTCTACTTTCAGATGCCACAGGAATTCCTCGATTTCCTCAATCCGTTCGCGAGATATCGAAGTTTGAAGTGAAGGAATGGTTGAGAAACCATCAAAATTTTTGCAAGTCTGATTCTCGAAACGAATAACTACTATGTCCTAGAGCATAAATACACATACCATTGTAATCGGGCGAGTTTCTACTTTCAGATGCAACAGGAATTTCTCGATTTCCTCAATCCGTTCGTGAGATATGGGAGTTTGAAGTTAAGGAATGGTTGAGAAACCATCCAAATTTTCGCAAGTCTGATACACGAAACCAATAACTACTATGGCCTTGGGGAAAAATACACATACCGTTGTAATCGGGAGAGTTTCCACGTTCAGATGCAACAGAAATTTTTCGGATTCGTCAATCCGTTCGCGAAATATAGGAGTTTGAAGTGAAGGAATGGTTGAAAACCCATCAAAATATTCGCAAGTCTGATAGTCGAAACCAATAACTACTATGGCCTAGGGGAAAAATACACATACCGTTGTAATCGGGCGAGTTTCTACTTTCAGATGCCACAGGAATTCCTCGATTTCCTCAATCCGTTCGCGAGATATAGGAGTTTGAATTGAAGGAATGGTGGAGAAACCACCAAAATTTTCGCAATTCTGATGCTAGAAACGAATAACTGGAATGGCCTAGGGGAAAAATACACATACCGTTGTAATCGGGCGAGTTTCTACTTTCAGATGCAATAGGAAATTCTCGATTTCCTCAATCCGTTCGCGAGATATAGGAGTTTGAAGTGAAGGAATGGTTGAAAACCCATCAAAATATTCGCAAGTCTGATACTCGAAACCAATAACTACTATGGCCTTGGGGAAAAATACACATACCGTTGTAATCGGGAGAGTTTCCACGTTCAGATGCAACAGAAATTTTTCGGATTCGTCAATCCGTTCGCGAAATATAGGAGTTTGAAGTGAAGGAATGGTTGAAAACCCATCAAAATATTCGCAAGTCTGATACTCGAAACCAATAAGTACAATGGCCTAGGGGAAAAATACACATACCGTTGTAATCGGGCGAGTTTCTACTTTCAGATGCCACAGGAATTCCTCGATTTCCTCAATCCGTTCGCGAGATATAGGAGTTTGAAGTGAAGGAATGGTTGAGAAACCATCAAAATTTTTGCAAGTCTGATACTCGAAACGAATAACAACTATGTCCTAGAGCATAAATACACATACCGTTGTAATCGGGCGAGTTTCTACTTTCAGATGCAACAGCAATTTCTCGATTTCCTTAATCTGTTCGCGAGATATGGGTGTTTGAAGTTAAGGAATGGTTGAGAAATCATCAAAATTTTCGCAAGTCTGATACTCGAAACCAATAACTACTATGGCCTAGGGGAAAATACCCACACCGTTGTAATCGGGCGAGTTTCTACTTTCAGATGCAACAGGAATTTCTCGATTTCCTCAATCCGTTCGCGAGATATAGGAGTTTGAAGTGAAGGAATGGTTGAGAAATCATAAAAATTTTCGCAAGTCTGATACTCGAAACCAATAACTACTATGGCCTAGGGGAAAAATACACACACCGTTGTAATCGGGCGAGTTTCTACATTCAGATGCAACAGGAACTTCTCGATTTCCTCCATCCGTTCGCGAGATATGGGAGTTTGAAGTTAAGGAATGGTTGAGAAACCATCCAAATTTTCGCAAGTCTGATACACGAAACCAATAACTACTATGGCCTTGGGGAAAAATACACATACCGCTGTAATCGGGCGAGATTCTACTTTCAGATGCAACAGGAATTTCTCGATTTCCTCAATCCTTTCGCGAGATGTAGGAGTTTGAAGTGAAGGAATGGTTGAGAAATCATCAAAATTTTCGCAAGTCTGATACACGAAACCAATAACTACTATGGCCTAGGGGAAAAATACACATACCGTTGTAATCGGGCGAGTTTCTACTTTCAGATGCCACAGGAATTCCTCGATTTCCTCAATCCGTTCGCGAGATATAGGAGTTTGAAGTGAAGGAATGGTTGAAAACCCATCAAAATATTCGCAAGTCTGATACTCGAAACCAATAACTACTATGGCCTTGGGGAAAAATACACATACCGTTGTAATCGGGAGAGTTTCCACGTTCAGATGCAACAGAAATTTTTCGGATTCGTCAATCCGTTCGCGAAATATAGGAGTTTGAAGTGAAGGAATGGTTGAAAACCCAACAAAATATTCGCAAGTCTGATACTCGAAACCAATAACTACAATGGCCTAGGGGAAAAATACACATACCATTGTAATCGGGCGAGTTTCTACTTTCAGATGCAACAGGAATTTCTCGATTTCCTCAATCCGTTCGTGAGATATGGGAGTTTGAAGTTAAGGAATGGTTGAGAAACCATCCAAATTTTCGCAAGTCTGAAACACGAAACCAATAACTACTATGGCCTTGGGGAAAAATACACATACCGTTGTAATCGGGAGAGTTTCCACGTTCAGATGCAACAGAAATTTTTCGGATTCGTCAATCCGTTCGCGAAATATAGGAGTTTGAAGTGAAGGAATGGTTGAAAACCCATCAAAATATTCGCAAGTCTGATAGTCGAAACCAATAACTACTATGGCCTAGGGGAAAAATACACATACCGTTGTAATCGGGCGAGTTTCTACTTTCAGATGCCACAGGAATTCCTCGATTTCCTCAATCCGTTCGCGAGATATAGGAGTTTGAATTGAAGGAATGGTGGAGAAACCACCAAAATTTTCGCAATTCTGATGCTAGAAACGAATAACTGGAATGGCCTAGGGGAAAAATACACATACCGTTGTAATCGGGCGAGTTTCTACTTTCAGATGCAATAGGAAATTCTCGATTTCCTCAATCCGTTCGCGAGATATAGGAGTTTGAAGTGAAGGAATGGTTGAAAACCCATCAAAATATTCGCAAGTCTGATACTCGAAACCAATAACTACTATGGCCTTGGGGAAAAATACACATACCGTTGTAATCGGGAGAGTTTCCACGTTCAGATGCAACAGAAATTTTTCGGATTCGTCAATCCGTTCGCGAAATATAGGAGTTTGAAGTGAAGGAATGGTTGAAAACCCATCAAAATATTCGCAAGTCTGATACTCGAAACCAATAAGTACAATGGCCTAGGGGAAAAATACACATACCGTTGTAATCGGGCGAGTTTCTACTTTCAGATGCCACAGGAATTCCTCGATTTCCTCAATCCGTTCGCGAGATATAGGAGTTTGAAGTGAAGGAATGGTTGAGAAACCATCAAAATTTTTGCAAGTCTGATACTCGAAACGAATAACAACTATGTCCTAGAGCATAAATACACATACCGTTGTAATCGGGCGAGTTTCTACTTTCAGATGCAACAGCAATTTCTCGATTTCCTTAATCTGTTCGCGAGATATGGGTGTTTGAAGTTAAGGAATGGTTGAGAAATCATCAAAATTTTCGCAAGTCTGATACTCGAAACCAATAACTACTATGGCCTAGGGGAAAATACCCACACCGTTGTAATCGGGCGAGTTTCTACTTTCAGATGCAACAGGAATTTCTCGATTTCCTCAATCCGTTCGCGAGATATAGGAGTTTGAAGTGAAGGAATGGTTGAGAAATCATAAAAATTTTCGCAAGTCTGATACTCGAAACCAATAACTACTATGGCCTAGGGGAAAAATACACACACCGTTGTAATCGGGCGAGTTTCTACATTCAGATGCAACAGGAACTTCTCGATTTCCTCCATCCGTTCGCGAGATATGGGAGTTTGAAGTTAAGGAATGGTTGAGAAACCATCCAAATTTTCGCAAGTCTGATACACGAAACCAATAACTACTATGGCCTTGGGGAAAAATACACATACCGCTGTAATCGGGCGAGATTCTACTTTCAGATGCAACAGGAATTTCTCGATTTCCTCAATCCTTTCGCGAGATGTAGGAGTTTGAAGTGAAGGAATGGTTGAGAAATCATCAAAATTTTCGCAAGTCTGATACACGAAACCAATAACTACTATGGCCTTGGGGAAAAATACACATACCGTTGTAATCGGGCGAGTTTCTACTTTCAGATGCCACAGGAATTCCTCGATTTCCTCAATCCGTTCGCGAGATATAGGAGTTTGAAGTGAAGGAATGGTTGAGAAACCATCAAAATTTTTGCAAGTATGATACTCGAAACGAATAACTACTATGTCCTAGAGCATAAATACACATACCGTTTTAATCGGGCGAGTTTCTACTTTCAGATGCAACAGCAATTTCTCGATTTCCTCAATCTGTTCGCGAGATATGGGTGTTTGAAGTTAAGGAATGGTTGAGAAATCATCAAAATTTTCGCAAGTCTGATACTCGAAACCAATAACTACTATGGCCTAGGGGGAAAATACACACACCGTTGTAATCGGGCGAGTTTCTACTTTCAGATGCAACAGGAATTTCTCGATTTCCTCAATCCGTTCGCGAGATATAGGAGTTTGAAATGAAGGAATGGTTGAGAAATCATCAAAATTTTCGAAAGTCTGATACACGAAACCAATAACTACTATGGCCTAGGGGAAAAATACACACACCGTTCTAATCGGGCGAGTTTCTACTTTCAGATGCCGCAGGAATTCCTCGATTTCCTCAATCCGTTCGCGAGATATGGGAGTTTAAAGTTAAGGAATGGTTTAGAAACCATCAAAATTTCCGCAAGTCTGATACAGGAAACCGATAACTACAATCGCCTAGGGGAAAAATACACATACCGTAGTAATCGGGAGAGTTTCTACTTTCAGATGCAACAGAAATTTTTCGGATTCGTCAGTCCGTTCGCGAAATATCGGAGTTTGGAGTTAAGGGATGGTTGGGAAACCATCAAAATTTTCGCAATTCTGATGCTAGAAACGAATAACTGGAATGGCCTTGGGGAAAAATAAACGTACCGTTGTAATCGGGCGAGTTTCTACTTTCAGGTGCCACAGGAATTCCTCGATTTCCTCAATCCGTTCGCGAGATATAGGAGTTTGAATTGAAGGAATGGTGGAGAAACCATCAAAATTTTCGCAATTCTGATGCTAGAAACGAATAACTGGAATGGCCTAGGGGAAAGATATACATACCGTTGTAATCGGGCGAGTTTCTACTTTCAGATGCAACAGGAAATTCTCGATTTCCTCAATCCGTTCGCGAGATATAGGAGTTTGAAGTGAAGGAATGGTTGAAAACCCATCAAAATATTCGCAAGCCTGATACTCGAACCAATAAGTACAATGGCCTAGGGGAAAAATACACATACCGTTGTAATCGGGCGAGTTTCTACTTTCAGATGCCACAGGAATTCCTCGATTTCCTCAATCCGTTCGCGAGATATAGGAGATTGAAGTGAAGGAATGGTTGAGAAACCATCAAAATTTTTGCAAGTCTGATACTCGAAACGAATAACTACTATGTCCTAGAGCATAAATACACATACCGTTTTAATCGGGCGAGTTTCAACTTTCAGATGCAACAGCAATTTCTCGATTTCCTCAATCTGTTCGCGAGATATGGGAGTTTGAAGTTAAGGAATGGTTGAGAAATCATCATAATTTTCGCAAGTCTGATACTCTAAACCAATAACTACTATGGCCTAGGGGAAAAATACACACACCGTTCTAATCGGGCGAGTTTCTACTTTCAGATGCCGCAGGAATTCCTCGATTTCCTCAATCCGTTCGCGAGATATGGGAGTTTGAAGTTAAGGAATGGTTTAGAAACCATCAAAATTTCCGCAAGTCTGATACAGGAAACCAATAACTACAATGGCCTAGGGGAAAAATACACATACCGTAGTAATCGGGAGAGTTTCTACTTTCAGATGCAACAGAAATTTTTCGGATTCGTCAGTCCGTTCGCGAAATGTCGGAGTTTGGAGTTAAGGGATGGTTGGGAAACCATCAAAATTTTCGCAATTCTGATGCTAGAAACGAATAACTGGAATGGCCTAGGGGAAAAATACACATACCGTTGTAATCGGGCGAGTTTCTACTTTCAGATGCCACAGGAATTCCTCGATTTCCTCAATCCGTTCGCGAGATATAGGAGTTTGAAGTGAAGGAATGGTTGAGAAACCATCAAAATTTTCGCAAGTCTGATACTCGAAACGAATAACTACTATGTCCTAGAGCATAAATACACATACCGTTGTAATCGGGCGTGTTTCTGCTTTCAGATGCAACAGCAATTTCTCGATTTCCTCAATCTGTTCGCGAGATATGGGTGTTTGAAGTTAAGGAATGGTTGAGAAATCATCAAAATTTTCGCAAGTCTGATACTCGAAACCAATAACTACTATGGCCTAGGGGAAAAATACACACACCGTTGTAATCGGGCGAGTTTCTACTTGCAGATGCAACAGGAATTTCTCGATTTCCTCAATCCGTTCGCGAGACATAGGAGTTTGAAGTGAACGAATGGTTGAGAAATAATCAAAATTTTCGCAAGTCTGATACTCGAAACCAATAAGTACAATGGCCTAGGGGAAAAATACACATACCGTTGTAATCGAGCGAGTTTCTACTTTCAGATGCCACAGGAATTCCTCGATTTCCTCAATCCGTTCGCGAGATATAGGAGTTTGAAGTGAAGGAATGGTTGAGAAACCATCAAAATTTTTGCAAGTCTGATTCTCGAAACGAATAACTACTATGTCCTAGAGCATAAATACACATACCGTTGTAATCGAGCGAGTTTCTACTTTCAGATGCCACAGGAATTCCTCGATTTCCTCAATCCGTTCGCGAAATATAGGAGTTTGAAGTGAAGGAATGATTGAAAACCCATCAAAATATTCGCAAGTCTGATACTCGAAACCAATAACTACAATGGCCTATGGGAAAAATACACACACCGTTCTAATCGGGCGAGTTTCTACTTTCAGATGCAACAGGAATTTCTCGATTTCCTCTATCCGTTCGCGAGATATAGGAGTTTGAAGTGAAGGAATGGTTGAGAACCCATCAAAATATTCGCAAGTCTGATACTCGAAGCCAATAACTACAATGGCCTAGGGGAAAAATACACATACCGTTGTAATCGGGCGAGTTTCTACTTTCAGATGCCACAGGAATTCCTCGATTTCCTCAATCCGTTCGCGAGATATGGGAGTTTGAAGTTAAGGAATGGTTTAGAAACCATCAAAATTTCCGCAAGTCTGATACAGGAAACCAATAACTACAATGGCCTAGGGGAAAAATACACATACCGTAGTAATCGGGAGAGTTTCTGCTTTCAGATGCAACAGAAATTTTTCGGATTCGTCAGTCCGTTCGCTAAATATCGGAGTTTGGAGTTAAGGGATGGTTGGGAAACCATCAAAATTTTCGCAATTCTGATGCTAGAAACGAGTAACTGGAATGGCCTAGGGGAAAAATACACATACCGTTGTAATCGGGCAAGTTTCTACTTTCAGATGCAACAGGAAATTCTCGATTTCCTCAATCCGTTCGCGAGATATAGGAGTTTGAAGTGAAGGAATGGTTGAAAACCCATCAAAATATTCGCAAGTCTGATACTCGAAACCAATAAGTACAATGGCGTAGGGGAAAAATACACATACCGCTGTAATCGGGCGAGTTTCTACTTTCAGATGCCACAGGAATTCCTCGATTTCCTCAATCCGTTCGCGAGATATAGGAGTTTGAAGTGAAGGAATGGTTGAGAAACCATCAAAATTTTTGCAAGTCTGATACTCGAAACCAATAACTACTATGTCCTAGAGCATAAATACACATACCGTTGTAATCGGGCGAGTTTCTACTTTCAGATGCAACAGCAATTTCTCGATTTCCTCAATCTGTTCGCGAGATATGGGTGTTTGAAGTTAAGGAATGGTTGAGAAACCATCCAAATTTTCGCAAGTCTGATACACGAAACCAATAACTACTATGTCCTAGAGGATAAATACACATACCGTTGTAATCGGGCGAGTTTCTACTTTCAGATGCAACAGCAATTTCTCGATTTCCTCAACCTGTTCGCGAGATATGGGTGTTTGAAGTTAAGGAATGGTTGAGAAACCATCCAAATTTTCGCATGTCTGATACACGAAACCAATAACTACTATGGCCTTGGGGAAAAATACACATACCGTTGAAATCGGGAGAGTTTTCACGTTCAGATGCAACAGAAATTTTTCGGATTCGTCAATCCGTTCGCGAGATATAGGAGTTTGAAGTGAAGGAATGGTTGAGAACCCATCAAAATATTCGCAAGTCTGATACTCGAAGCCAATAACTACAATGGCCTAGCGGAAAAATACACATACCGTTGTAATCGGGCGAGTTTCTACTTTCAGATGCCACAGGAATTCCTCGATTTCCTCAATCCGTTCGCGAGATATAGGAGTTTGAAGTGAAGGAATGGTTGAGAAATCATCAAAATTTTCGCAAGTCTGATACTCGAAACCAATAACTACTATGGCCTAGGGGAAAAATACACACACCGTTCTAATCGGGCGAGTTTCTACTTTCAGATGCCACACGAATTCCTCGATTTCCTCAATCCGTTCGCGAGATATGGGAGTTTGAAGTTAAGGAATGGTTTAGAAACCATCAAAATTTCCGCAAGTCTGATACAGGAAACCAATAACTACAATGGCCTAGGGGAAAAATACACATACCGTAGTAATCGGGAGAGTTTCTACTTTCAGATGCCACAGGAATTCCTCGATTTCCTCAATCCGTTCGCGAGATATGGGAGTTTGAAGTTAAGGAATGGTTTAGAAACCATCAAAATTTCCGCAAGTCTGATACAGGAAACCAATAACTACAATGGCCTAGGGGAAAAATACCCATACCGTAGTAATCGGGAGAGTTTCTACTTTCAGATGCAACAGAAATTTTTCGGATTCGTCAGTCCGTTCGCGAAATATCGGAGTTTGGAGTTAAGGGATGGTTGGAAACCATCAAAATTTTCGCAATTCTGATGCTAGAAACGAATAACTGGAATGGCCTAGGGGAAAAATACACATACCGTTGTATTCGGGCGAGTTTCTACTTTCGGATGCAACAGGAAATTCTCGATTTCCTCAATCCGTTCGCGAGATATAGGAGTTTGAAGTGAAGGAATGGTTGAGAAATCATCAAAATTTTCGCAAGTCTGATACTCGAAACCAATAACTACTATGGCCTAGAGGAAAAATAAACACACCGTTTTAATCGGGCGAGTTTCTACTTTCAGATGCCACAGGAATTCCTCGATTTCCTCAATCCGTTCGCGAGATATAGGAGTTTGAAGTGAAGGAATGGTTGAGAAACCATCAAAATTTTTGCAAATCTGATTCTCGAAACGAATGACTACTATGTCCTAGAGCATAAATCCACATACCGTTTTAATCGGGCGAGTTTCTACTTTCAGATGCAACAGGAATTTCTCGATTTCCTCAATCCGTTCGCGAGATATAGGAGTTTGAAGTGAAGGAATGGTTGAGAAATCATCAAAATTTTCGCAAGTCTGATACTCGAAACCAATAACTACTATGGCCTAGAGGAAAAATACACATACCGTTGTAATGGGGCGAGTTTCTACTTTCAGATGCCACAGGAATTCCTCGATTTCCTCAATCCGTTCGCGAGATATAGAAGTTTGAAGTGAAGGAATGGTTGAGAAACCATCAAAATTTTCGCAAGTCTGATACTCGAAACCAATAACTACTATGGCCTAGAGGAAAAATACACAAACCGTTGTAATCGGGCGAGTTTCTACATTCAGATGCAACAGGAATTTCTCGATTTTCTCAATCCGTTCGCGAGATATGGGAGTTTGAAGTTAAGGAATGGTTGAGAAACCATCCAAATTTTCGCAAGTCTGATACACGAAACCAATAACTACTATGGCCTTGGGGAAAAATACACATACCGTTGTAATCGGGAGAGTTTCCACGTTCAGATGCAACAGAAATTTTTCGGATTCGTCAATCCGTTCGCGAGATATAGGAGTTTGAAGTGAAGGAATGGTTGAGAACCCATCAAAATATTCGCAAGTCTGATACTCGAAGCCAATAACTACAATTGCCTAGCAGAAAAATACACATACCGTTGTAATCGGGCGAGTTTCTACTTTCAGATGCCACAGGAATTCCTCGATTTCCTCAATCCGTTCGCGAGATATAGGAGTTTGAAGTGAAGGAATGGTTGAGAAATCATCAAAATTTTCGCAAGTCTGATACTCGAAACCAATAACTACTATGGCCTAGGGGAAAAATACACACACCGTTCTAATCGGGCGAGTTTCTACTTTCAGATGCAACAGGAATTTCTCGATTTCCTCAATCCGTTCGCGAGATATAGGGGTTTGAAGTGAAGGAATGGTTGAGAACCCATCAAAATATTCGCAAGTCTGATACTCGAAGCCAATAACTACAATGGCCTAGGGGAAAAATACACACACCTTTGTAATCGGGCGAGTTTCTACTTTCAGATGCAACAGGAATTTCTCGATTTCCTCAATCCGTTCGCGAGTTATAGGAGTTTGAAGTGAAGGAATGGTTGAGAAATCATCAAAATTTTCGCAAGTCTGATACTCGAAACCAATAACTACTATGGCCTAGGGGAAAAATACACACACCGTTCTAATCGGGCGAGTTTCTACTTTCAGATGCAACAGGAATTTCTCGATTTCCTCAATCCGTTCGCGAGATATAGGAGTTTGAAGTGAAGGAATGGTTGAGAACCCATCAAAATATTCGCAAGTCTGATACTCGAAGCCAATAACTACAATGGCCTAGGGGAAAAATACACATACCGTTGTAATCGGGCGAGTTTCTACTTTCAGATGCCACAGGAATTCCTCGATTTCCTCAATCCGTTCGCGAGATATGGGAGTTTGAAGTTAAGGAATGGTTTAGAAACCATCAAAATTTCCGCAAGTCTGATACAGGAAACCAATAACTACAATGGCCTAGGGGAAAAATACACCTACCGTAGTAATCGGGAGAGTTTCTACTTTCAGATGCCACAGGAATTCCTCGATTTCCTCAATCCGTTCGCGAGATATGGGAGTTTGAAGTTAAGGAATGGTTTAGAAACCATCAAAATTTCCGCAAGTCTGATACAGGAAACCAATAACTACAATGGCCTAGGGGAAAAATACCCATACCGTAGTAATCGGGAGAGTTTCTACTTTCAGATGCAACAGAAATTTTTCGGATTCGTCAGTCCGTTCGCGAAATATCGGAGTTTGGAGTTAAGGGATGGTTGGAAACCATCAAAATTTTCGCAATTCTGATGCTAGAAACGAATAACTGGAATGGCCTAGGGGAAAAATACACATACCGTTGTAATCGGGCGAGTTTCTACTTTCAGATGCAACAGGAAATTCTCGATTTCCTCAATCCGTTCGCGAGATATAGGAGTTTGAAGTGAAGGAATGGTTGAGAAATCATCAAAATTTTCGCAAGTCTGATACTCGAAACCAATAACTACTATGGCCTAGAGGAAAAATAAACACACCGTTTTAATCGGGCGAGTTTCTACTTTCAGATGCCACAGGAATTCCTCGATTTCCTCAATCCGTTCGCGAGATATAGGAGTTTGAAGTGAAGGAATGGTTGAGAAACCATCAAAATTTTTGCAAATCTGATTCTCGAAACGAATGACTACTATGTCCTACAGCATAAATCCACATACCGTTTTAATCGGGCGAGTTTCTACTTTCAGATGCAACAGGAATTTCTCGATTTCCTCAATCCGTTCGCGAGATATAGGAGTTTGAAGTGAAGGAATGGTTGAGAAATCATCAAAATTTTCGCAAGTCTGATACTCGAAACCAATAACTACTATGGCCTAGAGGAAAAATACACATACCGTTGTAATGGGGCGAGTTTCTACTTTCAGATGCCACAGGAATTCCTCGATTTCCTCAATCCGTTCGCGAGATATAGAAGTTTGAAGTGAAGGAATGGTTGAGAAACCATCAAAATTTTCGCAAGTCTGATACTCGAAACCAATAACTACTATGGCCTAGAGGAAAAATACACAAACCGTTGTAATCGGGCGAGTTTCTACATTCAGATGCAACAGGAATTTCTCGATTTTCTCAATCCGTTCGCGAGATATGGGAGTTTGAAGTTAAGGAATGGTTGAGAAACCATCCAAATTTTCGCAAGTCTGATACACGAAACCAATAACTACTATGGCCTTGGGGAAAAATACACATACCGTTGTAATCGGGAGAGTTTCCACGTTCAGATGCAACAGAAATTTTTCGGATTCGTCAATCCGTTCGCGAGATATAGGAGTTTGAAGTGAAGGAATGGTTGAGAACCCATCAAAATATTCGCAAGTCTGATACTCGAAGCCAATAACTACAATTGCCTAGCAGAAAAATACACATACCGTTGTAATCGGGCGAGTTTCTACTTTCAGATGCCACAGGAATTCCTCGATTTCCTCAATCCGTTCGCGAGATATAGGAGTTTGAAGTGAAGGAATGGTTGAGAAATCATCAAAATTTTCGCAAGTCTGATACTCGAAACCAATAACTACTATGGCCTAGGGGAAAAATACACACACCGTTCTAATCGGGCGAGTTTCTACTTTCAGATGCAACAGGAATTTCTCGATTTCCTCAATCCGTTCGCGAGATATAGGGGTTTGAAGTGAAGGAATGGTTGAGAACCCATCAAAATATTCGCAAGTCTGATACTCGAAGCCAATAACTACAATGGCCTAGGGGAAAAATACACACACCTTTGTAATCGGGCGAGTTTCTACTTTCAGATGCAACAGGAATTTCTCGATTTCCTCAATCCGTTCGCGAGTTATAGGAGTTTGAAGTGAAGGAATGGTTGAGAAATCATCAAAATTTTCGCAAGTCTGATACTCGAAACCAATAACTACTATGGCCTAGGGGAAAAATACACACACCGTTCTAATCGGGCGAGTTTCTACTTTCAGATGCAACAGGAATTTCTCGATTTCCTCAATCCGTTCGCGAGATATAGGAGTTTGAAGTGAAGGAATGGTTGAGAACCCATCAAAATATTCGCAAGTCTGATACTCGAAGCCAATAACTACAATGGCCTAGGGGAAAAATACACATACCGTTGTAATCGGGCGAGTTTCTACTTTCAGATGCCACAGGAATTCCTCGATTTCCTCAATCCGTTCGCGAGATATGGGAGTTTGAAGTTAAGGAATGGTTTAGAAACCATCAAAATTTCCGCAAGTCTGATACAGGAAACCAATAACTACAATGGCCTAGGGGAAAAATACACCTACCGTAGTAATCGGGAGAGTTTCTACTTTCAGATGCCACAGGAATTCCTCGATTTCCTCAATCCGTTCGCGAGATATGGGAGTTTGAAGTTAAGGAATGGTTTAGAAACCATCAAAATTTCCGCAAGTCTGATACAGGAAACCAATAACTACAATGGCCTAGGGGAAAAATACCCATACCGTAGTAATCGGGAGAGTTTCTACTTTCAGATGCAACAGAAATTTTTCGGATTCGTCAGTCCGTTCGCGAAATATCGGAGTTTGGAGTTAAGGGATGGTTGGAAACCATCAAAATTTTCGCAATTCTGATGCTAGAAACGAATAACTGGAATGGCCTAGGGGAAAAATACACATACCGTTGTAATCGGGCGAGTTTCTACTTTCAGATGCAACAGGAAATTCTCGATTTCCTCAATCCGTTCGCGAGATATAGGAGTTTGAAGTGAAGGAATGGTTGAGAAATCATCAAAATTTTCGCAAGTCTGATACTCGAAACCAATAACTACTATGGCCTAGAGGAAAAATAAACACACCGTTTTAATCGGGCGAGTTTCTACTTTCAGATGCCACAGGAATTCCTCGATTTCCTCAATCCGTTCGCGAGATATAGGAGTTTGAAGTGAAGGAATGGTTGAGAAACCATCAAAATTTTTGCAAATCTGATTCTCGAAACGAATGACTACTATGTCCTACAGCATAAATCCACATACCGTTTTAATCGGGCGAGTTTCTACTTTCAGATGCAACAGGAATTTCTCGATTTCCTCAATCCGTTCGCGAGATATAGGAGTTTGAAGTGAAGGAATGGTTGAGAAATCATCAAAATTTTCGCAAGTCTGATACTCGAAACCAATAACTACTATGGCCTAGAGGAAAAATACACATACCGTTGTAATGGGGCGAGTTTCTACTTTCAGATGCCACAGGAATTCCTCGATTTCCTCAATCCGTTCGCGAGATATAGAAGTTTGAAGTGAAGGAATGGTTGAGAAACCATCAAAATTTTCGCAAGTCTGATACTCGAAACCAATAACTACTATGGCCTAGAGGAAAAATACACAAACCGTTGTAATCGGGCGAGTTTCTACATTCAGATGCAACAGGAATTTCTCGATTTTCTCAATCCGTTCGCGAGATATGGGAGTTTGAAGTTAAGGAATGGTTGAGAAACCATCCAAATTTTCGCAAGTCTGATACACGAAACCAATAACTACTATGGCCTTGGGGAAAAATACACATACCGTTGTAATCGGGAGAGTTTCCACGTTCAGATGCAACAGAAATTTTTCGGATTCGTCAATCCGTTCGCGAGATATAGGAGTTTGAAGTGAAGGAATGGTTGAGAACCCATCAAAATATTCGCAAGTCTGATACTCGAAGCCAATAACTACAATTGCCTAGCAGAAAAATACACATACCGTTGTAATCGGGCGAGTTTCTACTTTCAGATGCCACAGGAATTCCTCGATTTCCTCAATCCGTTCGCGAGATATAGGAGTTTGAAGTGAAGGAATGGTTGAGAAATCATCAAAATTTTCGCAAGTCTGATACTCGAAACCAATAACTACTATGGCCTAGGGGAAAAATACACACACCGTTCTAATCGGGCGAGTTTCTACTTTCAGATGCAACAGGAATTTCTCGATTTCCTCAATCCGTTCGCGAGATATAGGGGTTTGAAGTGAAGGAATGGTTGAGAACCCATCAAAATATTCGCAAGTCTGATACTCGAAGCCAATAACTACAATGGCCTAGGGGAAAAATACACACACCTTTGTAATCGGGCGAGTTTCTACTTTCAGATGCAACAGGAATTTCTCGATTTCCTCAATCCGTTCGCGAGTTATAGGAGTTTGAAGTGAAGGAATGGTTGAGAAATCATCAAAATTTTCGCAAGTCTGATACTCGAAACCAATAACTACTATGGCCTAGGGGAAAAATACACACACCGTTCTAATCGGGCGAGTTTCTACTTTCAGATGCAACAGGAATTTCTCGATTTCCTCAATCCGTTCGCGAGATATAGGAGTTTGAAGTGAAGGAATGGTTGAGAACCCATCAAAATATTCGCAAGTCTGATACTCGAAGCCAATAACTACAATGGCCTAGGGGAAAAATACACATACCGTTGTAATCGGGCGAGTTTCTACTTTCAGATGCCACAGGAATTCCTCGATTTCCTCAATCCGTTCGCGAGATATGGGAGTTTGAAGTTAAGGAATGGTTTAGAAACCATCAAAATTTCCGCAAGTCTGATACAGGAAACCAATAACTACAATGGCCTAGGGGAAAAATACACCTACCGTAGTAATCGGGAGAGTTTCTACTTTCAGATGCCACAGGAATTCCTCGATTTCCTCAATCCGTTCGCGAGATATGGGAGTTTGAAGTTAAGGAATGGTTTAGAAACCATCAAAATTTCCGCAAGTCTGATACAGGAAACCAATAACTACAATGGCCTAGGGGAAAAATACCCATACCGTAGTAATCGGGAGAGTTTCTACTTTCAGATGCAACAGAAATTTTTCGGATTCGTCAGTCCGTTCGCGAAATATCGGAGTTTGGAGTTAAGGGATGGTTGGAAACCATCAAAATTTTCGCAATTCTGATGCTAGAAACGAATAACTGGAATGGCCTAGGGGAAAAATACACATACCGTTGTAATCGGGCGAGTTTCTACTTTCAGATGCAACAGGAAATTCTCGATTTCCTCAATCCGTTCGCGAGATATAGGAGTTTGAAGTGAAGGAATGGTTGAGAAATCATCAAAATTTTCGCAAGTCTGATACTCGAAACCAATAACTACTATGGCCTAGAGGAAAAATAAACACACCGTTTTAATCGGGCGAGTTTCTACTTTCAGATGCCACAGGAATTCCTCGATTTCCTCAATCCGTTCGCGAGATATAGGAGTTTGAAGTGAAGGAATGGTTGAGAAACCATCAAAATTTTTGCAAATCTGATTCTCGAAACGAATGACTACTATGTCCTAGAGCATAAATCCACATACCGTTTTAATCGGGCGAGTTTCTACTTTCAGATGCAACAGCAATTTCTCGATTTCCTCAATCTGTTCGCGAGATATGGGTATTTGAAGTTAAGGAATGGTTGAGAAAACATCAAAATTTTCGCAAGTCTGATACTCGAAACCAATAACTACTATGGCCTAGGGGAAAAATACACACACCGTTTTAATCGGGCGAGTTTCTACTTTCAGATGCAACAGGAATTTCTCGATTTCCTCAATCCGTTCGCGAGATATAGGAGTTTGAAGTGAAGGAATGGTTGAGAAATCATCAAAATTTTCGCAAGTCTGATACTCGAAACCAATAACTACTATGGCCTAGAGGAAAAATACACATACCGTTGTAATGGGGCGAGTTTCTACTTTCAGATGCCACAGGAATTCCTCGATTTCCTCAATCCGTTCGCGAGATATAGAAGTTTGAAGTGAAGGAATGGTTGAGAAACCATCAAAATTTTCGCAAGTCTGTTACTCGAAACCAATAACTACTATGGCCTAGAGGAAAAATACACAAACCGTTGTAATCGGGCGAGTTTCTACATTCAGATGCAACAGGAATTTCTCGATTTTCTCAATCCGTTCGCGAGATATCGGAGTTTGAAGTTAAGGAATGGTTGAGAAACCATCCAAATTTTCGCAAGTCTGATACACGAAACCAATAACTACTGTGGCCTTGGGGAAAAATACACATACCGTTGTAATCGGGAGAGTTTCCACGCTCAGATGCAACAGAAATTTTTCGGATTCGTCAATCCGTTCGCGAAATATAGGATTTTGAAGTGAAGGAATGGTTGAAAACCCATCAAAATATTCGCAAGTCTGATACTCGAAACCAATAACTACAATGGCCTAGGGGAAAAATACACATACCGTTGTAATCGGGCGAGTTTCTACTTTCAGATGCCACAGGAATTCCTCGATTTCCTCAATCCGTTCGCGAGATATGGGAGTTTGAAGTTAAGAAATGGTTTAGAAACCATCAAAATTTCCGCAAGTCTGATACAGGGAACCAATAACTACAATGGCCTAGGGGAAAAATACACATACCGTAGTAATCGGGAGAGTTTCTACTTTCAGATGCAACAGAAATTTTTCGGATTCGTCAGTTCGTTCGCGAAATATCGGAGTTTGGAGTTAAGGGATGGTTGGGAAACCATCAAAATTTTCGCAATTCTGATGCTAGAAACGAATAACTGGAATGGCCTAGGGGAAAAATACACATACCGTTGTAATCGGGCGAGTTTCTACATTCAGATGCAACAGCAATTTCTCGATTTCCTCAATCCGTTCGCGAGATATGGGAGTTTGAAGTTAAGAAATGGTTTAGAAACCATCAAAATTTCCGCAAGTCTGATACAGGGAACCAATAACTACAATGGCCTAGGGGAAAAATACACACACCGTTGTAATCGGGCGAGTTCCTACTTTCAGATGCAACAGGAATTTCTCGATTTCCTCAATCCGTTCGCGAGATATAGGAGTTTGAAGTGAAGGAATGGTTGAGAAATCATCAAAATTTTCGCAAGTTTGATACTCGAAACCAATAACTACTATGGCCTAGGGGAAAAATACACACACTGTTCTAATCGGGCGAGTTTCTACTTTCAGATGCAACAGGAATTTCTCGATTTCCTCAATCCGTTCGCGAGATATAGGAGTTTGAAGTTAAGGAATGGTTGTGAAAACATCAAAATTTTCGCAAGTCTGATACTCGGAACCAATAACTACTATGGCCTAGGGGAAAAAGACACACACCGTTGTAACCGGGCGTGTTTCTACTTTCAGATGCAACAGGAATTTCTCGATTTCCTCAATCCGTTCGCGAGATATAGGAGTTTGAAGTGAAGGAATGGTTGAGAAATCATCAAAATTTTCGCAAGTCTGATACTCGAAACCAATAACTACTATGGCCTAGAGGAAAAATACACATACCGTTGTAATCGGGCGAGTTTCTACTTTCAGATGCCACAGGAATTCCTCGATTTCCTCAATCCGTTCGCGAGATATGGGAGTTTGAAGTTAAGGAATGGTTTAGAAACCATCAAAATTTCCGCAAGTCTGATACAGGAAACCAATAACTACAATGGCCTAGGGGAAAAATACCCATACCGTAGTAATCGGGAGAGTTTCTACTTTCAGATGCAACAGAAATTTTTCGGATTCGTCAGTCCGTTCGCGAAATATCGGAGTTTGGAGTTAAGGGATGGTTGGGAAACCATCAAAATTTTCGCAATTCTGATGCTAGAAACGAATAACTGGAATGGCCTAGGGGAAAAATACACATACCGTTGTAATCGGGCGAGTTTCTACTTTCAGATGCAATAGGAAATTCTCGATTTCCTCAATCCGTTCGCGAGATATAGGAGTTTGAAGTGAAGGAATGGTTGAAAACCCATCAAAATATTCGCAAGTCTGATACTCGAAACCAATAAGTACAATGGCCTAGGGGAAAAATACACATACCGTTGTAATAGGGCGAGTTTCTACTTTCAGATGCCACAGGAATTCCTCGATTTCCTCAATCCGTTCGCGAGATATAGGAGTTTGAAGTGAAGGAATGGTTGAGAAACCATCAAAATTTTTGCAAGTCTGATACTCGAAACGAATAACTACTATGTCCTAGAGCATAAATACACATACCATTGTAATCGGGCGAGTTTCTACTTTCAGATGCAACAGGAATTTCTCGATTTCCTCAATCCGTTCGCGAGATATAGGAGTTTGAAGTGAAGGAATGGTTGAGAAATCATCAAAATTTTCGCAAGTCTGATACTCGAAACCAATAACTACTATGGCCTAGAGGAAAAATACACAAACCGTTGTAATCGGGCGAGTTTCTACATTCAGATGCAACAGGAATTTCTCGATTTTCTCAATCCGTTCGCGAGATATGGGAGTTTGAAGTTAAGGAATGGTTGAGAAACCATCCAAATTTTCGCAAGTCTGATACACGAAACCAATAACTACTGTGGCCTTGGGGAAAAATACACATACCGTTGTAATCGGGAGAGTTTCCACGTTCAGATGCAACAGAAATTTTTCGGATTCGTCAATCCGTTCGCGAAATATAGGAGTTTGAAGTGAAGGAATGGTTGAAAACCCAACAAAATATTCGCAAGTCTGATACTCGAAACCAATAACTACAATGGCCTAGGGGAAAAATACACATACCGTTGTAATCGGGCGAGTTTCTACTTTCAGATGCCACAGGAATTCCTCGATTTCCTCAATCCGTTCGCGAGATATGGGAGTTTGAAGTTAAGAAATGGTTTAGAAACCATCAAAATTTCCGCAAGTCTGATACAGGGAACCAATAACTATAATGGCCTAGGGGAAAAATACACATACCGTAGTAATCGGGAGAGTTTCTACATTCAGATGCAACAGAAATTTTTCGGATTCCACAGTTCGTTCGCGAAATATCGGAGTTTGGGGTTAAGGGATGGTTGGGAAACCATCAAAATTTTCGCAATTCTGATGCTAGAAACGAATAACTGGAATGGCCTAGGGGAAAAATGCACATACCGTTGTAATCGGGCGAGTTTCTACATTCAGATGCAACAGCAATTTCTCGATTTCCTCAATCCGTTCGCGAGATATGGGAGTTTGAAGTTAAGAAATGGTTTAGAAACCATCAAAAAGTCCGCAAGTCTGATACAGGGAACCAATAACTACAATGGCCTAGGGGAAAAATACACATACCGTAGTAATCGGGAGAGTTTCTACTTTCAGATGCAACAGAAATTTTTCGGATTCCACAGTTCGTTCGCGAAATATCGGAGTTTGGAGTTAAGGGATGGTTGGGAAACCATCAAAATTTTCGCAATTCTGATGCTAGAAACGAATAACTGGAATGGCCTAGGGGAAAAATACACATACCGTTGTAATCGGGCGAGTTTCTACATTCAGATGCAACAGCAATTTCTCGATTTCCTCAATCCGTTCGCGAGATATGGGAGTTTGAAGTTAAGAAATGGTTTAGAAACCATCAAAAAGTCCGCAAGTCTGATACAGGGAACCAATAACTACAATGGCCTAGGGGAAAAATACACATACCGTAGTAATCGGGAGAGTTTCTACTTTCAGATGCAACAGAAATTTTTCGGATTCCACAGTTCGTTCGCGAAATATCGGAGTTTGGAGTTAAGGGATGGTTGGGAAACCATCAAAATTTTCGCAATTCTGATGCTAGAAACGAATAACTGGAATGGCCTAGGGGAAAAATACACATACCGTTGTAATCGGGCGAGTTTCTACATTCAGATGCAACAGCAATTTCTCGATTTCCTCAATCCGTTCGCGAGATATGGGAGTTTGAAGTTAAGAAATGGTTTAGAAACCATCAAAATTTCCGCAAGTCTGATACAGGGAACCAATAACTACAATGGCCTAGGGGAAAAATACACACACCGTTGTAATCGGGCGAGTTCCTACTTTCAGATGCAACAGGAATTTCTCGATGTCCTCAATCCGTTCGCGAGATATAGGAGTTTGAAGTGAAGGAATGGTTGAGAAATCTTCAAAATTTTCGCAAGTCTGATACTCGAAACCAATAACTACTATGGCCTAGGGGAAAAATACACACACCGTTCTAATCGGGCGAGTTTCTACTTTCAGATGCAACAGGAATTTCTCGATTTCCTCAATCCGTTCGCGAGATATAGGAGTTTGAAGTGAAGGAATGGCTGAGAACCCATCAAAATATTCGCAAGTCTGATACTCGAAGCCAATAACTACAATGGCCTAGGGGAAAAATACCCATACCGTAGTAATCGGGAGAGTTTCTACTTTCAGATGCAACAGAAATTTTTCGGATTCGTCAGTCCGTTCGCGAAATATCGGAGTTTGGAGTTAAGGGATGGTTGGGAAACCATCAAAATTTTCGCAATTCTGATGCTAGAAACGAATAACTGGAATGGCCTAGGGGAAAAATACACATACCGTTGTAATCGGGCGAGTTTCTACTTTCAGATGCAATAGGAAATTCTCGATTTCCTCAATCCGTTCGCGAGATATAGGAGTTTGAAGTGAAGGAATGGTTGAAAACACATCAAAATATTCGCAAGTCTGATACTCGAAACCAATAAGTACAATGGCCTAGGGGAAAAATACACATACCGTTGTAATCGGGCGAGTTTCTACTTTCAGATGCCACAGGAATTCCTCGATTTCCTCAATCCGTTCGCGAGATATAGACGTTTGAAGAGAAGGAATGGTTGAGAAACCATCAAAATTTTTGCAAATCTGATTCTCGAAACGAATAACTACTATGTCCTAGAGCATAAATCCACATACCGTTTTAATCGGGCGAGTTTCTACTTTCAGATGCAACAGCAATTTCTCGATTTCCTCAATCTGTTCGCGAGATATGGGTATTTGAAGTTAAGGAATGGTTGTGAAAACATCAAAATTTTCGCAAGTCTGATACTCGAAACCAATAACTACTATGGCCTAGGGGAAAAATACACACACCGTTGTAATCGGGCGAGTTTCTACTTTCAGATGCAACAGGAATTTCTCGATTTCCTCAATCCGTTCGCAAGATATAGGAGTTTGAAGTGAAGGAATGGTTGAGAAATCATCAAAATTTTCGCAAGTCTGATACTCGAAACCAATAACTACTATGGCCTAGGGGAAAAATACACATACCGTTGTAATCGGGCGAGTTTCTACTTTTAGATGCAATAGGAAATTCTCGATTTCCTCAATCCGTTCGCGAGATATAGGAGTTTGAAGTGGAGGAATGGTTGAAAACCCATCAAAATATTCGCAAGTCTGATACTCGAAACCAATAAGTACAATGGCCTAGGGGAAAAATACACATACCGTTGTAATCGGGCGAGTTTCTACTTTCACATGCCACAGGAATTCCTCGATTTCCTCAATCCGTTCGCGAGATATAGAAGTTTGAAGAGAAGGAATGGTTGAGAAACCATCAAAATTTTTGCAAATCTGATTCTCGAAACGAATAACTACTATGTCCTAGAGCATAAATCCACATACCGTTTTAATCGGGCGAGTTTCTACTTTCAGATGCAACAGCAATTTCTCGATTTCCTCAATCTGTTCGCGAGATATGGGTATTTGAAGTTAAGGAATGGTTGTGAAAACATCAAAATTTTCGCAAGTCTGATACTCGAAACCAATAACTACTATGGCCTAGGGGAAAAATACACACACCGTTGTAATCGGGCGAGTTTCTACTTTCAGATGCAACAGGAATTTCTCGATTTCCTCAATCCGTTCGCAAGATATAGGAGTTTGAAGTGAAGGAATGGTTGAGAAATCATCAAAATTTTCGCAAGTCTGATACTCGAAACCAATAACTACTATGGCCTAGAGGAAAAATACACATACCGTTGTAATCGGGCGAGTTTCTACATTCAGATGCAACAGGAATTTCTCGATTTTCTCAATCCGTTCGCGAGATATGGGAGTTTGAAGTTAAGGAATGGTTGAGAAACCATCAAAATATTCGCAAGTCTGATACTCGAAGCCAATAACTACAATGGCCTAGGGGGAAAATACACATACCGTTGTAATGGGGCGAGTTTCTACTTTTAGATGCAATAGGAAATTCTCGATTTCCTCAATCCGTTCGCGAGATATAGGAGTTTGAAGTGGAGGAATGGTTGAAAACCCATCAAAATATTCGCAAGTCTGATACTCGAAACCAATAAGTACAATGGCCTAGGGGAAAAATACACATACCGTTGTAATCGGGCGAGTTTCTACTTTCACATGCCACAGGAATTCCTCGATTTCCTCAATCCGTTCGCGAGATATAGAAGTTTGAAGAGAAGGAATGGTTGAGAAACCATCAAAATTTTTGCAAATCTGATTCTCGAAACGAATAACTACTATGTCCTAGAGCATAAATCCACATACCGTTTTAATCGGGCGAGTTTCTACTTTCAGATGCAACAGCAATTTCTCGATTTCCTCAATCTGTTCGCGAGATATGGGTATTTGAAGTTAAGGAATGGTTGTGAAAACATCAAAATTTTCGCAAGTCTGATACTCGAAACCAATAACTACTATGGCCTAGGGGAAAAATACACACACCGTTGTAATCGGGCGAGTTTCTACTTTCAGATGCAACAGGAATTTCTCGATTTCCTCAATCCGTTCGCAAGATATAGGAGTTTGAAGTGAAGGAATGGTTGAGAAATCATCAAAATTTTCGCAAGTCTGATACTCGAAACCAATAACTACTATGGCCTAGAGGAAAAATACACATACCGTTGTAATCGGGCGAGTTTCTACATTCAGATGCAACAGGAATTTCTCGATTTTCTCAATCCGTTCGCGAGATATGGGAGTTTGAAGTTAAGGAATGGTTGAGAAACCATCAAAATATTCGCATGTCTGATACTCGAAGCCAATAACTACAATGGCCTAGGGGGAAAATACACATACCGTTGTAATGGGGCGAGTTTCTACTTTCAGATGCCACAGGAATTCCTCGATTTCCTCAATCCGTTCGCGAGATATAGAAGTTTGAAGAGAAGGAATGGTTGAGAAACCATCAAAATTTTTGCAAATCTGATTCTCGAAACGAATAACTACTATGTCCTAGAGCATAAATACACATACCATTGTAATCGGGCGAGTTTCTACTTTCAGATGCAACAGGAATTTCTCGATTTCCTCAATCCGTTCGCGAGATATAGGAGTTTGAAATGAAGGAATGATTGAGAAATCATCAAAATTTTCGCAAGTCTGATACTCGAAACCAATAACTACTATGGCCTAGAGGAAAAATACACATACCGTTGTAATCGGGCGAGTTTCTACATTCAGATGCAACAGGAATTTCTCGATTTCCTCAATCCGTTCGCAAGATATAGGAGTTTGAAGTGAAGGAATGGTTGAGAAATCATCAAAATTTTCGCAAGTCTGATACTCGAAACCAATAACTACTATGGCCTAGGGGAAAAATACACATACCGTTGTAATCGGGCGAGTTTCTACTTTTAGATGCAATAGGAAATTCTCGATTTCCTCAATCCGTTCGCGAGATATAGGAGTTTGAAGTGGAGGAATGGTGAAAACCCATCAAAATATTCGCAAGTCTGATACTCGAAACCAATAAGTACAATGGCCTAGGGGAAAAATACACATACCGTTGTAATCGGGCGAGTTTCTACTTTCACATGCCACAGGAATTCCTCGATTTCCTCAATCCGTTCGCGAGATATAGAAGTTTGAAGAGAAGGAATGGTTGAGAAACCATCAAAATTTTTGCAAATCTGATTCTCGAAACGAATAACTACTATGTCCTAGAGCATAAATCCACATACCGTTTTAATCGGGCGAGTTTCTACTTTCAGATGCAACAGCAATTTCTCGATTTCCTCAATCTGTTCGCGAGATATGGGTATTTGAAGTTAAGGAATGGTTGTGAAAACATCAAAATTTTCGCAAGTCTGATACTCGAAACCAATAACTACTATGGCCTAGGGGAAAAATACACACACCGTTGTAATCGGGCGAGTTTCTACTTTCAGATGCAACAGGAATTTCTCGATTTCCTCAATCCGTTCGCAAGATATAGGAGTTTGAAGTGAAGGAATGGTTGAGAAATCATCAAAATTTTCGCAAGTCTGATACTCGAAACCAATAACTACTATGGCCTAGAGGAAAAATACACATACCGTTGTAATCGGGCGAGTTTCTACATTCAGATGCAACAGGAATTTCTCGATTTTCTCAATCCGTTCGCGAGATATGGGAGTTTGAAGTTAAGGAATGGTTGAGAAACCATCAAAATATTCGCAAGTCTGATACTCGAAGCCAATAACTACAATGGCCTAGGGGGAAAATACACATACCGTTGTAATGGGGCGAGTTTCTACTTTTAGATGCAATAGGAAATTCTCGATTTCCTCAATCCGTTCGCGAGATATAGGAGTTTGAAGTGGAGGAATGGTTGAAAACCCATCAAAATATTCGCAAGTCTGATACTCGAAACCAATAAGTACAATGGCCTAGGGGAAAAATACACATACCGTTGTAATCGGGCGAGTTTCTACTTTCACATGCCACAGGAATTCCTCGATTTCCTCAATCCGTTCGCGAGATATAGAAGTTTGAAGAGAAGGAATGGTTGAGAAACCATCAAATTTTTGCAAATCTGATTCTCGAAACGAATAACTACTATGTCCTAGAGCATAAATCCACATACCGTTTTAATCGGGCGAGTTTCTACTTTCAGATGCAACAGCAATTTCTCGATTTCCTCAATCTGTTCGCGAGATATGGGTATTTGAAGTTAAGGAATGGTTGTGAAAACATCAAAATTTTCGCAAGTCTGATACTCGAAACCAATAACTACTATGGCCTAGGGGAAAAATACACACACCGTTGTAATCGGGCGAGTTTCTACTTTTGCAACAGGAATTTCTCGATTTCCTCAATCCGTTCGCAAGATATAGGAGTTTGAAGTGAAGGAATGGTTGAGAAATCATCAAAATTTTCGCAAGTCTGATACTCGAAACCAATAACTACTATGGCCTAGAGGAAAAATACACATACCGTTGTAATCGGGCGAGTTTCTACATTCAGATGCAACAGGAATTTCTCGATTTTCTCAATCCGTTCGCGAGATATGGGAGTTTGAAGTTAAGGAATGGTTGAGAAACCATCAAAATATTCGCATGTCTGATACTCGAAGCCAATAACTACAATGGCCTAGGGGGAAAATACACATACCGTTGTAATGGGGCGAGTTTCTACTTTCAGATGCCACAGGAATTCCTCGATTTCCTCAATCCGTTCGCGAGATATAGAAGTTTGAAGAGAAGGAATGGTTGAGAAACCATCAAAATTTTTGCAAATCTGATTCTCGAAACGAATAACTACTATGTCCTAGAGCATAAATACACATACCATTGTAATCGGGCGAGTTTCTACTTTCAGATGCAACAGGAATTTCTCGATTTCCTCAATCCGTTCGCGAGATATAGGAGTTTGAAATGAAGGAATGATTGAGAAATCATCAAAATTTTCGCAAGTCTGATACTCGAAACCAATAACTACTATGGCCTAGAGGAAAAATACACATACCGTTGTAATCGGGCGAGTTTCTACATTCAGATGCAACAGGAATTTCTCGATTTTCTCAATCCGTTCGCGAGATATGGGAGTTTGAAGTTAAGGAATGGTTGAGAAACCATCCAAATTTTCGCAAGTCTGATACACGAAACCAATAACTACTGCGGCCTTGGGGAAAAATACACATACCGTTGTAATCGGGAGAGTTTCCACGTTCAGATGCAACAGAAATTTTTCGGATTCGTCAATCCGTTCGCGAAATATAGGAGTTTGAAGTGAAGGAATGGTTGAAAACCCATCAAAATATTCGCAAGTCTGATACTCGAAACCAATAACTACATTTGCCTAGGGGAAAAATACACACACCGTTGTAATCGGGCGGGTTTCTACTTTCAGATGCAACAGGAAGTTCTCGCTTTCCTCAATCCGTTCGCGAGATATAGGAGTTTGAAGTGAAGGAATGGTTGAGAAATCATCAAAATTTTCGCAAGTCTGATACTCGAAACCAATAACTACAATGGCCTAGGGGAAAAATACACATACCGTTGTAATCGGGCGAGTTTCTACTTTCAGATGCCACAGGAATTCCTCGATTTCCTCAATCCGTTCGCGAGATATGGGAGTTTGAAGTTAAGAAATGGTTTAGAAACCATCAAAATTTCCGCAAGTCTGATACAGGGAACCAATAACTACAATGGCCTAGGGGAAAAATACACATACCGTAGTAATCGGGAGAGTTTCTACTTTCAGATGCAACAGAATTTTTTCGGATTCGTCAGTTCGTTCGCGAAATATCGGAGTTTGGAGTTAAGGGATGGTTGGGAAACCATCAAAATTTTCGCAATTCTGATGCTAGAAACGAGTAACTGGAATGGCCTAGGGGAAAAATACACATACCGTTGTAATCGGGCGAGTTTCTACTTTCAGATGCAACAGCAATTTCTCGATTTCCTCAATCTGTTCGCGAGATATGGGAGTTTGAAGTTAAGGAATGGTTGAGAAACCATCCAAATTTTCGCAAGTCTGGTACACGAAACCAGTAACTACTATGGCCTTGGGGAAAAATACAGATACCGTTGCAATCGGGCGAGTTTCTACTTTCAGATGCAACAGGAATTTCTCGATTTCCTCAATCCGTTCGCGAGATATGGGAGTTTGAAGTTAAGGAATGGTTGAGAAACCATCCAAATTTTCGCAAGTCTGATACACGAAACCAATAGCTACTGTGGCCTTGGGGAAAAATACACAAACCGCTGTAATCGGGCGAGTTTCTGCTTTCAGGTGCAACAGGAATTTCCCGGATTCGTCAATCCGTTCGCGAAATACAGGAGTTTGAAGTGAAGGAATGGTTGAAAACCCATGAAAATATTCGCAAGTCTGATACTCGAAACCAATAACTACAATGGCCTAGGGGAAAAATACACATACCGTTGTAATCGGGCGAGTTTCTACTTTCAGATGCCACAGGAATTCCTCGATTTCCTCAATCCGTTCGCGTGATATGGGAGTTTGAAGTGAAGGAATGGTTGAGAAACCATCAAAATTTTTGCAAGTCTGATACTCGAAACGAATAACTACTATGTCCTACAGCATAAATACACATACCGTTGTAATCGGGCGAGTTTCTACTTTCAGATGCAACAGAATTTTTTCGGATTCGTCAGTTCGTTCGCGAAATATCGGAGTTTGAATTGAAGGAATGGTGGAGAAACCATCAAAATTTTCGCAATTCTGATGCTAGAAACGAATAACTGGAATGGCCTAGGGGAAAAATACACACACCTTTGTAATCGGGCGAGTTTCTACTTTCAGCTGCAACAGGAATTTCTCGATTTCCTCAATCCGTTCGCGAGATATAGGAGTTTGAAGTGAAGGAATGGTTGAGAACCCATCAAAATATTCGCAAGTCTGATACTCGAAGCCAATAACTACAATGGCCTAGGGGAAAAATACACATACCGTTGTAATCGGGCGAGTTTCTACTTTCAGATGCCACAGGAATTCTTCGATTTCCTCAATCCGTTCGCGTGATATGGGAGTTTGAAGTTATGGAATGGTTTAGAAACCATCAAAATTTTCGCAAGTCTGATACACGAAACCAATAACTACAATGGCCTAGGGGAAAAATACACATACCGTTGTAATCGGGAGAGTTTCTACTTTCAGATGCAACAGAAATTTTTCGGATTCGTCAATCCGTTCGCGAAATATCGGAGTTTGGAGTTAAGGGATGGTTGGGAAACCATCAAAATTTTCGCAATTCTGATGCTAGAAACGAATAACTGGAATGGCCTAGGGGAAAAATTCACATACCGTTGTAATCGGGCGAGTTTCTACTTTCAGATGCAACGGGAATTCCTCGATTTCCTCAATCCGTTCGCGAGATATAGGAGTTTGAAGTGAAGGAATGGTTGAGAAACCATCAAAATTTTTGCAAGTCTGATACTCGAAACGAATAACTACTATGTCCTAGAGCATAAATACACATACCGCTGTAATCGGGCGAGTTTCTACTTTCAGATGCAACAGCAATTTCTCGATTTCCTCAATCTGTTCGCGAGATATGGGAGTTTGAAGTTAAGGAATGGTTGAGAAATCATCAAAATTTTCGCAAGTCTGATACTCGAAACCAATAACTACTACGGCCTAGGGGAAAAATACACACACCGTTGTAATCGGGCGAGTTTCTACTTTCAGACGCAACAGGAATTTCTCGATTTCCTCAATCCGTTCGCGAGATATAGGAGTTTGAAGTGAAGGAATGGTTGAGAAATCATCAAAATTTTCGCAAGTCTGATACTCGAAACCAATAACTACTATAGCCTAGGGGAAAAATACACACACCGTTGTAATCGGGCCAGTTTCTACTTTCAGATGCAACAGGAATTTCTCGATTTCCTCAATCCGTTCGCGAGATATAGGAGTTTGAAGTGAAGGAATGGTTGTGAAACCATCAAAATTTTTGCAAGTCTGATACTCGAAACGAATAACTACTATGTCCTAGAGCATAAATACACATACCGTTGTAATCGGGCGAGTTTCTACTTTCAGATGCAACAGCAATTTCTCGATTTCCTCTATCTGTTCGCGAGATATGGGAGTTTGAAGTTAAGGAATGGTTGAGAAATCATCAAAATTTTCGCAAGTCTGATACTCGACACCAATAACTACTATAGCCTAGGGGAAAAATACACACACCGTTGTAATCGGGCGAGTTTCTACTTTCAGATGCAACAGGAATTTCTCGATTTCCTCAATCCGTTCGCGAGATATAGGAGTTTGAAGTGAAGGAATGGTTGGGAAATCATCAAAATTTTCGCAAGTCTGATACTCGAAACCAATAACTACTATGGCCTAGGGGAAAAATACACACACCGTTCTAATCGGGCGAGTTTCTACTTTCAGATGCAACAGGAATTTCTCGATTTCCTCAATCCGTTCGCGAGATATAGGAGTTTGAATTAAAGGAGTGGTTGAGAACCCATCAAAATATTCGCAAGTCTGATACTCGAAGCCAATATCTACAATGGCCTAGGGGAAAAATACACATACCGTTGTAATCGGGCGAGTTTCTACTTTCAGATGCCACAGGAATTCCTCGATTTCCTCAATCCGTTCGCGAGATATGGGAGTTTGAAGTTAAGGAATGGTTTAGAAACCATCAAAATTTTCGCAAGTCTGATACACGAAACCAATAACTACAATGGCCTAGGGGAAAAATACACAAACCGTTGTAATCGGGGGAGTTTCTACTTTCAGATGCAACAGAAATTTTTCGGATTCGTCAATCCGTTCGCGAAATATCGGAGTTTGGAGTTAAGGGATGGTTGGGAAACCATCAAAATTTTCGTAATTCTGATGCTAGAAACGAATAACTGGAATGGCCTAGGGGAAAAATACACATACCGTTGTAATCGGGCGAGTTTCTACTTTCAGATGCAACAGGAATTCCTCGATTTCCTCAATCCGTTCGCGAGATATAGGAGTTTGAAGTGAAGGAATGGTTGAGAAACCATCAAAATTTTTGCAAGTCTGATACTCGAAGCGAATAACTACTATGTCCTAGAGCATAAATACACATACCGTTGTAATCGGGCGAGTTTCTACTTTCAGATGGAACAGCAATTTCTCGATTTCCTCAATCTGTTCGCGAGATATGGGAGTTTGAAGTTAAGGAATGGTTGAGAAACCATCCAAATTTTCGCAAGTCTGGTACACGAAACCAATAACTATTATGGCCTTGGGGAAAAATAAAGATACCGTTGCAATCGGGCGAGTTTCTACTTTCAGATGCAACAGGAATTACTCGATTTCCTCAATCCGTTCGCGAGATATGGGAGTTTGAAGTTAAGGAATGGTTGAGAAACAATCCAAACTTTCGCAAGTCTGATACACGAAACCAATAGCTACTATGGCCTTGGGGAAAAATACACAAACCGCTGTAATCGGGCGAGTTTCTGCTTTCAGGTGCAACAGGAATTTCCCGAATTAGTCAATCCGTTCGCGAGATATGGGAGTTTGAAGTGATTTTGATGGTTGAGGAACCATCAAAATATTCGCAAGTCTGATACTCGAAACCAATAACTACAATGGCCTAGGGGAAAAATACACATACCGTTGTAATCGGGCGAGTTTCATCTTTCAGATGCAACAGGAATTTCTCGAGTTCGTCAATCATTTCACGAGATATGGGAGTTTGGAGTTAAGGGATGGTTGGGAAACCATCAAAATTTTCGCAATTCTGATGCTAGAAACGAATAACTGGAATGGCCTAGGGGAAAAATACACATACCGTTGTAATAGGGCGAGTTTCTACTTTCAGATGCAACGGGAATTCCTCGATTTCCTCTATCCGTTCGCGAGATATAGGAGTTTGAAGTGAAGGAATGGTTGAGAAACCATCAAAATTTTTGCAAGTCTGATTCTCGAAACCAATAACTACTATGGCCTAGGGGACAAATACACACACCGTTCTAATCGGGCGAGTTTCTACTTTCAGATGCAACAGGAATTTCTCGATTTCCTCAATCCGTTCGCGAGATATAGGAGTTTGAAGTAAAGGAATGGTTGAGAACCCATCAAAATATTCGCAAGTCTGATACTCGAAGCCAATATCTACAATGGCCTAGGGGAAAAATACACATACCGTTGTAATCGGGCGAGTTTCTACTTTCAGATGCCACAGGAATTCCTCGATTTCCTCAATCCGTTCGCGAGATATGGGAGTTTGAAGTTAAGGAATGGTTTAGAAACCATCAAAATTTTCGCAAGTCTGATACACGAAACCAATAACTACAATGGCCTAGGGGAAAAATACACAAACCGTTGTAATCGGGGGAGTTTCTACTTTCAGATGCAACAGAAATTTTTCGGATTCGTCAATCCGATCGCGAGATATAGGAGTTTGAAGTGAAGGAATGGTTGAGAACCCATCAAAATATTCGCAGGTCTGATACTCGAAACCAATAACCACAATGGCCTAGGGGAAAAATACACATACCGTTGTAATCGGGCGAGTTTCATCTTTCAGATGCAACAGGAATTTCTCGATTTCCTCAATCCGATCGCGAGATATACGAGTTTGAAGTGAAGGAATGGTTGAGAACCCATCAAAATATTCGCAGGTCTGATACTCGAAACCAATAACCACAATGGCCTAGGGGAAAAATACACATACCGTTGTAATCGGGCGAGTTTCATCTTTCAGATGCAACAGGAATTTCTCGAGTTCGTCAATCATTTCACGAGATATGGGAGTTTGAAGTTAAGGAATGGTTGAGAAACCATCAAAATATTCGCAAGTCTGGTACTCGAAACCAATAACTACTATGGCCTAGGGGAAAAATGCACATACCGTTGTAATCGGGCGAGTTTCTACTTTCAGATGCCACAGGAATTCCACGATTTCCTCAATCCGTTCGCGAGATATAGGGGTTTGAAGTAAAGGAATGGTTGAGAAACCATCAAAATTTTTGCAAGTCTGATACTCGAAACGAATAACTGGTATGGCCTAGGGGAAAAATACACACACCGCTCTAATCGGGCGAGTTTCTACTTTCAGATGCAACAGGAATTTCTCGATTTCCTCAATCCGATCGCGAGATATAGGAGTTTGAAGTGAAGGAATGGTTGAGAACCCATCAAAATATTCGCAGGTCTGATACTCGAAACCAATAACCACAATGGCCTAGGGGAAAAATACACATACCGTTGTAATCGGGCGAGTTTCCACTTTCAGATGCAACAGCAATTTCTCGATTTCATCAATCCGTTCACGAGATATGGGAGTTTGAAGTGAAGGAATGGTTGAGAAACAATCAAAATTTTCGCAAGTCTGGTACACGAAACCAATAACTACTATGGCCTTGGGGAAAAATACACACACCGTTCTAATCGGGCGAGTTTCTACTTTCAGATGCAACAGGAATTCCTCGATTTCCTCAATCCGTTCGCGAGATATGGGAGTTTGAAGTTAAGGAATGGTTGAGAAACCATCAAAATTTTCGCAAGTCTGATACTCGAAACCAGTAACTACTATGGCCTAGAGGAAAAATACACATACCGCTGTAGTCGGGCGTGTTTCTGCTATCAGATGCAACAGGAATTTCTCGAGTTCGTCAATCCGTTCGCGAGATATAGGAGTTTGAAGTGAAGGAATGGTTGAGAACCCATCAAAATATTAGCAAGTATGATACTCGAAACCAATAACCACAATGGCTTAGTGGAAAAATACACATAACGTTGTAATCGGGCGAGTTTCTACTTTCTGATGCAACAGCAATTTCTCGATTTCCTCAATCCGTTCGCGAAATATGGGAGTTTGAAGTGAAGGAATGGTTGAGAAATCATCAAAATTTTCGCAAGTCTGATACTCGAAACCAATAACTGCTATGGCCTAGGGGAAATATACACACACCGTTCTAATCGGGCGAGTTTCCACTTTCAGATGCAACAGCAATTTCTCGATTTCCTCAATCCGTTCGCGAGATATGGGAGTTTGAAGTGAAGGAATGGTTGAGAAACCATCAAAATTTTCGCAAGTTTGTTACACGAAACCAATAACTACTATGGCCTTGGGGAAAAATAAACACACCGTTCTAATCGGGCGAGTTTCTACTTTCAGATGCAACAGGAATTTCTCGATTTCCTCAATCCGTTCGCGAGATATAGGAGTTTGAAGTTAAGGAATGGTTGAGAACCCATCAAAATATTCGCAGGTCTGATACTCGAAACCAATAACTACAATGGCCTAGGGGAAAAATACACATACCGTTGTAATCGGGCGAGTTTCTACTTTCAGGTGCCACAGGAATTCCTCGATTTCCTCAATCCGTTCGCGAGATATAGGAGTTTGAAGTAAAGGAATGGTTGAGAAATCATCAAAATTTTTGCAAGTCTGATACTCGAAACGAATAACTACTATGTCCTAGAGCATAAATACACATACCGTTGTAATCGGGCGAGTTTCTACTTTCAGATGCAACAGGAATTTCTCGATTTCCTCAATCCGTTCGCGAGATATAGGAGTTTGAAGTGAAGGAATGGTTGAGTACCCATCAAAATATTCGCAAGTCTGATACTCGAAACCAATAACCACAATGGCATAGTGGAAAAATACACATACCGTTGTAATCGGGCGAGTATCCACTTTCAGATGCAACAGGAATTAATCGAGTTCGTCAATCCGTTCGCGAGAAAGGAGAGTTTGAAGTTACGGAATGCTTGAGAAACCATCCAAATTTCGCAAGTCTGATACTCGAAACCAGTAACTACTATGGCCTAGAGGAAAAATACACATACCGCTGTAGTCGGGCGTGTTTCTGCTATCAGATGCAACAGGAATTTCTCGAGTTCGTCAATCCGTTCGCGAAATATCGGAGTTTGGAGTTAAGGGATGGTTGAGAAACCATCAAAATTTTCGCAATTCTGATGCTAGAAACGATTAACTGGAATGGCCTAGGGGAAAAATACACATACCGTTGTAATCGAGCGAGTTTCTACTTTCAGATGCAACAGGATTTTCTCGATTTCCTCAATCCGTTCGCGAGATATAGGAGTTCGAAGTGAAGGAATGGTTGGGAAACCATCAAAATTTTCGCACGTCTGATACTCGAAACCAATAACTACTATAGCCTAGGGGAAAAATACACATACCGTTGTAATCGGGCGAGTTTCTTCTTTCAGATGCAACAGGAATTTCTCGGGTTCGTCAATCCGTTCGCGAAATATGGGAGTTTGAAGTTAAGGAATGGTTGAGAAACCATCCAAATTTTCGCAAGTCTGATACTCGAAACCAGTAACTACTATGGCCTAGAGGAAAAATACACATACCGCTGTAGTCGGGCGTGTTTCTGCTATCAGATGCAACAGGAATTTCTCGATTTCCTCAATCCGATCGCGAGATATAGGAGTTTGAAGTGAAGGAATGGTTGAGAACCCATCAAAATATTCGCAGGTCTGTTACTCGAAGCCAATAACCACAATGGCCTAGGGGAAAAATACACATACCGTTGTAATCGGGCGAGTTTCCACTTTCAGATGCAATAGCAATTTCTCGATTTCCTCAATCCGTTCGCGAAATATGGGAGTTTGAAGTTAAGGAATGGTTGAGAAGCCATCCAAATTTTCGCAAGTCTGGTACACGAAACCAATAACTACTATGACCTTGGGGAAAAATACACATACCGTTGTAATCGGGCGAGTTTCTACTTTCAGATGCAACAGGCATTTCTCGATTTCCTCAATCCGATCGCGAGATATAGGAGTTTGAAGTGAAGGAATGGTTGAGTAATCATCAAAATTTTCGCAAGTCTGATACTCGAAACCAATAACTGCTATGGCCTAGGGGAAAAATAAACACACCGTTCTAATCGGGCGAGTTTCTACTTTCAGATGCAACAGGAATTTCCCGAATTAGTCCATCCGTTCGCGAGATATGGGAGTTTGAAGTTAAGGAATGGTTGAGAAACCATCCAAATTTTCGCAAGTCTGATACACGAAACCAATAACTACTATGGCCTTGGGGAAAAATACACATACCGCTGTAATCGGGCGAGTTTCTGCTTTCAGATGCAACAGGAATTTCCCGAATTAGTCTATCCGTTCGCGAGATATGGTTGTTTGAAGTTAAGGAATGGTTGAGAAACCATCAAAATTTTCGCAAGTCTGATACTCGAAACCAATAACTACAATGGCCTAGCGGAACAATACACATACCGCTGTAGTCGGGCGTGTTTCTTCTTTCAGATGCAACAGGAATTTTTCGGATTCGTCAATCCGTTCGCGAAATATCGGAGTTTGGAGTTAAGGGATGGTTGAGAAACCATCAAAATTTTCGCAATTCTGATTCTAGAAACGAATAACTGGAATGGTCTAGGGGAAAAATACACATACCGTTGTAATCGGGCGAGTTTCTACTTTCAGATGCAACAGGAATTTCTCGATTTCCTCAATCCGTTCGCGAGATATAGGAGTTTGAAGTGAAGGAATGGTTGGGAAACCATCAAAATTTTCACACGTCTGATACTCGAAACCAATAACTACAATGGCCTAGGGGAAAAATACACATACCGTTGTAATCGGGCGAGTTTCTACTTTCAGATGCCACAGGAATTCCTCGATTTCCTCAATCCGTTCGCGAGATATAGGAGTTTGAAGTGAAGGAATGGTTGAGAAACCATCAAAATATTCGCAAGTCTGGTACTCGAAACCAATAACTACAATGGCCTAGAGCATAAATACACATACCGTTGTAATCGGGCGAGTTTCTACTTTCAGATGCAACAGCAATTTCTCGATTTCCTCAATCCGTTCGCGAAATATGGGAGTTTGAAGTGAAGGAATGGTTGAGAAATCATCAAAATTTTCGCAAGTCTGATACTCGAAACCAATAACTGCTATGGCCTAGGGGAAAAATACACACACCGTTCTAATCGGGCGAATTTCCACTTTCAGATGCAACAGCAATTTCTCGATTTCCTCAATCCGTTCGCGAGATATGGGAGTTTGAAGTGAAGGAATGGTTGAGAAACCATCAAAATATTCGCAAGTCTGGTACTCGAATCCAATAACTACAATGGCCTAGAGCATAAATACACATACCGTTCTAATCGGGCGAGTATCTTCTTTCAGATGCAACAGGAATTTCTCGGGTTCGTCAATCCGTTCGCGAGATATGGGAGTTTGAAGTGAAGGAATGGTTGAGAAATCATCATAATTTTCGCAAGTCTGATACTCGAAACCAATAACTGCTATGGCCTAGGGGAAAAATACACACACCGTTCTAATCGGGCGAGTTTCTACTTTCAGATGCAACACGAATTTCTCGATTTCCTCAATCCGTTCGCGAGATATAGGTGTTTGAAGTGAAGGAATGGTTGGGAACCCATCAATATATTCGCAGGTCTGTTACTCGAAGCCAATAACCACAATGGCCTAGGGGAAAAATACACATACCGTTGTAATCGGTCGAGTTTCCACTTTCAGATGCAACAGCAATTTCTCGATTTCCTCAATCCGTTCGCGAAATATGGGAGTTTGAAGTTAAGGAATGGTTGAGAAGCCATCCAAATTTTCGCAAGTCTGGTACACGAAACCAATAACTACTATGGCCTTGGGGAAGAATACACATACCGTTGTAATCGGGCGAGTTTCTACTTTCAGATGCAACAGGAATTTCTCGATTTCCTAAATCCGTTCGCGAGATATAGGAGTTTGAAGTGAAGGAATGGTTGAGAACACATCAAAATATTCGCAAGTCTGATATCGAAACCAATAACTACAATGTCCTAGGGGAAAAATACACATAGCGTTGTAATCCGGAGAGTTTCTACTTTCAGATGCAACAGAAATTTTTCGGATTCGTCAATCCGTTCGCGAAATATCGGAGTTTGGAATTAAGGGATGGTTGAGAAACCATCAAAATTTTCGCAATTCTGATGCTAGAAACGAATAACTGGAAAGGCCTAGGGGAAAAATACACATACAGTTGTAATCGGGCGAGTTTCTACTTTCAGATGCAACAGGAATTTCTCGATTTCCTCAAGCCGTTCGCGAGATATAGGAGTTTTAAGTGAAGGAATGGTTGGGAAACCATCACAATTTTCGCACGTCTGATACTCGAAACCAATAACTACTATGGCCTAGGGGAAAAATACACATACCGTTGTAATCGGGCTAGTTTCTTCTTTCAGATGCAACAGGAATTTCTCGAGTTCGTCAATCCGTTCGCGAGATATGGGAGATTGAAGTTAAGGAATGGTTGAGAAACCATCAAAATATTCGCAAGTCTGATACTCGAAACCAATAACTACTATGGCCTAGGGGAAAAATAGACATACCGTTGTAATCGGGCTAGTTTCTTCTGTCAGATGCAACAGGAATTTCTCGAGTTCGTCAATCCGTTTGCGAGATATGGGAGATTGAAGTTAAGGAATGGTTGAGATCCCATCAAAATATTCGCAAGTCTGATATCGAAACCAATAACTACAATGGCCTAGGGGAAAAATACACATACCGTTGTAATCGGGAGAGTTTCTACTTTCAGGTGCAACAGAAATTTTTCGGATTCGTCAATCCGTTCGCGAAATATCGGAGTTTGGAATTAAGGGATGGTTGAGAAACCATCAAAATTTTCGCAATTCTGATGCTAGAAACGAATAACTGGAAAGGCCTAGGGGAAAAATACACATACAGTTGTAATCGGGCGAGTTTCTACTTTCAGATGCAACAGCAATTTCTCAATTTCCTCAATCCGTTCGCGAGATATAGGAGTTTGAAGTGAAGGAATGGTTGGGAAACCATCAAAATTTTCGCACGTCTGATACTCGAAACCAATAACTACTATGGCCTAGGGGAAAAATACACATACCGTTGTAATCGGGCTAGTTTCTTCTTTCAGATGCAACAGGAATTTCTCGAGTTCGTCAATCCGTTCGCGAGATATGGGAGATTGAAGTTAAGGAATGGTTGAGAAACCATCAAAATATTCGCAAGTCTGATACTCAAAACCAATAACTACAATGGCCTAGGGGAAAAATACACATACCGTTGTAATCGGGCGTGTTTCTTCTTTCAGATGCAACAGGAATTTCTCGAGTTCGTCAATCCGTTCGCGAGATATAGGTGTTTGAAGTGAAGGAATGGTTGGGAACCCATCAAAATATTCGCAGGTCTGATACTCGAAACCAATAACCACAATGGCTTAGGGGAAAAATACACATACCGTTGTAATCGGGCGAGTTTCCACTTTCAGATGCAACAGCAATTTCTCGATTTCCTCAATCCGTTCGCGAAATATGGGAGTTTGAAGTTAAGGAATGGTTGAGAAGCCATCCAAATTTTCGCAAGTCTGGTACACGAAACCAATAACTACTATGGCCTTGGAGAAAAATACACATACCGTTGTAATCGGGCGAGTTTCTACTTTCAGATGCAACAGGAATTCCCCGATTTCCTCAATCCGTTCGCGAGATATAGAAGTTTGAAGTGAAGGAATGGTTGAGAAATCATCAAAATTTTCGCAAGTCTGATACTCGAAACCAATTACTGGAATGGCCTAGGTGAAAAGTACACACACCATTGTAATCGGGCGGGTTTCTGCTTTCAGATGCGTCAGGAATTTCTCGAGTTCGTCAATCCGTTCGCGAGATATGGGAGCTTGAAGTTAAGGAATGGTTGAGAAACCTTCAAAATTTTCGAAAGTCTGATACTCGAAACCAATAACTACAATGGCCTAGGGGAAAAATACACATACCGTTGTAATCGGGCGAGTTTCTACTTTCAGATGCAACAGAAATTTTTCGGATTCGTCAATCCGTTCGCGAAATATGGGAGTTTGAAGTTAAGGAATGGTTGAGAAACCATCCAAATTTTCGCAAGTCTGATACTCGAAACCATTTACTGGAATGGCCTAGGTGAAAAGTACACACACCATTGTAATCGGGCGGGTTTCTGCTTTCAGATGCGTCAGGAATTTCTCGAGTTCGTCAATCCGTTCGCGAGATATGGGAGCTTGAAGTTAAGGAATGGTTGAGAAACCATCAAAATTTTCGCAAGTCTGATACTCGAAACCAATAACTGGAATGGACTAGGGGAAAAATACACACACCGTTCTAATGGGGCGAGTCTCTACTTTCAGATGCAACAGGAATTTCTCGATTTCCTCAATCCGTTCGCGAGATATAGGAGTTTGACGTGAAGGAATGGTTGAGAACCCATCAAAATATGCGCAAGTCTGATACTCGAAGCCAATAACTACAATGGCCTAGGGGAAAAATACACAAACCGTTCTAATCTGGCGAGTTTCTACTTTCAGATGCAACAGGAATTCCTTGATTTCCTCAATCCGTTCGCGAGATAGAGGAGTTTGAAGTGAAGGAATGGTTGAGAAACCATCAAAATTTTTGCAAGTCTGATACTCGAAACGAATAACTACTATGTCCTAGAGCATAAATACACATACCGTTGTAATCGGGCGAGTTTTTACTTTCAGATGCAACAGAAATTTTTCGGATTCGTCAATCCGTTCGCGAAATATGGGAGTTTGAAGTTAAGGAATGGTTCAGAAACCGTACAAATATTCGCAAGTCTGGTACACGAAACCAATAACTATTATGGCCTTGGGGAAAAATACACATAGCGTTGTAATCGGGCGAGTTTCTACTTTCAGATGCAACAGGAATTTCTGCAGTTCGTCAATCCGTGCGCGAGATATAGGAGCTTGAAGTGAAGGAATGGTTGAGAAACCATCAAAATTTTTGCAAGTCTGATACTCGGAACGAATAACTACTATGTCCCAGAGCATAAATACACATACCGTTGTAATCGGGCGAGTTTCTACTTTCAGATGCAACAGAAATTTTTCGGATTCGTCAATCCGTTCGCGAAATATGGGAGTTTGAAGTTAAGGAATGGTTCAGAAACCGTCCAAATATTCGCAAGTCTGGTACACGAAACCAACAACTACTATGGCCTTGGGGAAAAATACACAGACCGTTGTAATCGGGCGAGTTTCTACTTTCAGATGCAACAGGAATTTCTCGATTTCCTCAATCCGATCGCGAGATATAGGAGTTTGAAGTGAAGGAATGGTTAAGAAATCATCAAAATTTTCGTAAGTCTGATACTCGAAACCTATAACTACTATGGCCTAGGGGAAAAATACACACACCGTTCTAATCGGGCGAGTTTCTACTTTCAGATGCAACAGGAATTTCTCGATTTCCTCAATCCATTCGCGAGATATAGAAGTTTGAAGTGAAGGAATGGTTGAGAACCCATCAAAATATTCGCAAGTCTGATACACGAAGCCAATAACTACAATGGCCTAGGAGAAAAATACACATACCGTTCTAATCGGGAAAGTTTCTACTTTCAGATGCAACAGGAATTCCTTGATTTCCTCAATCCGTTCGCGAGATAGAGGAGTTTGAAGTGAAGGAATGGTTGAGAAACCATCAAAATTTTTGCAAGTCTGATACTCGAAACGAATAACTACTATGTCCTAGAGCATAAATACACATACTGTTGTAATCGGGCGAGTTTCTACTTTCAGATGCAACAGAAATTTTTCGGATTCGTCAATCCGTTCGCGAAATATGGGAGTTTGAAGTTAAGGAATGGTTGAGAAACCGTCCAAATTTTCGCAAGTCTGGTACACGAAACCAATAACTACTATGGCCTTGGGGAAAAATACACATACCGTTGTAATCGGGCGAGTTTCTACTTTCAGATGCAACAGGAATTTCTCGATTTCCTCAATCCGATCGCGAGATATAGGAGTTTGAAGTGAAGGAATGGTTGAGAAATCATCAAAATTTTCGCAAGTCTGATACTCGAAACCAATAACTACTATGGCCTAGGGGAAAGATACACACACCGTTCTAATCGGGCGAGTTTCTACTTTCAGATGCAACAGGAATTTCTCGATTTCCTCAATCCATTCGCGAGATATAGGAGTTTGAAGTGAAGGAATGGTTGAGAACTCATCAAAATATTCGCAAGTCTGATACTCGAAGCCAATAACTACAATGGCCTAGGGGAAAAATACACATACCGTTGTAATCGGGCGAGTTTCTACTTTCAGATGCCACAGGAATTTCTCGATTTCCTCAATCCGTTCGCGAGATATAGGAGTTTGACGTGAAGGAATGGTTGAGAACCCATCAAAATATGCGCAAGTCTGATACTCGAAGCCAATAACTACAATGGCCTAGGGGAAAAATACACATACCGTTGTAATCGGGCGAGTTTCTACTTTAAGATGCCACAGGAATTCCTCGATTTCCTCAATCCGTTCGCTAGATATAGGAGTCTGAAGTGAAGGAATGGTTGAGAAACCATCAAAATTTTTGCAAGTCTGATACTCGAAACGAATAACTACTATGTCCTAGAGCATAAATACACATACCGTTGTAATCGGGCGAGTTTCTACTTTCAGATGCAACAGAAATTTTTCGGATTCGTCAATCTGTTCGCGAGATATAGGAGTTTGAAGTGAAGGAATGGTTGAGAAATCATCAAAATTTTCGCAAGTCTGATACTCGAATCCAATAACTACTATGGCCTAGGGGAAAAATACACACACCGTTCTAATCGGGCGAGTTTCTACTTTCAGATGCAACAGGAATTTCTCGATTTCCTCAATCCGTTCGCGAGATATAGGAGTTTGAAGTAAAGGAATGGTTGAGAACCCATCAAAATTTTCGCCAGTCTGATACACGAAGCCAATAACTACAATGGCCTAGGAGAAAAATACACATACCGTTGTAATCGGGAGAGTTTCTACTATCGGATGCAACAGAAATTTTTCGGATTCGTCAATCCGTTCGCGAAATATCGGTGTTTGGAGTTAAGGGATGGTTGGGATACCATCAAAACTTTCGCAATTCTGATGCTAGAAACGAATAACTACTATGTCCTAGAGCATAAATACACATACCGTTGTAATCGGGCGAGTTTCCACTTTCAGATGCAACAGAAATTTTTCGGATTCGTCAATCCGTTCGCGAAATATGGGAGTTTGAAGTTAAGGAATGGTTGAGAACCCATCAAAATATGCGCAAGTCTGATACTCGAAGCCAATAACTACAATGGCCTAGGGGAGAAATACACATACCGTGGTAATCGGGCGAGTTTCTTCTTTCAGATGCAACAGGAATTTCTCGAGTTCGTCAATCCGTTCGCGAGATATGGGAGTTTGAAGTTACGGAATGGTTGAGAAACCATCAAAATATTCGCAAGTCTGATACTCGTAACCAATAACTACAATGGCCTAGGGGAAAAATACACATACCGTTGTAATCGGGCGAGTTTCATCTTTCAGATGCAACAGGAATTTCTCGAGTTCGTCAATCATTTCGAGAGATATGGGAGTTTGAAGTTAAGGAATGGTTGAGAAACCATCAAAATATTCGCAAGTCTGGTACTCGAAACCAATAACTACAATGGCCTAGGGTAAAAATGCACATACCGTTGTAATCGGGCGAGTTTCTACTTTCAGATGCCACAGGAATTCCTCGATTTCCTCAATCCGTTCGCGAGATATAGGAGTTTGAAGTAACGGAATGGTTGAGAAACCATCAAAATTTTCGCAAGTCTGGTACACGAAACCAATAACTACTATGGCCTTGGGGAAAAATACACATACCGTTGTAATCGGGCGAGCTTCTACTTTCAGATGCAACAGGAATTTCTCGATTTCCTCAATCCGATCGCGAGATATAGGAGTTTGATGTGAAGGAATGGTTGAGAAATCATCAAAATTTTCGCAAGTCTGATACTCGAAACCAATAACTGCTATGGCCTAGGGGAAAAATACACACACCGCTCTAATCGGGCGAGTTTCTACTTTCAGATGCAACAGGAATTTCTCGATTTCCTCAATCCGTTCGCGAGATATAGGTGTTTGAAGTGAAGGAATGGTTGAGAACCCATCAAAATATTCGCAGGTCTGATACTCGAAACCAATAACCACAATGGCCTAGGGGAAAAATACACATACCGTTGTAATCGGGCGAGTTTCCACTTTCAGATGCAACAGCAATTTCTCGATTTCCTCAATCCGTTCGCGAGATATGGGAGTTTGAAGTGAAGGAATGGTTGACAGACCATCAAAATTTTCGCAAGTCTGGTACTCGAAACGAATAACTACTATGTCCTAGAGCATAAATACACATACCGTTGTAATCGGGCGAGTTTCTACTTTCAGATGCAACAGAAATTTTTCGGATTCGTCAATCCGTTCGCGAAATATGGGAGTTTGAAGTTAAGGAATGGTTGAGAAACCATCCAAATTTTCGCAAGTCTGATACTCGAAACCATTTACTGGAATGGCCTAGGTGAAAAGTACACACACCATTGTAATCGGGCGGGTTTCTGCTTTCAGATGCGTCAGGAATTTCTCGAGTTCGTCAATCCGTTCGCGAGATATGGGAGCTTGAAGTTAAGGAATGGTTGAGAAACCATCAAAATTTTCGCAAGTCTGATACTCGAAACCAATAACTGGAATGGACTAGGGGAAAAATACACACACCGTTCTAATGGGGCGAGTCTCTACTTTCAGATGCAACAGGAATTTCTCGATTTCCTCAATCCGTTCGCGAGATATAGGAGTTTGACGTGAAGGAATGGTTGAGAACCCATCAAAATATGCGCAAGTCTGATACTCGAAGCCAATAACTACAATGGCCTAGGGGAAAAATACACAAACCGTTCTAATCTGGCGAGTTTCTACTTTCAGATGCAACAGGAATTCCTTGATTTCCTCAATCCGTTCGCGAGATAGAGGAGTTTGAAGTGAAGGAATGGTTGAGAAACCATCAAAATTTTTGCAAGTCTGATACCCGAAACGAATAACTACTATGTCCTAGAGCATAAATACACATACCGTTGTAATCGGGCGAGTTTCTACTTTCAGATGCAACAGAAATTTTTCGGATTCGTCAATCCGTTCGCGAAATATGGGAGTTTGAAGTTAAGGAATGGTTCAGAAACCGTACAAATATTTGCAAGTCTGGTACACGAAACCAATAACTACTATGGCCTTGGGGAAAAATACACATACCGTTGTAATCGGGCGAGTTTCTACTTTCAGATGCAACAGGAATTTCTGCAGTTCGTCAATCCGTGCGCGAGATATAGGAGCTTGAAGTGAAGGAATGGTTGAGAAACCATCAAAATTTTTGCAAGTCTGATACTCGGAACGAATAACTACTATGTCCCAGAGCATAAATACACATACCGTTGTAATCGGGCGAGTTTCTACTTTCAGATGCAACAGAAATTTTTCGGATTCGTCAATCCGTTCGCGAAATATGGGAGTTTGAAGTTAAGGAATGGTTCAGAAACCGTCCAAATATTCGCAAGTCTGGTACACGAAACCAACAACTACTATGGCCTTGGGGAAAAATACACATACCGTTGTAATCGGGCGAGTTTCTACTTTCAGATGCAACAGGAATTTCTCGAGTTCCTCAATCCGATCGCGAGATATAGGAGTTTGAAGTGAAGGAATGGTTGAGAAATCATCAAAATTTTCGTAAGTCTGATACTCGAAACCAATAACTACTATGGCCTAGGGGAAAAATACACACACCGTTCTAATCGGGCGAGTTTCTACTTTCAGATGCAACAGGAATTTCTCGATTTCCTCAATCCATTCGCGAGATATAGAAGTTTGAAGTGAAGGAATGGTTGAGAACCCATCAAAATATTCGCAAGTCTGATACACGAAGCCAATAACTACAATGGCCTAGGAGAAAAATACACATACCGTTGTAATCGGGAAAGTTTCTACTTTCAGATGCAACAGGAATTCCTTGATTTCCTCAATCCGTTCGCGAGATAGAGGAGTTTGAAGTGAAGGAATGGTTGAGAAACCATCAAAATTTTTGCAAGTCTGATACTCGAAACGAATAACTACTATGTCCTAGAGCATAAATACACATACTGTTGTAATCGGGCGAGTTTCTACTTTCAGATGCAACAGAAATTTTTCGGATTCGTCAATCCGTTCGCGAAATATGGGAGTTTGAAGTTAAGGAATGGTTGAGAAACCGTCCAAATTTTCGCAAGTCTGGTACACGAAACCAATAACTACTATGGCCTTGGGGAAAAATACACATACCGTTGTAATCGGGCGAGTTTCTACTTTCAGATGCAACAGGAATTTCTCGATTTCCTCAATCCATTCGCGAGATATAGGAGTTTGAAGTGAAGGAATGGTTGAGAACTCATCAAAATATTCGCAAGTCTGATACTCGAAGCCAATAACTACAATGGCCTAGGGGAAAAATACACATACCGTTGTAATCGGGCGAGTTTCTACTTTCAGATGCCACAGGAATTCCTCGATTTCCTCAATCCGTTCGCGAGATATGGGAGTTTGAAGTTAAGGAATGGTTGAGAACCCATCAAAATATGCGCAAGTCTGATACTCTAAGCCAATAACTACAATGGCCTAGGGGAAAAATACACATACCGTTGTAATCGGGCGAGTTTCTACTTTCAGATGCAACAGGAATTTCTCGATTTCCTCAATCCGATCGCGAGATATAGGAGTTTGAAATGAAGGAATGGTTGAGAAATCATCAAAATTTTCGCAAGTCTGATACTCGAAACCAATAACTGGAATGGCCTAGGGGAAAAATACACACACCGTTCTAATGGGGCGAGTCTCTACTTTCAGATGCAACAGGAATTTCTCGATTTCCTCAATCCGTTCGCGAGATATAGGAGTTTGACGTGAAGGAATGGTTGAGAACCCATCAAAATATGCGCAAGTCTGATACTCGAAGCCAATAACTACAATGGCCTAGGGGAAAAATACACATACCGTTGTAATCGGGCGAGTTTCTACTTTAAGATGCCACAGGAATTCCTCGATTTCCTCAATCCGTTCGCTAGATATAGGAGTTTGAAGTGAAGGAATGGTTGAGAAACCATCAAAATTTTTGCAAGTCTGATACTCGAAACGAATAACTACTATGTCCTAGAGCATAAATACACATACCGTTGTAATCGGGCGAGTTTCTACTTTCAGATGCAACAGAAATTTTTCGGATTCGTCAATCTGTTCGCGAGATATAGGAGTTTGAAGTGAAGGAATGGTTGAGAAATCATCAAAATTTTCGCAAGTCTGATACTCGAATCCAATAACTACTATGGCCTAGGGGAAAAATACACACACCGTTCTAATCGGGCGAGTTTCTACTTTCAGATGCAACAGGAATTTCTCGATTTCCTCAATCCGTTCGCTAGATATAGGAGTTTGAAGTAAAGGAATGGTTGAGAACCCATCAAAATTTTCGCCAGTCTGATACACGAAGCCAATAACTACAATGGCCTAGGAGAAAAATACACATACCGTTGTAATCGGGAGAGTTTCTACTATCGGATCCAACAGAAATTTTTCGGATTCGTCAATCCGTTCGCGAAATATCGGTGTTTGGAGTTAAGGGATGGTTGGGATACCATCAAAACTTTCGCAATTCTGATGCTAGAAACGAATAACTGGAATGGCCTAGGGGAAAAATACACATACCGTTGTAATCGGGCGAGTTTCTACTTTCAGATGCAACAGGAATTCCTTGATTTCCTCAATCCGTTCGCGAGATAGAGGAGTTTGAAGTGAAGGAATGGTTGAGAAACCATCAAAATTTTTGCAAGTCTGATACTCGAAACGAATAACTACTATGTCCTAGAGCATAAATACACATACCGTTGTAATCGGGCGAGTTTCCACTTTCAGATGCAACAGAAATTTTTCGGATTCGTCAATCCGTTCGCGAAATATGGGAGTTTGAAGTTAAGGAATGGTTGAGAACCCATCAAAATATGCGCAAGTCTGATACTCGAAGCCAATAACTACAATGGCCTAGGGGAAAAATACACATACCGTTGTAATCGGGCAAGTTTCTACTTTCAGATGCAACAGGAATTTCTCGATTTCCTCAATCCGATCGCGAGATATAGGAGTTTGAAATGAAGGAATGGTTGAGAAATCATCAAAATTTTCGCAAGTCTGATACTCGAAACCAATAACTGGAATGGCCTAGGGGAAAAATACACACACCGTTGCAATCGGGCGAGTTTCTACTTTCAGATGCAACAGGAATTTCTCGATTTCCTCAATCCGTTCGCGAGATAAAGGAGTTTGAAGTGAAGGAATGGTTGGGAAACCATCAAAATTTTCGCACGTCTGATACTCGAAACCAATAACTACTATAGCCTAGGGGAAAAATACACATACCGTGGTAATCGGGCGAGTTTCTTCTTTCAGATGCAACAGGAATTTCTCGAGTTCGTCAATCCGTTCGCGAGATATGGGAGTTTGAAGTTAAGGAATGGTTGAGAAACCATCAAAATATTCGCAAGTCTGATACTCGTAACCAATAACTACAATGGCCTAGGGGAAAAATACACATACCGTTGTAATCGGGCGAGTTTCATCTTTCAGATGCAACAGGAATTTCTCGAGTTCGTCAATCATTTCGAGAGATATGGGAGTTTGAAGTTAAGGAATGGTTGAGAAACCATCAAAATATTCGCAAGTCTGGTACTCGAAACCAATAACTACAATGGCCTAGGGTAAAAATGCACATACCGTTGTAATCGGGCGAGTTTCTACTTTCAGATGCCACAGGAATTCCTCGATTTCCTCAATCCGTTCGCGAGATATAGGAGTTTGAAGTAACGGAATGGTTGAGAAACCATCAAAATTTTCGCAAGTCTGGTACACGAAACCAATAACTACTATGGCCTTGGGGAAAAATACACATACCGTTGTAATCGGGCGAGCTTCTACTTTCAGATGCAACAGGAATTTCTCGATTTCCTCAATCCGATCGCGAGATATAGGAGTTTGATGTGAAGGAATGGTTGAGAAATCATCAAAATTTTCGCAAGTCTGATACTCGAAACCAATAACTGCTATGGCCTAGGGGAAAAATACACACACCGCTCTAATCCGGCGAGTTTCTACTTTCAGATGCAACAGGAATTTCTCGATTTCCTCAATCCGTTCGCGAGATATAGGTGTTTGAAGTGAAGGAATGGTTGAGAACCCATCAAAATATTCGCAGGTCTGATACTCGAAACCAATAACCACAATGGCCTAGGGGAAAAATACACATACCGTTGTAATCGGGCGAGTTTCCACTTTCAGATGCAACAGCAATTTCTCGATTTCCTCAATCCGTTCGCGAGATATGGGAGTTTGAAGTGAAGGAATGGTTGAGAGACCATCAAAATTTTCGCAAGTCTGGTACACGAAACCAATAACTACTATGGCCTTGGGGAAAAATACACACACCGTTCTAATCGGGCGAGTTTCTACTTTCAGATGCAACAGGAATTTCTCGATTTCCTCAATCCGTTCGCGAGGTATAGGAGTTTGAAGTGAAGGAATGGTTGAGAACCCATCAAAATATTCGCAGGTCTGATACTCGAAACCAATAACTACAGTGGCCTAGGGGAAAAATACACATACCGTTGTAATCGGGCGAGTTTCTACTTTCAGGTGCCACAGGAATTCCTCGATTTCCTCAATCCGTTCGCGAGATATAGGAGTTTGAGGTAAAGGAATGGTTGAGAAATCATCAAAATTTTTGCAAGTCTGATACTCGAAACGAATAACTACTATGTCCTAGAGCATAAATACACATACCGTTGTAATCGGGCGAGTTTCTACTTTCAGATGCAACAGAAATTTTTCGGATTCGTCAATCTGTTCGCGAGATATAGGAGTTTGAAGTGAAGGAATGGTTGAGAAATCATCAAAATTTTCGCAAGTCTGATACTCGAAACCAATAACTGGAATGGCCTAGGGGAAAAATACACACACCGTTCTAATGGGGCGAGTCTCTACTTTCAGATGCAACAGGAATTTCTCGATTTCCTCAATCCGTTCGCGAGATATAGGAGTTTGACGTGAAGGAATGGTTGAGAACCCATCAAAATATGCGCAAGTCTGATACTCGAAGCCAATAACTACAATGGCCTAGGGGAAAAATACACATACCGTTGTAATCGGGCGAGTTTCTACTTTAAGATGCCACAGGAATTCCTCGATTTCCTCAATCCGTTCGCTAGATATAGGAGTTTGAAGTGAAGGAATGGTTGAGAAACCATCAAAATTTTTGCAAGTCTGATACTCGAAACGAATAACTACTATGTCCTAGAGCATAAATACACATACCGTTGTAATCGGGCGAGTTTCTACTTTCAGATGCAACAGAAATTTTTCGGATTCGTCAATCTGTTCGCGAGATATAGGAGTTTGAAGTGAAGGAATGGTTGAGAAATCATCAAAATTTTCGCAAGTCTGATACTCGAATCCAATAACTACTATGGCCTAGGGGAAAAATACACACACCGTTCTAATCGGGCGAGTTTCTACTTTCAGATGCAACAGGAATTTCTCGATTTCCTCAATCCGTTCGCTAGATATAGGAGTTTGAAGTAAAGGAATGGTTGAGAACCCATCAAAATTTTCGCCAGTCTGATACACGAAGCCAATAACTACAATGGCCTAGGAGAAAAATACACATACCGTTGTAATCGGGAGAGTTTCTACTATCGGATCCAACAGAAATTTTTCGGATTCGTCAATCCGTTCGCGAAATATCGGTGTTTGGAGTTAAGGGATGGTTGGGATACCATCAAAACTTTCGCAATTCTGATGCTAGAAACGAATAACTGGAATGGCCTAGGGGAAAAATACACATACCGTTGTAATCGGGCGAGTTTCTACTTTCAGATGCAACAGGAATTCCTTGATTTCCTCAATCCGTTCGCGAGATAGAGGAGTTTGAAGTGAAGGAATGGTTGAGAAACCATCAAAATTTTTGCAAGTCTGATACTCGAAACGAATAACTACTATGTCCTAGAGCATAAATACACATACCGTTGTAATCGGGCGAGTTTCCACTTTCAGATGCAACAGAAATTTTTCGGATTCGTCAATCCGTTCGCGAAATATGGGAGTTTGAAGTTAAGGAATGGTTGAGAACCCATCAAAATATGCGCAAGTCTGATACTCGAAGCCAATAACTACAATGGCCTAGGGGAAAAATACACATACCGTTGTAATCGGGCAAGTTTCTACTTTCAGATGCAACAGGAATTTCTCGATTTCCTCAATCCGATCGCGAGATATAGGAGTTTGAAATGAAGGAATGGTTGAGAAATCATCAAAATTTTCGCAAGTCTGATACTCGAAACCAATAACTGGAATGGCCTAGGGGAAAAATACACACACCGTTGCAATCGGGCGAGTTTCTACTTTCAGATGCAACAGGAATTTCTCGATTTCCTCAATCCGTTCGCGAGATAAAGGAGTTTGAAGTGAAGGAATGGTTGGGAAACCATCAAAATTTTCGCACGTCTGATACTCGAAACCAATAACTACTATAGCCTAGGGGAAAAATACACATACCGTGGTAATCGGGCGAGTTTCTTCTTTCAGATGCAACAGGAATTTCTCGAGTTCGTCAATCCGTTCGCGAGATATGGGAGTTTGAAGTTAAGGAATGGTTGAGAAACCATCAAAATATTCGCAAGTCTGATACTCGTAACCAATAACTACAATGGCCTAGGGGAAAAATACACATACCGTTGTAATCGGGCGAGTTTCATCTTTCAGATGCAACAGGAATTTCTCGAGTTCGTCAATCATTTCGAGAGATATGGGAGTTTGAAGTTAAGGAATGGTTGAGAAACCATCAAAATATTCGCAAGTCTGGTACTCGAAACCAATAACTACAATGGCCTAGGGTAAAAATGCACATACCGTTGTAATCGGGCGAGTTTCTACTTTCAGATGCCACAGGAATTCCTCGATTTCCTCAATCCGTTCGCGAGATATAGGAGTTTGAAGTAACGGAATGGTTGAGAAACCATCAAAATTTTCGCAAGTCTGGTACACGAAACCAATAACTACTATGGCCTTGGGGAAAAATACACATACCGTTGTAATCGGGCGAGCTTCTACTTTCAGATGCAACAGGAATTTCTCGATTTCCTCAATCCGATCGCGAGATATAGGAGTTTGATGTGAAGGAATGGTTGAGAAATCATCAAAATTTTCGCAAGTCTGATACTCGAAACCAATAACTGCTATGGCCTAGGGGAAAAATACACACACCGCTCTAATCGGGCGAGTTTCTACTTTCAGATGCAACAGGAATTTCTCGATTTCCTCAATCCGTTCGCGAGATATAGGTGTTTGAAGTGAAGGAATGGTTGAGAACCCATCAAAATATTCGCAGGTCTGATACTCGAAACCAATAACCACAATGGCCTAGGGGAAAAATACACATACCGTTGTAATCGGGCGAGTTTCCACTTTCAGATGCAACAGCAATTTCTCGATTTCCTCAATCCGTTCGCGAGATATGGGAGTTTGAAGTGAAGGAATGGTTGAGAGACCATCAAAATTTTCGCAAGTCTGGTACACGAAACCAATAACTACTATGGCCTTGGGGAAAAATACACACACCGTTCTAATCGGGCGAGTTTCTACTTTCAGATGCAACAGGAATTTCTCGATTTCCTCAATCCGTTCGCGAGGTATAGGAGTTTGAAGTGAAGGAATGGTTGAGAACCCATCAAAATATTCGCAGGTCTGATACTCGAAACCAATAACTACAGTGGCCTAGGGGAAAAATACACATACCGTTGTAATCGGGCGAGTTTCTACTTTCAGGTGCCACAGGAATTCCTCGATTTCCTCAATCCGTTCGCGAGATATAGGAGTTTGAGGTAAAGGAATGGTTGAGAAATCATCAAAATTTTTGCAAGTCTGATACTCGAAACGAATAACTACTATGTCCTAGAGCATAAATACACATACCGTTCTAATCGGGCGAGTTTCTACTTTCAGATGCAACAGGAATTTCTCGATTTCCTCAATCCGTTCGCGAGATATAGGAGTTTGAAGTGAAGGAATGGTTGAGAACCCATCAAAATATTCGCAAGTCTGATACTCGAAACCAATAACCACAATGGCTTAGTGGAAAAATACACATACCGTTGTAATCGGGCGAGTTTCCACTTTCAGATGCAACAGCAATTTCTCGATTTCCTCAATCCGTTCGCGAAATATGGGAGTTTGAATTTAAGGAATGGTTGAGAAACCATCCAAATTTTCGCAAGTCTGATACTCGAAACCAGTAACTACTATGGCCTAGAGGAAAAATACACATACCGCTGTAGTCGTGCGTGTTTCTGCTATCAGATGCAACAGGAATTTCTCGAGTTCGTCAATCCGTTCGCGAAATATCGGAGTTTGGAGTTAAGGGATGGTTGAGAAACCATCAAAATTTTCGCAATTCTGATGCTAGAAACGATTAACTGGAATGGCCTAGGGGAAAAATACACATACCGTTGTAATCGGGCAAGTTTCTACTTTCAGATGCAACAGGATTTTCTCGATTTCCTCAATCCGTTCGCGAGATAAAGGAGTTTGAAGTGAAGGAACGGTTGGGAAACCATCAAAATTTTCGCACGTCTGATACTCGAAACCAATAACTACTATAGCCTAGGGGAAAAATACACATACCGTTGTAATCGGGCGAGTTTCATCTTTCAGATGCAACAGGAATTTCTCGAGTTCGTCAATCATTTCGAGAGATATGGGAGTTTGAAGTTAAGGAATGGTTGAGAAACCATCAAAATATTCGCAAGTCTGGTACTCGAAACCAATAACTACAATGGCCTAGGGTAAAAATGCACATACCGTTGTAATCGGGCGTGTTTCTACTTTCAGATGCCACAGGAATTCCTCGATTTCCTCAATCCGTTCGCGAGATATAGGTGTTTGAAGTGAAGGAATGGTTGAGAACCCATCAAAATATTCGCAGGTCTGATACTCGAAACCAATAACCACAATGGCCTAGCGGAAAAATACACATACCGTTGTAATCGGGCGAGTTTCCACTTTCAGATGCAACAGCAATTTCTCGATTTCCTCAATCCGTTCGCGAGATATGGGAGTGTGAAGTGAAGGAATGGTTGAGAAACCATCAAAATTTTCGCAAGTCTGGTACACGAAACCAATAACTACTATGGCCTTGGGGAAAAATACACACACCGTTCTAATCGGGCGAGTTTCTACTTTCAGATGCAACAGGAATTTCTCGATTTCCTCAATCCGTTCGCGAGGTATAGGAGTTTGAAGTGAAGGAATGGTTGAGAACCCATCAAAATATTCGCAGGTCTGATACTCGAAACCAATAACTACAGTGGCCTAGGGGAAAAATACACATACCGTTGTAATCGGGCGAGTTTCTACTTTCAGGTGCCACAGGAATTCCTCGATTTCCTCAATCCGTTCGCGAGATATAGGAGTTTGAAGTAAAGGAATGGTTGAGAAATCATCAAAATTTTTGCAAGTCTGATACTCGAAACGAATAACTACTATGTCCTAGAGCATAAAAACACATACCGTTGTAATCGGGCGAGTTTCTACTTTCAGATGCAACAGGAATTTCTCGATTTCCTCAATCCGTTCGCGAGATATAGGAGTTTGAAGTGAAGGAATGGTTGAGAACCCATCAAAATATTCGCAAGTCTGATACTCGAAACCAATAACCACAATGGCTTAGTGGAAAAATACACATACCGTTGTAATCGGGCGAGTTTCCACTTTCAGATGCAACAGCAATTTCTCGATTTCCTCAATCCGTTCGCGAAATATGGGAGTTTGAATTTAAGGAATGGTTGAGAAACCATCCAAATTTTCGCAAGTCTGATACTCGAAACCAGTAACTACTATGGCCTAGAGGAAAAATACACATACCGCTGTAGACGGGCGTGTTTCTGCTATCAGATGCAACAGGAATTTCTCGAGTTCGTCAATCCGTTCGCGAAATATCGGAGTTTGGAGTTAAGGGATGGTTGAGAAACCATCAAAATTTTCGCAATTCTGATGCTAGAAACGATTAACTGGAATGGCCTAGGGGAAAAATACACATACCGTTGTAATCGGGCGAGTTTCTACTTTCAGATGCAACAGGATTTTCTCGATTTCCTCAATCCGTTCGCGAGATATAGGAGTTCGAAGTGAAGGAATGGTTGGGAAACCATCAAAATTTTCGCACGTCTGATACTCGAAACCAATAACTACTATAGCCTAGGGGAAAAATACACATACCTTTGTAATCGGGCGAGTTTCTTCTTTCAGATGCAACAGGAATTTCTCGAGTTCGACAACCCGTTCGCGAGATATGGGAGTTAGAAGTTAAGTAACGGTTGAGAAACCATCAAAATATTCGCAAGTCTGATACTCGAAACCAATAACTACAATGGCCTAGGGGAAAAATACACATACCGTTGTAATCGGGCGAGTTTCTTCTTTCAGATGCAACAGGAATTTCTCGGGTTCGTCAATCCGTTCGCGAGATATGGGAGTTTGAAGTTATGGAATGGTTGAGAAACCATCAAAATATTCGCAAGTCTGGTACTCGAAACCAATAACTACAATGGCCTAGGGGAAAAATGCACATACCGTTGTAATCGGGCGAGTTTCTACTTTCAGATGCCACAGGAATTCCTCGATTTCCTCAATCCGTTCGCGAGATATAGGAGTTTGAAGTAAAGGAATGGTTGAGAAACCAACAAAATTTTTGCAAGTCTGATACTCGAAACGAATAACTACTATGTCCTAGAGCATAAATACACATACCGTTGTAATCGGGCGAGTTTCTACTTTCAGATGCAACAGCAATTTCACGATTTCCTCATTCCGTTCGCGAAATATGGGAGTTTGAAGTGAAGGAATGGTTGAGAAATCATCAAAATTTTCGCAAGTCTGATACTCGAAACCAATAACTGCTATGGCCTAGGGGAAAAATACACACACCGTTCTAATCGGGCGAGTTTCCACTTTCAGATGCAACAGCAATTTCTCGATTTCCTCAATCCGTTCGCGAGATATGGGAGTTTGAAGTGAAGGAATGGTTGAGAAACCATCAAAATTTTCGCAAGTCTGGTACACGAAACCAATAACTACAATAGCCTAGGGGAAAAATACACATACCGTTGTAATCGGGCGAGTTTCTTCTTTCAGATGCAACAGGAATTTCTCGAGTTCGTCAACCCGTTCGCGAGATATGGGAGTTAGAAGTTAAGGAACGGTTGAGAAACCATCAAAATATTCGCAAGTCTGATACTCGAAACCAATAACTACAATGGCCTAGGGGAAAAATACACATACCGTTGTAATCGGGCGAGTTTCTTCTTTCAGATGCAACAGGAATTTCTCGGGTTCGTCAATCCGTTCGCGAGATATGGGAGTTTGAAGTTATGGAAAGGTTGAGAAACCATCAAAATATTCGCAAGTCTGGTACTCGAAACCAATAACTACAATGGCCTAGGGGAAAAATGCACATACCGTTGTAATCGGGCGAGTTTCTACTTTCAGATGCCACAGGAATTCCTCGATTTCCTCAATCCGTTCGCGAGATATAGGAGTTTGAAGTAAAGGAATGGTTGAGAAACCATCAAAATTTCGCAGGTCTGATACTCGAAACCAATAACTACAATGGCCTAGGGGAAAAATACACATACCGTTGTAATCGGGCGAGTTTCTACTTTCACGTGCCACAGGAATTCCTCGATTTCCTCAATCCGTTCGCGAGATATAGGAGTTTGAAGTAAAGGAATGGTTGAGAAATCATCAAAATTTTTGCGAGTCTGATACTCGAAACGAATAACTACTATGTCCTAGAGCATAAATACACATACCGTTGTAATCGGGCCAGTTTCTACTTTCAGATGCAACAGGAATTTCTCGATTTCCTCAATCCGTTCACGAGATATAGGAGTTTGAAGTGAAGGAATGGTTGAGAACCCATCAAAATATTCGCAAGTCTGATACTCGAAACCAGTAACTACTATGGCCTAGAGGAAAAATACACATACCGCTGTAGTCGGGCATGTTTCTGCTATCAGATGCAACAGGAATTTCTCGAGTTCGTCAATCCGTTCGCGAAATATCGGAGTTTGGAGTTAAGGGATGGTTGAGAAATCATCAAAATTTTCGCAATTCTGATGCTAGAAACGATTAACTGGAATGGCCTAGGGAAAAATACACATACCGTTGTAATCGCGCGAGTTTCTACTTTCAGATGCAACAGGATTTTCTCGATTTCCTCAATCCGTTCGCGAGATATAGGAGTTCGAAGTGAAGGAATGGTTGGGAAACCATCAAAATTTTCGCACGTCTGATACTCGAAACCAATAGCTACTATAGCCTAGGGGAAAAATACACATACCGTTGTAATCGGGCGAGTTTCTTCTTTCAGATGCAACAGGAATTTCTCGGGTTCGTCAATCCGTTCGCGAGATATGGGAGTTTGAAGTTATGGAACGGTTGAGAAACCATCAAAATTTTCGCAAGTCTGGTACACGAAACCAATAACTACTATAGCCTAGGGGAAAAATACACATACCGTTGTAATCGGGCGAGTTTCTTCTTTCAGATGCATCAGGAATTTCTCGAGTTCGTCAACCCGTTCGCGAGATATGGGAGTTAGAAGTTAAGGAACGGTTGAGAAACCATCAAAATTTTCGCAATTCTGATGCTAGAAACGATTAACTGGAATGGCCTAGGGGAAAAATACACATACGGTTGTAATCGGGCTAGTTTCTACTTTCAGATGCAACAGGAATTTCTCGGGTTCGTCAATCCGTTCGCGAGATATGGGAGTTTGAAGTTATGGAATGGTTGAGAAACCATCAAAATATTCGCAAGTCTGGTACTCGAAACCAATAACTACAATGGCCTAGGGGAAAAATGCACATACCGTTGTAATCGGGCGAGTTTCTACTTTCAGATGCAACAACAATTTCTCAATTTGCTCAATCCGTTCGCGAAATATGGGAGTTTGAATTTAAGGAATGGTTGAGAAGCCATCCAAATTTTCGCAAGTCTGGTACACGAAACCAATAACTACTATGGCCTTGGGGAAAAATACACATACCGTTGTAAACGGGCGAGTTTCTACTTTCAGATGCAGCAGGCATTTCTCGATTTCCTCAATCCGATCGCGAGATATAGGAGTTTGAAGTGAAGGAATGGTTGAGAAATCATCAAAATTTTCGCAAGTCTGATACTCGAAACCAATAACTGCTATGGCCTAGGGGAAAAATAAACACACCGTTCTAATCGGGCGAGTTTCTACTTTCAGATGCAACAGGAATTTCCCGAGTTCGTCAATCCGTTCGCGAAATATCGGAGTTTGGAGTTAAGGGATGGTTGAGAAACCATCTAAATTTTCGCAATTCTGATGCTAGAAACGATTAACTGGAATGGCCTAGGGGAAAAATACACATACCGTTGTAATCGGGCGAGTTTCTACTTTCAGATGCAACAGGATTTTCTCGATTTCCTCAATCCGTTCGCGAGATATAGGAGTTCGAAGTGAAGGAATGGTTGGGAAACCATCAAAATTTTCGCACGTCTGATACTCGAAACCAATAACTACTATAGCCTAGGGGAAAAATACACATACCGTTGTAATCGGGCGAGTTTCTCCTTTCAGATGCAACAGGAATTTCTCGGGTTCGTCAATCCGTTCGCGAGATATGGGAGTTTGAAGTTATGGAATGGATGAGAAACCATCAAAATATTCGCAAGTCTGGTACTCGAAACCAATAACTACAATGGCCTAGGGGAAAAATGCACATACCGTTGTAATCGGGCGAGTTTCTACTTTCAGATGCAACAGGAATTTCTCGATTTCCTCAATCCGTTCGCGAGATATAGGAGTTTGAAGTGAAGGAATGGTTGAGAACCTATCAAAATATTCGCAAGTCTGATACTCGAAACCAATAACCACAATGGCTTAGGGGAAAAATACACACACCGTTGTAATCGGGCGAGTTTCCACTTTCAGATGCAACAGGAATTTCTCGATTTCCTCAATCCGTTCGCGAGATATAGGAGTTTGAAGTGAAGGAATGGTTGAGAACCTATCAAAATATTCGCAAGTCTGATACTCGAAACCAATAACCACAATGGCTTAGGGGAAAAATACACACACCGTTGTAATCGGGCGAGTTTCCACTTTCAGATGCATCAGCAATTTCTCGATTTCCTCAATCCGTTCGCGAAATATGGGAGTTTGAAGTTAAGGAATGGTTGAGAAACCATCCAAATTTTCGCAAGTCTGATACTCGAAACCAGTAACTACTATGGCCTAGAGGAAAAATACACATACCGCTGTAGTCGGGCGTGTTTCTGCTATCAGATGCAACAGGAATTTCTCGAGTTCGTCAATCCGTTCGCGAAATATCGGAGTTTGGAGTTAAGGGATGGTTGAGAAACCATCAAAATTTTCGCAATTCTGATGCTAGAAACGATTAACTGGAATGGCCTAGGGGAAAAATACACATACCGTTGTAATCGGGCGAGTTTCTACTTTCAGATGCAACAGGATTTTCTCGATTTCCTCAATCCGTTCGCGAGATATAGGAGTTCGAAGTGAAGGAATGGTTGGGAAACCATCAAAATTTTTGCAAGACTGATACTCGAAACGAATAACTACTATGTCGTAGAGCATAAATACACATACCGTTGTAATCGGGCGAGTTTCTACTTTCAGATGCCACAGGAATTCCTCGATTTCCTCAATCCGTTCGCGAGATATAGGTGTTTGAAGTGAAGGAATGGTTGAGAACCCATCAAAATATTCGCAGGTCTGATACTCGAAGCCAATAACCACATTGGCCTAGGGGAAAAATACACATACCGTTGTAATCGGGCGAGTTTCCACTTTCAGATGCAACAGCAATTTCTCGATTTCCTCAATCCGTTCGCGAAATATGGGAGTTTGAATTTAAGGAATGGTTGAGAAGCCATCCAAATTTTCGCACGTCTGGTACACGAAACCAATAACTACTATGGCCTTGGGGAAAAATATACATACCGTTGTAATCGGGCGAGTTTCTACTTTCAGATGCAACAGGCATTTCTCGATATCCTCAATCCGATCGCGAGATGTAGGAGTTTGAAGTGAAGGAGTGGTTGAGAAATCATCAAAATTTTCGCAAGTCTGATACTCGAAACCAATAACTGCTATGGCCTAGGGGAAAAATGCACATACCGTTGTAATCGGGCGAGTTTCTACTTTCAGATGCCACAGGAATTCCTCGATTTCCTCAATCCGTTCGCGACGTATAGGAGTTTGAAGTAAAGGAATGGTTGAGAAACCATCTAAATTTTCGCAATTCTGATGCTAGAAACGATTAACTGGAATGGCCTAGGGGAAAAATACACATACCGTTGTAATCGGGCGAGTTTCTACTTTCAGATGCAACAGGACTTTCTCGATTTCCTCAATCCGTTCGCGAGATATAGGAGTTTGAAGTGAAGGAATGGTTGAGAACCTATCAAAATATTCGCAAGTCTGATACTCGAAACCAATAACCACAATGGCTTAGGGGAAAAATACACACACCGTTGTAATCGGGCGAGTTTCCACTTTCAGATGCAACAGGAATTTCTCGATTTCCTCAATCCGTTCGCGAGATATAGGAGTTTGAAGTGAAGGAATGGTTGAGAACCTATCAAAATATTCGCAAGTCTGATACTCGAAACCAATAACCACAATGGCTTAGGGGAAAAATACACACACCGTTGTAATCGGGCGAGTTTCCACTTTCAGATGCATCAGCAATTTCTCGATTTCCTCAATCCGTTCGCGAAATATGGGAGTTTGAAGTTAAGGAATGGTTGAGAAACCATCCAAATTTTCGCAAGTCTGATACTCGAAACCAGTAACTACTATGGCCTAGAGGAAAAATACACATACCGCTGTAGTCGGGCGTGTTTCTGCTATCAGATGCAACAGGAATTTCTCGAGTTCGTCAATCCGTTCGCGAAATATCGGAGTTTGGAGTTAAGGGATGGTTGAGAAACCATCAAAATTTTCGCAATTCTGATGCTAGAAACGATTAACTGGAATGGCCTAGGGGAAAAATACACATACCGTTGTAATCGGGCGAGTTTCTACTTTCAGATGCAACAGGATTTTCTCGATTTCCTCAATCCGTTCGCGAGATATAGGAGTTCGAAGTGAAGGAATGGTTGGGAAACCATCAAAATTTTTGCAAGTCTGATACTCGAAACGAATAACTACTATGTCGTAGAGCATAAATACACATACCGTTGTAATCGGGCGAGTTTCTACTTTCAGATGCCACAGGAATTCCTCGATTTCCTCAATCCGTTCGCGAGATATAGGTGTTTGAAGTGAAGGAATGGTTGAGAACCCATCAAAATATTCGCAGGTCTGATACTCGAAGCCAATAACCACATTGGCCTAGGGGAAAAATACACATACCGTTGTAATCGGGCGAGTTTCCACTTTCAGATGCAACAGCAATTTCTCGATTTCCTCAATCCGTTCGCGAAATATGGGAGTTTGAATTTAAGGAATGGTTGAGAAGCCATCCAAATTTTCGCACGTCTGGTACACGAAACCAATAACTACTATGGCCTTGGGGAAAAATATACATACCGTTGTAATCGGGCGAGTTTCTACTTTCAGATGCAACAGGCATTTCTCGATTTCCTCAATCCGATCGCGAGATGTAGGAGTTTGAAGTGAAGGAGTGGTTGAGAAATCATCAAAATTTTCGCAAGTCTGATACTCGAAACCAATAACTGCTATGGCCTAGGGGAAAAATAAACACACCGTTCTAATCCGGCGAGTTTCTACTTTCAGATGCAACAGGAATTTCTCGATTTCCTAAATCCGTTCGCGAGATATAGGAGTTTGAAGTGAAGGAATGGTTGAGAACCCATCAAAATATTCGCAAGTCTGATATCGAAACCAATAACTACAATGGCATAGTGGAAAAATACACATACCGTTGTAATCGGGAGAGTTTCTACTTTCAGATGCAACAGAAATTTTTCGGATTCGTCAATCTGTTCGCGAAATATCGGAGTTTGGAATTAAGGGATGGTTGAGAAACCATCAAAATTTTCGCAATTCTGATGCTAGAAACGAATAACTGGAAAGGCCTAGGGGAAAAATACACATACCGTTGTAATCGGGCGAGTTTCTACTTTCAGATGCAACAGCAATTTCTCGATTTCCTCAATCCGTTCGCGAGATATAGGAGTTTGAAGTGAAGGAATGGTTGAGAACCCATCAAAATATTCGCAAGTCTGATACTCGAAACCAATAACCACAATGGCTTAGTGGAAAAATACACACACCATTGTAATCGGGCGAGTTTCTTCTTCCAGATGCAACAGGAATTTCTCGAGTTCGACAACCCGTTCGCGAGTAATGGGAGTTAGAAGTTAAGTAACGGTTGAGAAACCATCAAAATATTCGCAAGTCTGATACTCGAAACCAATAACTACAATGGCCTAGGGGAAAAATACACATACCGTTGTAATCGGGCGAGTTTCTTCTTTCAGATGCAACAGGAATTTCTCGGGTTCGTCAATCCGTTCGCGAGATATAGGAGTTTGAAGTAAAGGAATGGTTGAGAAACCAACAAAATTTTTGCAAGTCTGATACTCGAAACGAATAACTACTATGTCCTAGAGCATAAATACACATACCGTTGTAATCGGGCGAGTTTCTACTTTCAGATGCAACAGCAATTTCACGATTTCCTCATTCCGTTCGCGAAATATGGGAGTTTGAAGTGAAGGAATGGTTGAGAAATCATCAAAATTTTCGCAAGTCTGATACTCGAAACCAATAACTGCTATGGCCTAGGGGAAAAATACACACACTGTTCTAATCGGGCGAGTTTCTACTTTCAGATGCCACAGGAATTCCTCGATTTCCTCAATCCGTTCGCGAGATATAGGAGTTTGAAGTAAAGGAATGGTTGAGAAACCATCAAAATTTCGCAGGTCTGATACTCGAAACCAATAACTACAATGGCCTAGGTGAAAAATACACATACCGTTGTAATCGGGCGAGTTTCTACTTTCACGTGCCACAGGAATTCCTCGATTTCCTCAATCCGTTCGCGAGATATAGGAGTTTGAAGTAAAGGAATGGTTGAGAAATCATCAAAATTTTTGCGAGTCTGATACTCGAAACGAATAACTACTATGTCCTAGAGCATAAATACACATACCGTTGTAATCGGGCGAGTTTCTACTTTCAGATGCAACAGGAATTTCTCGATTTCCTCAATCCGTTCACGAGATATAGGAGTTTGAAGTGAAGGAATGGTTGAGAACCCATCAAAATATTCGCAAGTCTGATACTCGAAACCAGTAACTACTATGGCCTAGAGGAAAAATACACATACCGCTGTAGTCGGGCATGTTTCTGCTATCAGATGCAACAGGAATTTCTCGAGTTCGTCAATCCGTTCGCGAAATATCGGAGTTTGGAGTTAAGGGATGGTTGAGAAACCATCAAAATTTTCGCAATTCTGATGCTAGAAACGATTAACTGGAATGGCCTAGGGAAAAATACACATACCGTTGTAATCGGGCGAGTTTCTACTTTCAGATGCAACAGGATTTTCTCGATTTCCTCAATCCGTTCGCGAGATATAGGAGTTCGAAGTGAACGAATGGTTGGGAAACCATCAAAATTTTCGCACGTCTGATACTCGAAACCAATAGCTACTATAGCCTAGGGGAAAAATACACATACCGTTGTAATCGGGCGAGTTTCTTCTTTCAGATGCAACAGGAATTTCTCGGGTTCGTCAATCCGTTCGCGAGATATGGGAGTTTGAAGTTATGGAACGGTTGAGAAACCATCAAAATTTTCGCAAGTCTGGTACACGAAACCAATAACTACTATAGCCTAGGGGAAAAATACACATACCGTTGTAATCGGGCGAGTTTCTTCTTTCAGATGCATCAGGAATTTCTCGAGTTCGTCAACCCGTTCGCGAGATATGGGAGTTAGAAGTTAAGGAACGGTTGAGAAACCATCAAAATTTTCGCAATTCTGATGCTAGAAACGATTAACTGGAATGGCCTAGGGGAAAAATACACATACGGTTGTAATCGGGCTAGTTTCTACTTTCAGATGCAACAGGAATTTCTCGGGTTCGTCAATCCGTTCGCGAGATATGGGAGTTTGAAGTTATGGAATGGTTGAGAAACCATCAAAATATTCGCAAGTCTGGTACTCGAAACCAATAACTACAATGGCCTAGGGGAAAAATGCACATACCGTTGTAATCGGGCGAGTTTCTACTTTCAGATGCCACAGGAATTCCTCGATTTCCTCAATCCGTTCGCGACGTATAGGAGTTTGAAGTAAAGGAATGGTTGAGAAACCATCAAAATTTTTGCAAGTCTGATACTCGAAACGAATAACTACTATGTCCTAGAGCATAAATACACATACCGTTGTCATCGGGCGAGTTTCTACATTCAGATGCAACAGCAATTTCTCGATTTCCTCAATCCGTTCGCGAAATATGGGAGTTTAAAGTTAAGGAATGGTTGAGAAACCATCCAAATTTTCGCAAGTCTGGTCCACGAAACCAATAACTACTATGGCCTTGGGGAAAAATACACATACCGTTGTAATCGCGTGAGCTTCTACTTTCAGATGCAACAGGAATTTCTCGATTTCCTCAATCCGATCGCGAGATATAGGAGTTTCAAGTGAAGGAATGGTTGAGAAATCATCAAAATTTTCGCAAGTCTGATACTCGAAACCAATAACTGCTTTGGCCTAGGGGAAAAATAGACACACAGTTCTAATCGGGCGAGTTTCTACTTTCAGATGCAACAGGAATTTCTCGATTTCCTCAATCCGTTCGCGAGATATAGGTGTTTGAAGTGAAGGAATGGTTGAGAACCCATCAAAATATTCGCAGGTCTGATACTCGAAGCCAATAACCACAATCGCCTAGGGGAAAAATACACATACCGTTGTAATCGGGCGAGTTTCCACTTTCAGATGCAACAAGAATTTCTCGATTTGCTCAATCCGTTCGCGAAATATGGGAGTTTGAATTTAAGGAATGGTTGAGAAGCCATCCAAATTTTCGCAAGTCTGGTACACGAAACCAATAACTACTATGGCCTTGGGGAAAAATACACATACCGTTGTAAACGGGCGAGTTTCTACTTTCAGATGCAGCAGGCATTTCTCGATTTCCTCAATCCGATCGCGAGATATAGGAGTTTGAAGTGAAGGAATGGTTGAGAAATCATCAAAATTTTCGCAAGTCTGATACTCGAAACCAATAACTGCTATGGCCTAGGGGAAAAATAAACACACCGTTCTAATCGGGCGAGTTTCTACTTTCAGATGCAACAGGAATTTCCCGAGTTCGTCAATCCGTTCGCGAAATATCGGAGTTTGGAGTTAAGGGATGGTTGAGAAACCATCTAAATTTTCGCAATTCTGATGCTAGAAACGATTAACTGGAATGGCCTAGGGGAAAAATACACATACCGTTGTAATCGGGCGAGTTTCTACTTTCAGATGCAACAGGATTTTCTCGATTTCCTCAATCCGTTCGCGAGATATAGGAGTTCGAAGTGAAGGAATGGTTGGGAAACCATCAAAATTTTCGCACGTCTGATACTCGAAACCAATAACTACTATAGCCTAGGGGAAAAATACACATACCGTTGTAATCGGGCGAGTTTCTCCTTTCAGATGCAACAGGAATTTCTCGGGTTCGTCAATCCGTTCGCGAGATATGGGAGTTTGAAGTTATGGAATGGATGAGAAACCATCAAAATATTCGCAAGTCTGGTACTCGAAACCAATAACTACAATGGCCTAGGGGAAAAATGCACATACCGTTGTAATCGGGCGAGTTTCTACTTTCAGATGCAACAGGAATTTCTCGATTTCCTCAATCCGGTCGCGAGATATAGGAGTTTGAAGTGAAGGAATGGTTGAGAACCTATCAAAATATTCGCAAGTCTGATACTCGAAACCAATAACCACAATGGCTTAGGGGAAAAATACACACACCGTTGTAATCGGGCGAGTTTCCACTTTCAGATGCAACAGGAATTTCTCGATTTCCTCAATCCGTTCGCGAGATATAGGAGTTTGAAGTGAAGGAATGGTTGAGAACCTATCAAAATATTCGCAAGTCTGATACTCGAAACCAATAACCACAATGGCTTAGGGGAAAAATACACACACCGTTGTAATCGGGCGAGTTTCCACTTTCAGATGCATCAGCAATTTCTCGATTTCCTCAATCCGTTCGCGAAATATGGGAGTTTGAAGTTAAGGAATGGTTGAGAAACCATCCAAATTTTCGCAAGTCTGATACTCGAAACCAGTAACTACTATGGCCTAGAGGAAAAATACACATACCGCTGTAGTCGGGCGTGTTTCTGCTATCAGATGCAACAGGAATTTCTCGAGTTCGTCAATCCGTTCGCGAAATATCGGAGTTTGGAGTTAAGGGATGGTTGAGAAACCATCAAAATTTTCGCAATTCTGATGCTAGAAACGATTAACTGGAATGGCCTAGGGGAAAAATACACATACCGTTGTAATCGGGCGAGTTTCTACTTTCAGATGCAACAGGATTTTCTCGATTTCCTCAATCCGTTCGCGAGATATAGGAGTTCGAAGTGAAGGAATGGTTGGGAAACCATCAAAATTTTTGCAAGTCTGATACTCGAAACGAATAACTACTATGTCGTAGAGCATAAATACACATACCGTTGTAATCGGGCGAGTTTCTACTTTCAGATGCCACAGGAATTCCTCGATTTCCTCAATCCGTTCGCGAGATATAGGTGTTTGAAGTGAAGGAATGGTTGAGAACCCATCAAAATATTCGCAGGTCTGATACTCGAAGCCAATAACCACATTGGCCTAGGGGAAAAATACACATGCCGTTGTAATCGGGCGAGTTTCCACTTTCAGATGCAACAGCAATTTCTCGATTTCCTCAATCCGTTCGCGAAATATGGGAGTTTGAATTTAAGGAATGGTTGAGAAGCCATCCAAATTTTCGCACGTCTGGTACACGAAACCAATAACTACTATGGCCTTGGGGAAAAATATACATACCGTTGTAATCGGGCGAGTCTCTACTTTCAGATGCAACAGGCATTTCTCGATTTCCTCAATCCGATCGCGAGATGTAGGAGTTTGAAGTGAAGGAGTGGTTGAGAAATCATCAAAATTTTCGCAAGTCTGATACTCGAAACCAATAACTGCTATGGCCTAGGGGAAAAATAAACACACCGTTCTAATCCGGCGAGTTTCTACTTTCAGATGCAACAGGAATTTCTCGATTTCCTAAATCCGTTCGCGAGATATAGGAGTTTGAAGTGAAGGAATGGTTGAGAACCCATCAAAATATTCGCAAGTCTGATATCGAAACCAATAACTACAATGGCATAGTGGAAAAATACACATACCGTTGTAATCGGGAGAGTTTCTACTTTCAGATGCAACAGAAATTTTTCGGATTCGTCAATCTGTTCGCGAAATATCGGAGTTTGGAATTAAGGGATGGTTGAGAAACCATCAAAATATTCGCAAGTCTGATACTCGTAACCAATAACTACAATGGCCTAGGGGAAAAATACACATACCGTTGTAATCGGGCGAGTTTCATCTTTCAGATGCAACAGGAATTTCTCGAGTTCGTCAATCATTTCGAGAGATATGGGAGTTTGAAGTTAAGGAATGGTTGAGAACCCATCAAAATATTCGCAGGTCTGATAGTCGAAACCAATAACCACAATGGCCTAGCGGAAAAATACACATACCGTTGTAATCGGGCGAGTTTCTACTTTCAGATGCAACAGGAATTTCTCGATTTCCTCAATCCGTTCGCGAGGTATAGGAGTTTGAAGTGAAGGAATGGTTGAGAACCCATCAAAATATTCGCAGGTCTGATACTCGAAACCAATAACTACAGTGGCCTAGGGGAAAAATACACATACCGTTGTAATCGGGCGAGTTTCTACTTTCTGGTGCCACAGGAATTCCTCGATTTCCTCAATCCGTTCGCGAGATATAGGAGTTTGAAGTAAAGGAATGGTTGAGAAATCATCAAAATTTTTGCAAGTCTGATACTCGAAACGAATAACTACTATGTCCTAGAGCATAAATACACATACCGTTGTAATCGGGCGAGTTTCTACTTTCAGATGCAACAGGAATTTCTCGATTTCCTCAATCCGTTCGCGAGATATAGGAGTTTGAAGTGAAGGAATGGTTGAGAACCCATCAAAATATTCGCAAGTCTGATACTCGAAACCAATAACCACAATGGCTTAGTGGAAAAATACACATACCGTTGTAATCGGGCGAGTTTCCACTTTCAGATGCAACAGCAATTTCTCGATTTCCTCAATCCGTTCGCGAAATATGGGAGTTTGAATTTAAGGAATGGTTGAGAAACCATCCAAATTTTCGCAAGTCTGATACTCGAAACCAGTAACTACTATGGCCTAGAGGAAAAATACACATACCGCTGTAGACGGGCGTGTTTCTGCTATCAGATGCAACAGGAATTTCTCGAGTTCGTCAATCCGTTCGCGAAATATCGGAGTTTGGAGTTATGGGATGGTTGAGAAACCATCAAAATTTTCGCAATTCTGATGCTAGAAACGATTAACTGGAATGGCCTAGGGGAAAAATACACATACCGTTGTAATCGGGCGAGTTTCTACTTTCAGATGCAACAGGATTTTCTCGATTTCCTCAATCCGTTCGCGAGATATAGGAGTTCGAAGTGAAGGAATGGTTGGGAAACCATCAAAATTTTCGCACGTCTGATACTCGAAACCAATAACTACTATAGCCTAGGGGAAAAATACACATTCCTTTGTAATCGGGCGAGTTTCTTCTTTCAGATGCAACAGGAATTTCTCGAGTTCGTCAACCCGTTCGCGAGATATGGGAGTTAGAAGTTAAGTAACGGTTGAGAAACCATCAAAATATTCGCAAGTCTGATACTCGAAACCAATAACTACAATGGCCTAGGGGAAAAATACACATACCGTTGTAATCGGGCGAGTTTCTTCTTTCAGATGCAACAGGAATTTCTCGGGTTCGTCAGTCCGTTCGCGAGATATGGGAGTTTGAAGTTATGGAATGGTTGAGAAACCATCAAAATATTCGCAAGTCTGGTACTCGAAACCAATAACTACAATGGCCTAGGGGAAAAATGCACATACCGTTGTAATCGGGCGAGTTTCTACTTTCAGATGCCACAGGAATTCCTCGATTTCCTCAATCCGTTCGCGAGATATAGGAGTTTGAAGTAAAGGAATGGTTGAGAAACCAACAAAATATTTGCAAGTCTGATACTCGAAACGAATAACTACTATGTCCTAGAGCATAAATACACATACCATTGTAATCGGGCGAGTTTCTACTTTCAGATGCAACAGCAATTTCTCGATTTCCTCATTCCGTTCGCGAAATATGGGAGTTTGAAGTGAAGGAATGGTTGAGAAATCATCAAAATTTTCGCAAGTCTGATACTCGAAACCAATAACTGCTATGGCCTAGGGGAAAAATACACACACCGTTCTAATCGGGCGAGTTTCCACTTTCAGATGCAACAGCAATTTCTCGATTTCCTCAATCCGTTCGCGAGATATGGGAGTTTGAAGTGAAGGAATGGTTGAGAAACCATCAAAATTTTCGCAAGTCTGGTACACGAAACCAATAACTACAATAGCCTAGGGGAAAAATACACATACCGTTGTAATCGGGCGAGTTTCTTCTTTCAGATGCAACAGGAATTTCTCGAGTTCGTCAACCCGTTCGCGAGATATGGGAGTTAGAAGTTAAGGAACGGTTGAGAAACCATCAAAGTATTCGCAAGTCTGATACTCGAAACCAATAACTACAATGGCCTAGGGGAAAAATACACATACCGTTGTAATCGGGCGAGTTTCTTCTTTCAGACGCAACAGGAATTTCTCGGGTTCGTCAATCCGTTCGCGAGATATGGGAGTTTGAAGTTATGGAAAGGTTGAGAAACCATCAAAATATTCGCAAGTCTGGTACTCGAAACCAATAACTACAATGGCCTAGGGGAAAAATGCACATACCGTTGTAATCGGGCGAGTTTCTACTTTCAGATGCCACAGGAATTCCTCGATTTCCTCAATCCGTTCGCGAGATATAGGAGTTTGAAGTAAAGGAATGGTTGAGAAACCATCAAAATATTCGCAGGTCTGATACTCGAAACCAATAACTACAATGGCCTAGGGGAAAAATACACATACCGTTGTAATCGGGCGAGTTTCTACTTTCACGTGCCACAGGAATTTCTCGATTTCCTCAATCCGTTCACGAGATATAGGAGTTTGAAGTGAAGGAATGGTTGAGAACCTATCAAAATATTCGCAAGTCTGATACTCGAAACCAGTAACTACTATGGCCTAGAGGAAAAATACACATACCGCTGTAGTCGGGCATGTTTCTGCTATCAGATGCAACAGGAATTTCTCGAGTTCGTCAATCCGTTCGCGAAATATCGGAGTTTGGAGTTAAGGGATGGTTGAGAAACCATCAAAATTTTCGCAATTCTGATGCTAGAAACGATTAACTGGAATGGCCTAGGGAAAAATACACATACCGTTGTAATCGGGCGAGTTTCTACTTTCAGATGCAACAGGATTTTCTCGATTTCCTCAATCCGTTCGCGAGATATAGGAGTTCGAAGTGAAGGAATGGTTGGGAAACCATCAAAATTTTCGCACGTCTGATACTCGAAACCAATAGCTACTATAGCCTAGGGGAAAAATACACATACCGTTGTAATCGGGCGAGTTTCTTCTTTCAGATGCAACAGGAATTTCTCGGGTTCGTCAATCCGTTCGCGAGATATGGGAGTTTGAAGTTATGGAACGGTTGAGAAACCATCAAAATTTTCGCAAGTCTGGTACACGAAACCAATAACTACTATAGCCTAGGGGAAAAATATACATACCGTTGTAATCGGGCGAGTTTCTTCTTTCAGATGCAACAGGATTTTCTCGATTTCCTCAATCCGTTCGCGAGATATAGGAGTTCGAAGTGAAGGAATGGTTGGGAAACCATCAAAATTTTCGCACGTCTGATACTCGAAACCAATAACTACTATAGCCTAGGGGAAAAATACACATACCGTTGTAATCGGGCGAGTTTCTTCCTTCAGATGCAACAGGAATTTCTCGAGTTCGTCAACCCGTTCGCGAGATATGGGAGTTAGAAGTTAAGGAACGGTTGAGAAACCATCAAAATATTCGCAAGTCTGATACTCGAAACCAATAACTACAATGGCCTAGGGGAAAAATGCACATACCGTTGTAATCGGGCGAGTTTCTACTTTCAGATGCAACAGGAATTTCTCGATTTCCTCAATCCGTTCGCGAGATATAGGAGTTTGAAGTGAAGGAATGGTTGAGAACCTATCAAAATATTCGCAAGTCTGATACTCGAAACCAATAACCACAATGGCTTAGGGGAAAAATACACACACCGTTGTAATCGGGCGTGTTTCCACTTTCAGATGCAACAGCAATTTCTCGATTTCCTCAATCCGTTCGCGAAATATGGGAGTTTGAAGTTAAGGAATGGTTGAGAAACCATCCAAATTTTCGCAAGTCTGATACTCGAAACCAGTAACTACTATGGCCTAGAGGAAAAATACACATACCGCTGTAGTCGGGCGTGTTTCTGCTATCAGATGCAACAGGAATTTCTCGAGTTCGTCAATCCGTTCGCGAAATATCGGAGTTTGGAGTTAAGGGATTGTTGAGAAACCATCAAAATTTTCGCAATTCTGATGCTAGAAACGGTTAACTGGAATGGCCTAGGGGAAAAATACACATACGGTTGTAATCGGGCTAGTTTCTACTTTCAGATGCAACAGGAATTTCTCGGGTTCGTCAATCCGTTCGCGAGATATGGGAGTTTGAAGTTATGGAATGGTTGAGAAACCATCAAAATATTCGCAAGTCTGGTACTCGAAACCAATAACTACAATGGCCTAGGGGAAAAATGCACATACCGTTGTAATCGGGCGAGTTTCTACATTCAGATGCAACAGCAATTTCTCGATTTCCTCAATCCGTTCGCGAAATATGGGAGTTTAAAGTTAAGGAATGGTTGAGAAACCATCCAAATTTTCGCAAGTCTGGTCCACGAAACCAATAACTACTATGGCCTTGGGGAAAAATACACATACCGTTGTAATCGCGTGAGCTTCTACTTTCAGATGCAACAGGAATTTCTCGATTTCCTCAATCCGTTCGCGAAATATGGGCGTTTGAATTTAAGGAATGGTTGAGAAGCCATCCAAATTTTCGCAAGTCTGGTACACGAAACCAATAACTACTATGGCCTTGGGGAAAAGTACACATACCGTTGTAAACGGGCGAGTTTCTACTTTCAGATGCAACAGGATTTTCTCGATTTCCTCAATCCGTTCGCGAGATATAGGAGTTCGAAGTGAAGGAATGGTTGGGAAACCATCAAAATTTTCGCACGTCTGATACTCGAAACCAATAACTACTATAGCCTAGGGGAAAAATACACATACCGTTGTAATCGGGCGAGTTTCTCCTTTCAGATGCAACAGGAATTTCTCGGGTTCGTCAATCCGTTCGCGAGATATGGGAGTTTGAAGTTATGGAATGGATGAGAAACCATCAAAATATTCGCAAGTCTGGTACTCGAAACCAATAACTACAATGGCCTAGGGGAAAAATGCACATACCGTTGTAATCGGGCGAGTTTCTACTTTCAGATGCCACAGGAATTCCTCGATTTCCTCAATCCGTTCGCGAGATATAGGGAATTTGAAGTAAAGGAATGGTTGAGAAACCATCAAAATTTTTGCAAGTCTGATACTCGAAACGAATAACTACTATGTCCTAGAGCATAAATACACATACCGTTGTAATGGGGCGAGTTTCTACTTTCAGATGCCACAGGAATTCCTCGATTTCCTCAATCCGTTCGCGAGATATAGGTGTTTGAAGTGAAGGAATGGTTGAGAACCCATCAAAATATTCGCAGGTCTGATACTCGAAGCCAATAACCACAATGGCCTAGGGGAAAAATACACATACCGTTGTAATCGGGCGAGTTTCCACTTTCAGATGCAACAGCAATTTCTCGATTTCCTCAATCCGTTCGCGAAATATGGGAGTTTGAATTTAAGGAACGGTTGAGAAACCATCAAAATATTCGCAAGTCTGATACACGAAACCAATAACTACAATGGCCTAGGGGAAAAATACACATACCGTTGTAATCGGGCGAGTTTCTTCTTTCAGATGCAACAGGAATTTCTCGGGTTCGTCAATCCGTTCGCGAGATATGGGAGTTTGAAGTTATGGAATGGTTGAGAAACCATCAAAATATTCGCAAGTCTGGTACTCGTATCCAATAACTACAATGGCCTAGGGGAAAAATGCACATACCGTTGTAATCGGGCGAGTTTCTACTTTCAGATGCAACAGGAATTTCTCGATTTCCTCAATCCGTTCGCGAGATATAGGAGTTTAAAGTGAAGGAATGGCTGAGAACCCATCAAAATATTCGCAAGTCTGATACTCGAAACCAATAACCACAATGGCTTAGGGGAAAAATACACACACCGTTGTAATCGGGCGAGTTTCCACTTTCAGATGCAACAGCAATTTCTCGATTTCCTCAATCCGTTCGCGCAATATGGGAGTTTGAAGTTAAGGAATGGTTGAGATACCATCCAAATTTTCGCAAGTCTGATACTCGAAACCAGTAACTACTATGGCCTAGAGGAAAAATACACATACCGTTGTAATCGGGCGAGTTTCTACTTTCAGATGCAACAGGATTTTCTCGATTTCCGCAATCCGTTCGCGAGATATAGGAGTTCGAATTGAAGGAATGGTTGGGAAACCATCAAAATTTTCGCACGTCTGATACTCGAAACCAATAACTACTATAGCCTAGGGGAAAAATACACATACCGTTGTAATCGGGCGAGTTTCTTCTTTCAGATGCAACAGGAACTTCTCGGGTTCGTCAATCCGTTCGCGAGATATGGGAGTTTGAAGTTATGGAATGGTTGAGAAACCATCAAAATATTCGCAAGTCTGGTACTCGAAACCAATAACTACAATGGCCTATGGGAAAAATGCACATACCGTTGTAATCGGGCGAGTTTCTACTTTCAGATGCCACAGGAATTCCTCGATTTCCTCAGTCCGTTCGCGAGATATAGGAGTTTGAAGTAAAGGAATGGTTGAGAAACCATCAAAATTTTTGCAAGTCTGATACTCGAAACGAATAACTACTATGTCCTAGAGCATAAATACACATACCGTTGTAATCGGGCGAGTTTCTACTTTCAGATGCAACAGCAATTTCTCGATTTCCTCAATCCGTTCGCGAAATATGGGAGTTTAAAGTTAGGGAATGGTTGAGAAACCATCCAAATTTTCGCAAGTCTGGTACACGAAACCAATATCTACTATGGCCTTGGGGAAAAATACACATACCGTTGTAATCGCGTGAGCTTCTACTTTCAGATGCAACAGGAATTTCTCGATTTCCTCAATCCGATCGCGAGATATAGGAGTTTGAAGTGAAGGAATGGTTGAGAAACCATCAAAATATTCGCAGGTCTGATACTCGAAGCCAATAACCACTATGGCCTAGGGGAAAAATACACATACCGTTGTAATCGGGCGAGTTTCCACTTTCAGATGCAACAGCAATTTCTCGATTTCCTCAATCCGTTCGCGAAATATGGGAGTTTGAAGTTAAGGAATGGTTGAGAAGCCATCCAAATTTTCGCAAGTCTGGTACACGAAACCAATAACTACTATGGCCTTGGGGAAAAATACACATACCGTTGTAATCGGGCGAGTTTCTCCTTTCAGATGCAACAGGAATTTCTCGAGTTCGTCAACCCGTTCGCGAGATATGGGAGTTAGAAGTTAAGGAACGGTTGAGAAACCATCAAAATATTCGCAAGTCTGATACTCGAAACCAATAACTACAATGGCCTAGGGGAAAATACACATACCGTTGTAATCGGGCGAGTTTCTTCTTTCAGATGCAACAGGAATTTCTCGGGTTCGTCAATCCGTTCGTGAGATATGGGAGTTTGAAGTTATGGAATGGTTGAGAAACCATCAAAATATTCGCAAGTCTGGTACTCGTATCCAATAACTACAATGGCCTAGGGGAAAAATGCACATACCGTTGTAATCGGGCGAGTTTCTACTTTCAGATGCAACAGGAATTTCTCGATTTCCTCAATCCGTTCGCGAGATATAGGAGTTTGAAGTGAAGGAATGGTTGAGAACCCATCAAAATATTCGCAAGTCTGATACTCGAAACCAATAACCACAATGGCTTAGGGGAAAAATACACACACCGTTGTAATCGGGCGAGTTTCCACTTTCAGATGCAACAGCAATTTCTCGATTTCCTCAATCCGTTCGCGCAATATGGGAGTTTGAAGTTAAGGAATGGTTGAGATACCATCCAAATTTTCGCAAGTCTGATACTCGAAACCAGTAACTACAATGGCCTAGAGGAAAAATACACATACCGCTGTAGTCGGGCGTGTTTCTGCTATCAGATGCAACAGGAATTTCTCGAGTTCGTCAATCCGTTCGCGAAATATCGGAGTTTGGAGTTAAGGGATGGTTGAGAAACCATCAAAATTTTCGCAATTCTGATGCTAGAAACGATTAACTGGAATAGCCTAGGGGAAAAATACACATACCGTTGTAATCGGGCGAGTTTCTACTTTCAGATGCAACAGGATTTTCTCGATTTCCGCAATCCGTTCGCGAGATATAGGAGTTCGAATTGAAGGAATGGTTGGGAAACCATCAAAATTTTCGCACGTCTGATACTCGAAACCAATAACTACTATAGCCTAGGGGAAGAATACACATACCGTTGGAATCGGGCGAGTTTCTTCTTTCAGATGCAACAGGAATTTCTCGGGTTCGTCAATCCGTTCGCGAGATATGGGAGTTTGAAGTTATGGAATGGTTGAGAAACCATCAAAATATTCGCAAGTCTGGTACTCGAAACCAGTAACTACAATGGCCTAGGGGAAAAATGCACATACCGTTGTAATCGGGCGAGTTTCTACTTTCAGATGCCACAGGAATTCCTCGATTTCCTCAGTCCGTTCGCGAGATATAGGAGTTTGAAGTAAAGGAATGGTTGAGAAACCATCAAAATTTTTGCAAGTCTGATACTCGAAACGAATAACTACTATGTCCTAGAGCATAAATACACATACCGTTGTAATCGGGCGAGTTTCTACTTTCAGATGCAACAGCAATTTCTCGATTTCCTCAATCCGTTCGCGAAATATGGGAGTTTAAAGTTAAGGAATGGTTGAGAAACCATCCAAATTTTCGCAAGTCTGGTACACGAAACCAATATCTACTATGGCCTTGGGGAAAAATACACATACCGTTGTAATCGCGTGAGCTTCTACTTTCAGATGCAACAGGAATTTCTCGATTTCCTCAATCCGATCGCGAGATATAGGAGTTTGAAGTGAAGGAATGGTTGAGAAACCATCAAAATATTCGCAGGTCTGATACTCGAAGCCAATAACCACTATGGCCTAGGGGAAAAATACACATACCGTTGTAATCGGGCGAGTTTCCACTTTCAGATGCAACAGCAATTTCTCGATTTCCTCAATCCGTTCGCGAAATATGAGAGTTTGAAGTTAAGGAATGGTTGAGAAGCCATCCAAATTTTCGCAAGTCTGGTACACGAAACCAATAACTACTATGGCCTTGGGGAAAAATACACATACCGTTGTAATCGGGCGAGTTTCTACTTTCAGATGCAACAGGCATTTCTCGATTTCCTCAATCCGATCGCGAGATATAGGAGTTTGAAGTGAAGGAATGGTTGAGAAATCATCAAAATTTTCGCAAGTCTGATACTCGAAACCGATAACTGCTATGGCCTAGGGGAAAAATAAACACACCGTTCTAATCGGGCGAGTTTCTACTTTCAGATGCAACAGGAATTTCTCGATTTCCTCAATCCGTTCGCGAGATATAGGAGTTTGAAGTGAAGGAATGGTTGAGAACCCATCAAAATATTCGCAAGTCTGATATCGAAACCAATAACTACAATGGCCTAGGGGAAAAATACACATACCGTTGTAATCGGCAGAGTTTCTACTTTCAGATGCCACAGGAATTCCTCGATTTCCTCAGTCCGTTCGCGAGATATAGGAGTTTGAAGTAAAGGAATGGTTGAGAAACCATCAAAATTTTCGCAATTCTGATGCTAGAAACGAATAACTGGAAAGGCCTAGGGGAAAAATACACCTACCGTTGTAATCGGGCGAGTTTCTACTTTCAGATGCAACAGGAATTTCTCGATTTCCTCAATCCGTTCGCGAGATATAGGAGTTTGAAGTGAAGGAATGGTTGGGAAACCATCAAAATTTTCGCACGTCTGATACTCGAAACCAATAACTACTATGGCCTAGGGGAAAAATACACATACCGTTGTAATCGGGCTAGTTTCTTCTTTCAGATGCAACAGGAATTTCTCGAGTCCGTCAATCCGTTCGCGAGATATGGGAGATTGAAGTGAAGGAATGGTTGAGAACCCAACAAAATATTCGCAGGTCTGATACTCGAAATCAATAACCACAATGGCTTAGGGGAAAAATACACATACCGTTGTAATCGGGCGAGTTTCCACTTTCAGATGCAACAGCAATTTCTCGATTTCCTCAATCCGTTCGCGAAATATGGGAGTTTGAAGTTAAGGAATGGTTGAGAAGCCATCCAAATTTTCGCAAGTCTGGTACACGAAACCAATAACTACTATGGGCTTGGGGAAAAATACACATACCCTTGTAATCGGGCGAGTTTCTTCTTTCAGATGCAACAGGCACTTCTTGATTTCCTCAATCCGATCGCGAGATATAGGAGTTTGAAGTGAAGGAATGGTTGAGAAATCATCAAAATTTTCGCAAGTCTGATACTCGAAACCAATAACTACAATGGCCTAGGGGAAAAATACACATACCGTTGTAATCGGGAGAGTTTCTACTTTCAGATGCAACAGAAATTTTTCGGATTCGTCAATCCGTTCGCGAAATATCGGAGTTTGGAGTTAAGGGATGGTTGAGAAACCATCAAAATTTTCGCAATTCTGATGCTAGAAACGAATAACTGGAATGGCCTAGGGGAAAAATACACATACCGTTGTAATCGGGGTAGTTTCTACTTTCAGATGCAACAGAAATTTCTCGATTTCCTCAATCCGTTCGCGAGATATAGGAGTTTGAAGTGAAGGAATGGTTGAGAACCCATCAAAATATTCGCAAGTGTGATACTCGAAACCAATAACTACAATGGCCTAGGGGAAAAATACACATACCGTTGTAATCGGGAGAGTTTCTACTTTCAGATGCAACAGAAATTTTTCGGATTCGTCAATCCGTTCGCGAAATATCGGAGTTTGGAGTTAAGGGATGGTTGAGAAACCATCAAAATTTTCGCAATTCTGATGCTAGAAACGAATAACTGGAATGGCCTAGGGGAAAAATACACATACCGTTGTAATCGGGGTAGTTTCTACTTTCAGATGCAACAGGAATTTCTCGATTTCCTCAATCCGTTCGCGAGATATAGGAGTTTGAAGTGAAGGAATGGTTGGGAAACCATCAAAATTTTCGCACGTCTGATTCTCGAAACCAATAACTACTATGGCCTAGGGGAAAAATACACACACCGTTGTAATCGGGCGAGTTTCTTCTTTCAGATGCAACAGGAATTTCTCGAGTTCGTCAATCCGTTCGCGAGATATGGGAGATTGAAGTTAAGGAATGGTTGAGAAACCATCAAAATATTCGCAAGTCTGATACTCGAAACCAATAACTACAATGGCCTAGGGGGAAAATACACATACCGTTGTAATCGGGCGAGTTTCTTCTTTCAGATGCAACAGGAATTTCTCGAGTTCGTCAATCCGTTCGCGAGATATGGGAGTTTGAAGTTAAGGAATGGTTGAGAAACCATCAAAATATTCGCAAGTCTGGTACTCGAAACCAATAACTTCAATGGCCTAGGGGAAAAATACATATACCGTTGTAATCGGGCGAGTTTCTACATTCAGATGCCACAGGAATTCCTCGATTTCCTCAATCCGTTCGCGAGATATAGAAGTTTGAAGTAAAGGAATGGTTGAGAAACCATCAAAATTTTTGCAAGTCTGATACTCGAAACGAATAACTACTATGTCCTAGATCATAAATACACATACCGTTGTAATCGGGCGAGTTTCTACTTTCAGATGCAACAGGAATTTTTCGATTGCCTCAATCCGATCGCGAGATATAGGAGTTTGAAGTGAAGGAATGGTTGAGAAATCATCAAAATTTTCGCAAGTCTGATACACGAAACCAATAACTGGAATGGCCTAGGTGAAAGGTACACACACCATTGTAATCGGGCGGGTTTCTGCTTTCAGATGCGTCAGGAATTTCTCGAGTTCGTCAATCCGTTCGCGAGATATGGGAGTTTGAAGTTAAGGAATGGTTGAGAAACCATCAAAATTTTCGCAAGTCTGATACACGAAACCAATAACTACAATGGCCTAGGGGAAAAATACACATACCGTTGTAATCGGGAGAGTTTCTACTTTCAGATGCAACAGAAATTTTTCGGATTCGTCAATCCGTTCGCGAAATATCGGAGTTTGGAGTTAAGGGATGGTTGAGAAACCATGAAAATTTTCGCAATTCTGATGCTAGAAACGAATAACTGGAATGGCCTAGGGGAAAAATACACATACCGTTGTAATCGGGCTAGTTTCTACTTTCAGATCCAACAGGAATTTCTCGATTTCCTCAATCCGTTCGCGAGATATGGGAGTTTGAAGTTAAGGAATGTTTGAGAAGCCATCCAAATTTTCGCAAGTCTGGTACACGAAACCAATAACTACTATGGGCTTGGGGAAAAATACACATACCCTTGTAATCGGGCGAGTTTCTACTTTCAGATGCAACAGGCACTTCTCGATTTCCTCAATCCGATCGCGAGATATAGGAGTTTGAAGTGAAGGAATGGTTGAGAAATCATCAAAATTTTCGCAAGTCTGATACTCGAAACCAATAACTGCTATGGCCTAGGGGTAAAATACACACACCGTTCTAATCGGGCGAGTTTCTACTTTCAGATGCAACAGGAATTTCTCGATTTCCTCAATCCGTTCGCGAGATATAGGAGTTTGAAGTGAAGGAATGGTTGAGAACCCATCAAAATATTCGCAAGTGTGATACTCGAAACCAATAACTACAATGGCCTAGGGGAAAAATACACATACCGTTGTAATCGGGAGAGTTTCTACTTTCAGATGCAACAGAAATTTTTCGGATTCGTCAATCCGTTCGCGAAATATCGGAGTTTGGAGTTAAGGGATGGTTGAGAAACCATCAAAATTTTCGCAATTCTGATGCTAGAAACGAATAACTGGAATGGCCTAGGGGAAAAATACACATACCGTTGTAATAGGGGTAGTTTCTACTTTCAGATGCAACAGGAATTTCTCGATTTCCTCAATCCGTTCGCGAGATATAGGAGTTTGAAGTGAAGGAATGGTTGGGAAACCATCAAAATTTTCGCACGTCTGATTCTCGAAACCAATAACTACTATGGCCTAGGGGAAAAATACACATACCGTTGTAATCGGGAGAGTTTCTTCTTTCAGATGCAACAGGAATTTCTCGAGTTCGTCAATCCGTTCGCGAGATATGGGAGATTGAAGTTAAGGAATGGTTGAGAAACCATCAAAATATTCGCAAGTCTGGTACTCGAAACCAATAACTACAATGGCCTAGGGGAAAAATACACATACCGTTGTAATCGGGCGAGTTTCTACATTCAGATGCCACAGGAATTCCTCGATTTCCTCAATCCGTTCGCGAGATATAGAAGTTTGAAGTAAAGGAATGGTTGAGAAACCATCAAAATTTTTGCAAGTCTGATACTCGAAACGAATAACTACTATGTCCTAGATCATAAATACACATACCGTTGTAGTCGGGCGAGTTTCTACTTTCAGATGCAGCAGCAATTTCTCGATTTCCTCAATCCGTTCGCGAAATATGGGTGTTTGAAGTTAAGGAATGGTTGAGAAACCGTCCAAATTTTCGCAAGTCTGGTACACGAAACCAATAACTACTATGGCCTTGGGGAAAAATACACATACCGTTGTAATCGGGCGAGTTTCTACTTTAAGATGCAACAGGAATTTTTCGATTGCCTCAATCCGATCGCGAGATATAGGAGTTTGAAGTGAAGGAATGGTTGAGAAATCATCAAAATTTTCGCAAGTCTGATACTCGAAACCAATAACTGGAATGGCCTAGGTGAAAAGTACACACACCATTGTAATCGGGCGGGTTTCTGCTTTCAGATGCGTCAGGAATTTCTCGATTTCGTCAATCCGTTCGCGAGGTATGGGAGTTTGAAGTTAAGGAATGGTTGAGAAACCATCCAAATTTTCGCAAGTCTGATACACGAAACCAATAACTACTATGGCCTTGGGGAAAAATACACATACCCCTGTAATCGGGCGAGTTTCTGCTTTCAGATGCAACAGGAATTTCCCGAATTAGTCCATCCGTTCGCGAGATATGGTTGTTTGAAGTTAAGGAATGGTTGAGAAACCATCAAAATTTTCGCAAGTCTGATACTCGAAACCAATAACTACAATAGCCTAGCGGAACAATACACATACCGCTGTAGTCGGGCGTGTTTCTGCTATCAGATGCAACAGGAATTTCTCGAGTTAGTCAATCCGTTCGCGAGATATGGGAGTTTGAAGTTAAGTAATGGTTGAGAAACCATCAAAATTTTCGCAAGTCTGATACACGAAACCAATAACTACAGTGGCCTAGGGGAAAAATACACATACCGTTGTAATCGGGAGAGTTTCTACTTTCAGATGCAACAGAAATTTTTCGGATTCGTCAATCCGTTCGCGAAATATCGGAGTTTGGAGTTAAGGGATGGTTGAGAAACCATGAAAATTTTCGCAATTCTGATGCTAGAAACGAATAACTGGAATGGCCTAGGGGAAAAATACACATACCGTTGTAATCGGGCTAGTTTCTACTTTCAGATCCAACAGGAATTTCTCGATTTCCTCAATCCGTTCGCGAGATATAGGAGTTTGAAGTGAAGGAATGGTTGGGAAACCATCAAAATTTTCGCACGTCTGATTCTCGAAACCAATAACTACTATGGCCTAGGGGAAAAATACACATACCGTTGTAATCGGGCGAGTTTCTTCTTTCAGATGCAACAGGAATTTCTCGATTTCCTCAATCCGTTCGCGAGATATAGGTGTTTGAAGTGAAGGAATGGTTGAGAACCCATCAAAATATTCGCAGGTCTGATACTCGAAACCAATAACCACAATGGCTTAGGGGAAAAATACACATTCCGTTGTAATCGGGCGAGTTTCCACTGTCAGATGCAACAGCAATTTCTCGATTTCCTCAATCCGTTCGCGAAATATGGGAGTTTGAAGTTAAGGAATGTTTGAGAAGCCATCCAAATTTTCGCAAGTCTGGTACACGAAACCAATAACTACTATGGGCTTGGGGAAAAATACACATACCCTTGTAATCGGGCGAGTTTCTACTTTCAGATGCAACAGGCACTTCTCGATTTCCTCAATCCGATCGCGAGATATAGGAGTTTGAAGTGAAGGAATGGTTGAGAAATCATCAAAATTTTCGCAAGTCTGATACTCGAAACCAATAACTGCTATGGCCTAGGGGTAAAATACACACACCGTTCTAATCGGGCGAGTTTCTACTTTCAGATGCAACAGGAATTTCTCGATTTCCTCAATCCGTTCGCGAGATATAGGAGTTTGAAGTGAAGGAATGGTTGAGAACCCATCAAAATATTCGCAAGTGTGATACTCGAAACCAATAACTACAATGGCCTAGGGGAAAAATACACATACCGTTGTAATCGGGAGAGTTTCTACTTTCAGATGCAACAGAAATTTTTCGGATTCGTCAATCCGTTCGCGAAATATCGGAGTTTGGAGTTAAGGGATGGTTGAGAAACCATCAAAATTTTCGCAATTCTGATGCTAGAAACGAATAACTGGAATGGCCTAGGGGAAAAATACACATACCGTTGTAATCGGGGTAGTTTCTACTTTCAGATGCAACAGGAATTTCTCGATTTCCTCAATCCGTTCGCGAGATATAGGAGTTTGAAGTGAAGGAATGGTTGGGAAACCATCAAAATTTTCGCACGTCTGATTCTCGAAACCAATAACTACTATGGCCTAGGGGAAAAATACACATACCGTTGTAATCGGGAGAGTTTCTTCTTTCAGATGCAACAGGAATTTCTCGAGTTCGTCAATCCGTTCGCGAGATATGGGAGATTGAAGTTAAGGAATGGTTGAGAAACCATCAAAATATTCGCAAGTCTGATACTCGAAACCAATAACTACAATGGCCTAGGGGAAAAATACACATACCGTTGTAATCGGGCGAGATTCTTCTTTCAGATGCAACAGGAATTTCTCGAGTTCGTCAATCCGTTCGCGAGATATGGGAGTTTGAAGTTAAGGAATGGTTGAGAAACCATCAAAATATTCGCAAGTCTGGTACTCGAAACCAATAACTACAATGGCCTAGGGGAAAAATACACATACCGTTGTAATCGGGCGAGTTTCTACATTCGGATGCCACAGGAATTCCTCGATTTCCTCAATCCGTTCGCGAGATATAGAAGTTTGAAGTAAAGGAATGGTTGAGAAACCATCAAAATTTTTGCAAGTCTGATACTCGAAACGAATAACTACTATGTCCTAGATCATAAATACACATACCGTTGTAGTCGGGCGAGTTTCTACTTTCAGATGCAGCAGCAATTTCTCGATTTCCTCAATCCGTTCGCGAAATATGGGTGTTTGAAGTTAAGGAATGGTTGAGAAACCGTCCAAATTTTCGCAAGTCTGGTACACGAAACCAATAACTACTATGGCCTTGGGGAAAAATACACATACCGTTGTAATCGGGCGAGTTTCTACTTTAAGATGCAACAGGAATTTTTCGATTGCCTCAATCCGATCGCGAGATATAGGAGTTTGAAGTGAAGGAATGGTTGAGAAATCATCAAAATTTTCGCAAGTCTGATACTCGAAACCAATAACTGGAATGGCCTAGGTGAAAAGTACACACACCATTGTAATCGGGCGGGTTTCTGCTTTCAGATGCGTCAGGAATTTCTCGATTTCGTCAATCCGTTCGCGAGGTATGGGAGTTTGAAGTTAAGGAATGTTTGAGAAACCATCCAAATTTTCGCAAGTCTGATACACGAAACCAATAACTACTATGGCCTTGGGGAAAAATACACATACCCCTGTAATCGGGCGAGTTTCTGCTTTCAGATGCAACAGGAATTTCCCGAATTAGTCCATCCGTTCGCGAGATATGGTTGTTTGAAGTTAAGGAATGGTTGAGAAACCATCAAAATTTTCGCAAGTCTGATACTCGAAACCAATAACTACAATAGCCTAGCGGAACAATACACATACCGCTGTAGTCGGGCGTGTTTCTGCTATCAGATGCAACAGGAATTTCTCGAGTTAGTCAATCCGTTCGCGAGATATGGGAGTTTGAAGTTAAGTAATGGTTGAGAAACCATCAGAATTTTCGCAAGTCTGATACACGAAACCAATAACTACTATGGCCTAGGGGAAAAATACACATACCGTTGTAATCGGGCGAGTTTCTTCTTTCAGATGCAACAGGAATTTCTCGAGTTCGTCAATCCGTTCGCGACATATGGGAGTTTGAACTTAAGGAATGGTTGAGAAACCATCAAAATATTCGCAAGTCTGGTACTCGAAACCAATAACTACAATGTCCTAGGGGAAAAATACACATACCGTTGTAATCGGGCGAGTTTCTACTTTCAGATGCCATAGGAATTCCTCGATTTCCTCAATCCGTTCGCGAGATATAGAAGTTTGAAGTAAAGGAATGGTTGAGAAATCATCAAAATTTTTGCAAGTCTGATACTCGAAACGAATAACTACTATGTCCTAGAGCATAAATACACATACGGTTGTAATCGGGCGAGTTTCTAGTTTCAGATGCAACAGGAATTTCTCGATTTCCTCAATCCGTTCGCGAGATATAGGAGTTTGAATGAAGGAATGGTTGAGAACCCTTCAAAATATTCGCAAGTCTGATACTCGAAACCAATAACCACAATGGCATAGTGGAAAAATACACATACCGTTGTAATCGGGCGAGTTTCCACTTTCAGATGCAACAGCAATTTCTCGATTTCCTCAATCCGTTCGCGAAATATGGGAGTTTGAAGTTAAGGAATGGTGAGAAACCATCCAAATTTTCGCAAGTCTGATACTCCAAACCAGTAACTACTATGGCCTAGAGGAAAAATACACATACCGCTGTAGTCGGGCGTGTTTCTGCTATCAGATGCAACAGGAATTTCTCGAGTTCGTCAATCCGTTCGCGAAATATCGGAGTTTGGAGTTAAGGGATGGTTGAGAAACCATCAAAATTTTCGCAATTCTGATGCTAGAAACGATTAACTGGAATGGCCTAGGGGAAAAATACACATACCGTTGTAATCGGGCGAGTTTCTACTTTAAGATGCAACAGGAATTTTTCGATTGCCTCAATCCGATCGCGAGATGTAGGAGTTTGAAGTGAAGGAATGGTTGAGAAATCATCAAAATTTTCGCAAGTCTGATACTCGAAACCAATAACTGGAATGGCCTAGGTGAAAAGTACACACACCATTGTAATCGGGCGGGTTTCTGCTTTCAGATGCGTCAGGAATTTCTCGATTTCGTCAATCCGTTCGCGAGGTATGGGAGTTTGAAGTTAAGGAATGGTTGAGAAACCATCCAAATTTTCGCAAGTCTGATACACGAAACCAATAACTACTATGGCCTTGGGGAAAAATACACATACCCCTGTAATCGGGCGAGTTTCTGCTTTCAGATGCAACAGGAATTTCCCGAATTAGTCCATCCGTTCGCGAGATATGGTTGTTTGAAGTTAAGGAATGGTTGAGAAACCATCAAAATTTTCGCAAGTCTGATACTCGAAACCAATAACTACAATAGCCTAGCGGAACAATACACATACCGCTGTAGTCGGGCGTGTTTCTGCTATCAGATGCAACAGGAATTTCTCGAGTTAGTCAATCCGTTCGCGAGATATGGGAGTTTGAAGTTAAGTAATGGTTGAGAAACCATCAAAATTTTCGCAAGTCTGATACACGAAACCAATAACTACTATGGCCTAGGGGAAAAATACACATACCGTTGTAATCGGGCGAGTTTCTTCTTTCAGATGCAACAGGAATTTCTCGAGTCCGTCAATCCGTTCGCGACATATGGGAGTTTGAACTTAAGGAATGGTTGAGAAACCATCAAAATATTCGCAAGTCTGGTACTCGAAACCAATAACTACAATGTCCTAGGGGAAAAATACACATACCGTTGTAATCGGGCGAGTTTCTACTTTCAGATGCCATAGGAATTCCTCGATTTCCTCAATCCGTTCGCGAGATATAGAAGTTTGAAGTAAAGGAATGGTTGAGAAATCATCAAAATTTTTGCAAGTCTGATACTCGAAACGAATAACTACTATGTCCTAGAGCATAAATACACATACGGTTGTAATCGGGCGAGTTTCTAGTTTCAGATGCAACAGGAATTTCTCGATTTCCTCAATCCGTTCGCGAGATATAGGAGTTTGAATGAAGGAATGGTTGAGAACCCTTCAAAATATTCGCAAGTCTGATACTCGAAACCAATAACCACAATGGCATAGTGGAAAAATACACATACCGTTGTAATCGGGCGAGTTTCCACTTTCAGATGCAACAGCAATTTCTCGATTTCCTCAATCCGTTCGCGAAATATGGGAGTTTGAAGTTAAGGAATGGTGAGAAACCATCCAAATTTTCGCAAGTCTGATACTCCAAACCAGTAACTACTATGGCCTAGAGGAAAAATACACATACCGCTGTAGTCGGGCGTGTTTCTGCTATCAGATGCAACAGGAATTTCTCGAGTTCGTCAATCCGTTCGCGAAATATCGGAGTTTGGAGTTAAGGGATGGTTGAGAAACCATCAAAATTTTCGCAATTCTGATGCTAGAAACGATTAACTGGAATGGCCTAGGGGAAAAATACACATACCGTTGTAATCGGGCGAGTTTCTACTTTCAGATGCGACAGGATTTTCTCGATTTCCTCAATCCGTTCGCGAGATATAGGAGTTCGAAGTGAAGGAATGGTTGGGAAACCATCAAAATTTTCGCACGTCTGATACTCGAAGCCAATAACTACTATAGCCTAGGGGAAAAATACACATACCGTTGGAATCGGGCGAATTTCTTCTTTCAGATGCAACAGGTATTTCTCGAGTTCGTCAACCCGTTCGCGAGATATGGGAGTTAGAAGTTAAGGAACGGTTGAGAAACCATCAAAATATTCGCAAGTCTGATACACGAAACCAATAACTACTATGGCCTAGGGGAAAAATACACATACCGTTGGAATCGGGCGAGTTTCTTCTTTCAGATGCAACAGGAATTTCTCGAGTTCGTCAATCCGTTCGCGAGATATGGGAGTTTGAAGTTAAGGAATGGTTGAGAAACCATCAAAATATTCGCAAGTCTGGTACTCGAAACCAATAACTACAATGTCCTAGGGGAAAAATACACATACCGTTGTAATCGGGCGAGTTTCTAGTTTCAGATGCAACAGGAATTTCTCGATTTCCTCAATCCGTTCGCGAGATATAGGAGTTTGAATGAAGGAATGGTTGAGAACCCTTCAAAATATTCGCAAGTCTGATACTCGAAACCAATAACCACAATGGCATAGTGGAAAAATACACATACCGTTGTAATCGGGCGAGTTTCCATTTTCAGATGCAACAGCAATTTCTCGATTTCCTCAATCCGTTCGCGAAATATGGGAGTTTGAAGTTAAGGAATGGTTGAGAAACCATCCAAATTTTCGCAAGTCTGATACTCCAAACCAGTAACTACAATGGCCTAGAGGAAAAATACACATACCGCTGTAGTCGGGCGTGTCTCTGCTATCAGATGGAACAGGAATTTCTCGAGTTCGTCAATCCGTTCGCGAAATATCGGAGTTTGGAGTTAAGGGATGGTTGAGAAACCATCAAAATTTTCGCAATTCTGATGCTAGAAACGATTAACTGGAATGGCCTAGGGGAAAAATACACATACCGTTGTAATCGGGCGAGTTTCTACTTTCAGATGCGACAGGATTTTCTCGATTTCCTCAATCCGTTCGCGAGATATAGGAGTTCGAAGTGAAGGAATGGTTGGGAAACCATCAAAATTTTCGCACGTCTGATACTCGAAGCCAATAACTACTATAGCCTAGGGGAAAAATACACATACGGTTGTAATCGGGCGAGTTTCTAGTTTCAGATGCAACAGGAATTTTTCGATTGCCTCAATCCGATCGCGAGATATAGGAGTTTGAAGTGAAGGAATGGTTGAGAAATCATCAAAATTTTCGCAAGTCTGATACTCGAAACCAATAACTGGAATGGCCTAGGTGAAAAGTACACACACCATTGTAATCGGGCGGGTTTCTGCTTTCAGATGCGTCAGGAATTTCTCGATTTCGTCAATCCGTTCGCGAGGTATGGGAGTTTGAAGTTAAGGAATGTTTGAGAAACCATCCAAATTTTCGCAAGTCTGATACACGAAACCAATAACTACTATGGCCTTGGGGAGAAATACACATACCCCTGTAATCGGGCGAGTTTCTGCTTTCAGATGCAACAGGAATTTCCCGAATTAGTCCATCCGTTCGCGAGATATGGTTGTTTGAAGTTAAGGAATGGTTGAGAAACCATCAAAATTTTCGCAAGTCTGATACTCGAAACCAATAACTACAATAGCCTAGCGGAACAATACACATACCGCTGTAGTCGGGCGTGTTTCTGCTATCAGATGCAACAGGAATTTCTCGAGTTAGTCAATCCGTTCGCGAGATATGGGGGTTTGAAGTTAAGTAATGGTTGAGAAACCATCAGAATTTTCGCAAGTCTGATACACGAAACCAATAACTACTATGGCCTAGGGGAAAAATACACATACCGTTGTAATCGGGCGAGTTTCTTCTTTCAGATGCAACAGGAATTTCTCGAGTTCGTCAATCCGTTCGCGACATATGGGAGTTTGAACTTAAGGAATGGTTGAGAAACCATCAAAATATTCGCAAGTCTGGTACTCGAAACCAATAACTACAATGTCCTAGGGGAAAAATACACATACCGTTGTAATCGGGCGAGTTTCTACTTTCAGATGCCATAGGAATTCCTCGATTTCCTCAATCCGTTCGCGAGATATAGAAGTTTGAAGTAAAGGAATGGTTGAGAAATCATCAAAATTTTTGCAAGTCTGATACTCGAAACGAATAACTACTATGTCCTAGAGCATAAATACACATACGGTTGTAATCGGGCGAGTTTCTAGTTTCAGATGCAACAGGAATTTCTCGATTTCCTCAATCCGTTCGCGAGATATAGGAGTTTGAATGAAGGCATGGTTGAGAACCCTTCAAAATATTCGCAAGTCTGATACTCGAAACCAATAACCACAATGGCATAGTGGAAAAATACACATACCGTTGTAATCGGGCGAGTTTCCACTTTCAGATGCAACAGCAATTTCTCGATTTCCTCAATCCGTTCGCGAAATATGGGAGCTTGAAGTTAAGGAATGGTGAGAAACCATCCAAATTTTCGCAAGTCTGATACTCCAAACCAGTAACTACTATGGCCTAGAGGAAAAATACACATACCGCTGTAGTCGGGCGTGTTTCTGCTATCAGATGCAACAGGAATTTCTCGAGTTCGTCAATCCGTTCGCGAAATATCGGAGTTTGGAGTTAAGGGATGGTTGAGAAACCATCAAAATTTTCGCAATTCTGATGCTAGAAACGATTAACTGGAATGGCCTAGGGGAAAAATACACATACCGTTGTAATCGGGCGAGTTTCTACTTTAAGATGCAACAGGAATTTTTCGATTGCCTCAATCCGATCGCGAGATATAGGAGTTTGAAGTGAAGGAATGGTTGAGAAATCATCAAAATTTTCGCAAGTCTGATACTCGAAACCAATAACTGGAATGGCCTAGGTGAAAAGTACACACACCATTGTAATCGGGCGGGTTTCTGCTTTCAGATGCGTCAGGAATTTCTCGATTTCGTCAATCCGTTCGCGAGGTATGGGAGTTTGAAGTTAAGGAATGTTTGAGAAACCATCCAAATTTTCGCAAGTCTGATACACGAAACCAATAACTACTATGGCCTTGGGGAGAAATACACATACCCCTGTAATCGGGCGAGTTTCTGCTTTCAGATGCAACAGGAATTTCCCGAATTAGTCCATCCGTTCGCGAGATATGGTTGTTTGAAGTTAAGGAATGGTTGAGAAACCATCAAAATTTTCGCAAGTCTGATACTCGAAACCAATAACTACAATAGCCTAGCGGAACAATACACATACCGCTGTAGTCGGGCGTGTTTCTGCTATCAGATGCAACAGGAATTTCTCGAGTTAGTCAATCCGTTCGCGAGATATGGGGGTTTGAAGTTAAGTAATGGTTGAGAAACCATCAGAATTTTCGCAAGTCTGATACACGAAACCAATAACTACTATGGCCTAGGGGAAAAATACACATACCGTTGTAATCGGGCGAGTTTCTTCTTTCAGATGCAACAGGAATTTCTCGAGTTCGTCAATCCGTTCGCGACATATGGGAGTTTGAACTTAAGGAATGGTTGAGAAACCATCAAAATATTCGCAAGTCTGGTACTCGAAACCAATAACTACAATGTCCTAGGGGAAAAATACACATACCGTTGTAATCGGGCGAGTTTCTACTTTCAGATGCCATAGGAATTCCTCGATTTCCTCAATCCGTTCGCGAGATATAGAAGTTTGAAGTAAAGGAATGGTTGAGAAATCATCAAAATTTTTGCAAGTCTGATACTCGAAACGAATAACTACTATGTCCTAGAGCATAAATACACATACGGTTGTAATCGGGCGAGTTTCTAGTTTCAGATGCAACAGGAATTTCTCGATTTCCTCAATCCGTTCGCGAGATATAGGAGTTTGAATGAAGGCATGGTTGAGAACCCTTCAAAATATTCGCAAGTCTGATACTCGAAACCAATAACCACAATGGCATAGTGGAAAAATACACATACCGTTGTAATCGGGCGAGTTTCCACTTTCAGATGCAACAGCAATTTCTCGATTTCCTCAATCCGTTCGCGAAATATGGGAGTTTGAAGTTAAGGAATGGTGAGAAACCATCCAAATTTTCGCAAGTCTGATACTCCAAACCAGTAACTACTATGGCCTAGAGGAAAAATACACATACCGCTGTAGTCGGGCGTGTTTCTGCTATCAGATGCAACAGGAATTTCTCGAGTTCGTCAATCCGTTCGCGAAATATCGGAGTTTGGAGTTAAGGGATGGTTGAGAAACCATCAAAATTTTCGCAATTCTGATGCTAGAAACGATTAACTGGAATGGCCTAGGGGAAAAATACACATACCGTTGTAATCGGGCGAGTTTCTACTTTAAGATGCAACAGGAATTTTTCGATTGCCTCAATCCGATCGCGAGATATAGGAGTTTGAAGTGAAGGAATGGTTGAGAAATCATCAAAATTTTCGCAAGTCTGATACTCGAAACCAATAACTGGAATGGCCTAGGTGAAAAGTACACACACCATTGTAATCGGGCGGGTTTCTGCTTTCAGATGCGTCAGGAATTTCTCGATTTCGTCAATCCGTTCGCGAGGTATGGGAGTTTGAAGTTAAGGAATGGTTGAGAAACCATCCAAATTTTCGCAAGTCTGATACACGAAACCAATAACTACTATGGCCTTGGGGAAAAATACACATACCCCTGTAATCGGGCGAGTTTCTGCTTTCAGATGCAACAGGAATTTCCCGAATTAGTCCATCCGTTCGCGAGATATGGTTGTTTGAAGTTAAGGAATGGTTGAGAAACCATCAAAATTTTCGCAAGTCTGATACTCGAAACCAATAACTACAATAGCCTAGCGGAACAATACACATACCGCTGTAGTCGGGCGTGTTTCTGCTATCAGATGCAACAGGAATTTCTCGAGTTAGTCAATCCGTTCGCGAGATATGGGAGTTTGAAGTTAAGTAATGGTTGAGAAACCATCAAAATTTTCGCAAGTCTGATACACGAAACCAATAACTACTATGGCCTAGGGGAAAAATACACATACCGTTGTAATCGGGCGAGTTTCTTCTTTCAGATGCAACAGGAATTTCTCGAGTCCGTCAATCCGTTCGCGACATATGGGAGTTTGAACTTAAGGAATGGTTGAGAAACCATCAAAATATTCGCAAGTCTGGTACTCGAAACCAATAACTACAATGTCCTAGGGGAAAAATACACATACCGTTGTAATCGGGCGAGTTTCTACTTTCAGATGCCATAGGAATTCCTCGATTTCCTCAATCCGTTCGCGAGATATAGAAGTTTGAAGTAAAGGAATGGTTGAGAAATCATCAAAATTTTTGCAAGTCTGATACTCGAAACGAATAACTACTATGTCCTAGAGCATAAATACACATACGGTTGTAATCGGGCGAGTTTCTAGTTTCAGATGCAACAGGAATTTCTCGATTTCCTCAATCCGTTCGCGAGATATAGGAGTTTGAATGAAGGAATGGTTGAGAACCCTTCAAAATATTCGCAAGTCTGATACTCGAAACCAATAACCACAATGGCATAGTGGAAAAATACACATACCGTTGTAATCGGGCGAGTTTCCACTTTCAGATGCAACAGCAATTTCTCGATTTCCTCAATCCGTTCGCGAAATATGGGAGTTTGAAGTTAAGGAATGGTGAGAAACCATCCAAATTTTCGCAAGTCTGATACTCCAAACCAGTAACTACTATGGCCTAGAGGAAAAATACACATACCGCTGTAGTCGGGCGTGTTTCTGCTATCAGATGCAACAGGAATTTCTCGAGTTCGTCAATCCGTTCGCGAAATATCGGAGTTTGGAGTTAAGGGATGGTTGAGAAACCATCAAAATTTTCGCAATTCTGATGCTAGAAACGATTAACTGGAATGGCCTAGGGGAAAAATACACATACCGTTGTAATCGGGCGAGTTTCTACTTTAAGATGCAACAGGAATTTTTCGATTGCCTCAATCCGATCGCGAGATATAGGAGTTTGAAGTGAAGGAATGGTTGAGAAATCATCAAAATTTTCGCAAGTCTGATACTCGAAACCAATAACTGGAATGGCCTAGGTGAAAAGTACACACACCATTGTAATCGGGCGGGTTTCTGCTTTCAGATGCGTCAGGAATTTCTCGATTTCGTCAATCCGTTCGCGAGGTATGGGAGTTTGAAGTTAAGGAATGGTTGAGAAACCATCCAAATTTTCGCAAGTCTGATACACGAAACCAATAACTACTATGGCCTTGGGGAAAAATACACATACCCCTGTAATCGGGCGAGTTTCTGCTTTCAGATGCAACAGGAATTTCCCGAATTAGTCCATCCGTTCGCGAGATATGGTTGTTTGAAGTTAAGGAATGGTTGAGAAACCATCAAAATTTTCGCAAGTCTGATACTCGAAACCAATAACTACAATAGCCTAGCGGAACAATACACATACCGCTGTAGTCGGGCGTGTTTCTGCTATCAGATGCAACAGGAATTTCTCGAGTTAGTCAATCCGTTCGCGAGATATGGGAGTTTGAAGTTAAGTAATGGTTGAGAAACCATCAAAATTTTCGCAAGTCTGATACACGAAACCAATAACTACTATGGCCTAGGGGAAAAATACACATACCGTTGTAATCGGGCGAGTTTCTTCTTTCAGATGCAACAGGAATTTCTCGAGTCCGTCAATCCGTTCGCGACATATGGGAGTTTGAACTTAAGGAATGGTTGAGAAACCATCAAAATATTCGCAAGTCTGGTACTCGAAACCAATAACTACAATGTCCTAGGGGAAAAATACACATACCGTTGTAATCGGGCGAGTTTCTACTTTCAGATGCCATAGGAATTCCTCGATTTCCTCAATCCGTTCGCGAGATATAGAAGTTTGAAGTAAAGGAATGGTTGAGAAATCATCAAAATTTTTGCAAGTCTGATACTCGAAACGAATAACTACTATGTCCTAGAGCATAAATACACATACGGTTGTAATCGGGCGAGTTTCTAGTTTCAGATGCAACAGGAATTTCTCGATTTCCTCAATCCGTTCGCGAGATATAGGAGTTTGAATGAAGGAATGGTTGAGAACCCTTCAAAATATTCGCAAGTCTGATACTCGAAACCAATAACCACAATGGCATAGTGGAAAAATACACATACCGTTGTAATCGGGCGAGTTTCCACTTTCAGATGCAACAGCAATTTCTCGATTTCCTCAATCCGTTCGCGAAATATGGGAGTTTGAAGTTAAGGAATGGTGAGAAACCATCCAAATTTTCGCAAGTCTGATACTCCAAACCAGTAACTACTATGGCCTAGAGGAAAAATACACATACCGCTGTAGTCGGGCGTGTTTCTGCTATCAGATGCAACAGGAATTTCTCGAGTTCGTCAATCCGTTCGCGAAATATCGGAGTTTGGAGTTAAGGGATGGTTGAGAAACCATCAAAATTTTCGCAATTCTGATGCTAGAAACGATTAACTGGAATGGCCTAGGGGAAAAATACACATACCGTTGTAATCGGGCGAGTTTCTACTTTCAGATGCGACAGGATTTTCTCGATTTCCTCAATCCGTTCGCGAGATATAGGAGTTCGAAGTGAAGGAATGGTTGGGAAACCATCAAAATTTTCGCACGTCTGATACTCGAAGCCAATAACTACTATAGCCTAGGGGAAAAATACACATACCGTTGGAATCGGGCGAGTTTCTTCTTTCAGATGCAACAGGTATTTCTCGAGTTCGTCAACCCGTTCGCGAGATATGGGAGTTAGAAGTTAAGGAACGGTTGAGAAACCATCAAAATATTCGCAAGTCTGATACACGAAACCAATAACTACTATGGCCTAGGGGAAAAATACACATACCGTTGGAATCGGGCGAGTTTCTTCTTTCAGATGCAACAGGAATTTCTCGAGTTCGTCAATCCGTTCGCGAGATATGGGAGTTTGAAGTTAAGGAATGGTTGAGAAACCATCAAAATATTCGCAAGTCTGGTACTCGAAACCAATAACTACATTGTCCTAGGGGAAAAATACACATACCGTTGTAATCGGGCGAGTTTCTAGTTTCAGATGCAACAGGAATTTCTCGATTTCCTCAATCCGTTCGCGAGATATAGGAGTTTGAATGAAGGAATGGTTGAGAACCCTTCAAAATATTCGCAAGTCTGATACTCGAAACCAATAACCACAATGGCATAGTGGAAAAATACACATACCGTGGTAATCGGGCGAGTTTCCATTTTCAGATGCAACAGCAATTTCTCGATTTCCTCAATCCGTTCGCGAAATATGGGAGTTTGAAGTTAAGGAATGGTTGAGAAACCATCCAAATTTTCGCAAGTCTGATACTCCAAACCAGTAACTACAATGGCCTAGAGGAAAAATACACATACCGCTGTAGTCGGGCGTGTCTCTGCTATCAGATGGAACAGGAATTTCTCGAGTTCGTCAATCCGTTCGCGAAATATCGGAGTTTGGAGTTAAGGGATGGTTGAGAAACCATCAAAATTTTCGCAATTCTGATGCTAGAAACGATTAACTGGAATGGCCTAGGGGAAAAATACACATACCGTTGTAATCGGGCGAGTTTCTACTTTCAGATGCGACAGGATTTTCTCGATTTCCTCAATCCGTTCGCGAGATATAGGAGTTCGAAGTGAAGGAATGGTTGGGAAACCATCAAAATTTTCGCACGTCTGATACTCGAAGCCAATAGCTACTATAGCCTAGGGGAAAAATACACATACCGTTGGAATCGGGCGAGTTTCTTCTTTCAGATGCAACAGGAATTTCTCGAGTTCGTCAACCCGTTCGCGAGATATGGGAGTTAGAAGTTAAGGAACGGTTGAGAAACCATCAAAATATTCGCAAGTCTGATACTCGAAACCAATAACTACAATGGCCTAGGGGAAAAATACACATACCGTTGTAATCGGGCGAGTTTCTTCTTTCAGATGCAACAGGATTTTCTCGGGTTCGTCAATCCGTTCGCGAGATATGGGAGTTTGAAGTTATGGAATGGTTGAGAAACCATCAAAATATTCGCAAGTCTGGTACTCGAAACCAATAACTACAATGGCCTAGGGGAAAAATGCACATACCGTTGTAATCGGGCGAGTTTCTACTTTCAGATGCAACAGGAATTTCTCGATTTCCTCAATCCGTTCGCGAGATATAGGAGTTTGAAGTGAAGGAATGGTTGAGAACCCATCAAAATATTCGCAAGTCTGATACTCGAAACCAATAACCACAATGGCTTAGGGGAACAATACACATACCGCTGTAGTCGGGCGTGTTTCTACTTTCAGATGCCACAGGAATTCCTCGATTTCCTCAATCCGTTCGCGAGATATAGGAGTTTGAAGTAAAGGAATGGTTGAGAAACCATCAAAATTTTTGCAAGTCTGATACTCGAAACGAATAACTACTATGTCCTAGAGCATAAATACACATACCGTTGTAATCGGGCGAGTTTCTACTTTCAGATGCAACAGCAATTTCTCGATTTCCTCAATCCGTTCGCGAAATATGGGAGTTTAAAGTTAAGGAATGGTTGAGAAACCATCCAAATTTTCGCAAGTCTGGTACACGAACCCAATATCTACTATGGCCTTGGGGAAAAATACACATACCGTTGTAATCGGGCGAGTTTCTTCTTTCAGATGCAACAGGCATTTCTCGATTTCCTCAATCCAATCGCGAGATATAGGAGTTTGAAGTGAAGGAATGGTTGAGAAATCATCAAAATTTTCGCAAGTCTGATACTTGAAACCAATAACTGCTATGGCCTAGGGGAAAAATAAACACACCGTTCTAATCGGGCGAGTTTCTACTTTCAGATGCAACAGGAATTTCTCGATTTCCTAAATCCGTTCGCGAGATATAGGAGTTTGAAGTGAAGGAATGGTTGAGAACCCATCAAAATATTCGCAAGTCTGATATCGAAACCAATAACTGCAATGGCCTAGGGGAAAAATACACATACCGTTGTAATCGGCAGAGCTTCTACTTTCAGATGCAACAGAAATTTTTCGGATTCGTCAATCCGTTCGCCAAATATCGGAATTTGGAATTAAGGGATGGTTGAGAAACCATCAAAATATTCGCAAGTCTGATACTCGAAACCAATAACTACAATGGCCTAGGGGAAAAATACACATACCGTTGTAATCGGGCGTGTTTCTTCTTTCAGATGCAACAGGAATTTCTCGAGTTCGTCAATCCGTTCGCGAGATATAGGTGTTTGAAGTGAAGGAATGGTTGGGAAACCATCAAAATTTTCGCACGTCTGATACTCGAAGCCAATAACTACTACAGCCTAGGGGAAAAATACACATACCGTTGGAATCGGGCGAGTTTCTTCTTTCAGATGCAACAGGAATTTCTCGAGTTCGTCAACCCGTTCGCGAGATATGGGAGTTAGAAGTTAAGGAACGGTTGAGAAACCATCAAAATATTCGCAAGTCTGATACTCGAAACCAATAACTACAATGGCCTAGGGGAAAAATACACATACCGTTGTAATCGGGCGAGTTTCTTCTTTCAGATGCAACAGGATTTTCTCGGGTTCGTCAATCCGTTCGCGAGATATGGGAGTTTGAAGTTATGGAATGGTTGAGAAACCATCAAAATATTCGCAAGTCTGGTACTCGAAACCAATAACTACAATGGCCTAGGGGAAAAATGCACATACCGTTGTAATCGGGCGAGTTTCTACTTTCAGATGCAACAGGAATTTCTCGATTTCCTCAATCCGTTCGCGAGATATAGGAGTTTGAAGTGAAGGAATGGTTGAGAACCCATCAAAATATTCGCAAGTCTGATACTCGAAACCAATAACCACAATGGCTTAGGGGAACAATACACATACCGCTGTAGTCGGGCGTGTTTCTACTTTCAGATGCCACAGGAATTCCTCGATTTCCTCAATCCGTTCGCGAGATATAGGAGTTTGAAGTAAAGGAATGGTTGAGAAACCATCAAAATTTTTGCAAGTCTGATACTCGAAACGAATAACTACTATGTCCTAGAGCATAAATACACATACCGTTGTAATCGGGCGAGTTTCTACTTTCAGATGCAACAGCAATTTCTCGATTTCCTCAATCCGTTCGCGAAATATGGGAGTTTAAAGTTGAGGAATGGTTGAGAAACCATCCAAATTTTCGCAAGTCTGGTACACGAACCCAATATCTACTATGGCCTTGGGGAAAAATACACATACCGTTGTAATCGGGCGAGTTTCTTCTTTCAGATGCAACAGGCATTTCTCGATTTCCTCAATCCAATCGCGAGATATAGGAGTTTGAAGTGAAGGAATGGTTGAGAAATCATCAAAATTTTCGCAAGTCTGATACTTGAAACCAATAACTGCTATGGCCTAGGGGAAAAATAAACACACCGTTCTAATCGGGCGAGTTTCTACTTTCAGATGCAACAGGAATTTCTCGATTTTCCTAAATCCGTTCGCGAGATATAGGAGTTTGAAGTGAAGGAATGGTTGAGAACCCATCAAAATATTCGCAAGTCTGATATCGAAACCAATAACTGCAATGGCCTAGGGGAAAAATACACATACCGTTGTAATCGGCAGAGCTTCTACTTTCAGATGCAACAGAAATTTTTCGGATTCGTCAATCCGTTCGCCAAATATCGGAGTTTGGAATTAAGGGATGGTTGAGAAACCATCAAAATATTCGCAAGTCTGATACTCGAAACCAATAACTACAATGGCCTAGGGGAAAAATACACATACCGTTGTAATCGGGCGTGTTTCTTCTTTCAGATGCAACAGGAATTTCTCGAGTTCGTCAATCCGTTCGCGAGATATAGGTGTTTGAAGTGAAGGAATGGTTGAGAACCCATCAAAATATTCGCAGGTCTGATACTCGAAACCAATAACCACAATGGCTTAGGGGAAAAATACACATACCGTTGTAATCGGGCGAGTTTCCACATTCAGATGCAACAGCAATTTCTCGATTTCCTCAATCCGTTCGCGAAATATCGGAGTTTGAAGTTAAGGAATGGTTGAGAAGCCATCCAAATTTTCGCAAGTCTGGTACACGAAACCAATAACTACTATGGCCTTGGGGAAAAATACACATACCCTTGTAATCGGGCGAGTTTCTACTTTCAGATGCAACAGGCACTTCTCGATTTCCTCAATCCGATCGCGAGATATAGGAGTTTGAAGTGAAGGAATGGTTGAGAACCCATCAAAATATTCGGAAGTCTGATACTCGAAACCAATAACTACAATGGCCTAGGGGAAAAATACACATACCGTTGTAATCGGGAGAGTTTCTACTTTCAGATGCAACAGAAATTTTTCGGATTCGTCAATCCGTTCGCGAAATATCGGAGTTTGGAGTTAAGGGATGGTTGAGAAACCATCAAAATTTTCGCAATTCTGATGCTAGAAACGAATAACTGGAATGGCCTAGGGGAAAAATACACATACCATTGTAATCGGGGTAGTTTCTACTTTCAGATCCAACAGGAATTTCTCGATTTCCTCAATCCGTTCGCGAGATATAGGAGTTTGAAGTAAAGGGATGGTTGAGAAACCATCAAAATTTTCGCAATTCTGATGCTAGAAACGAATAACTGGAATGGCCTAGGGGAAAAATACACATACCGTTGTAATCGGGCTAGTTTCTACTTTCACATGCAACAGGAATTTCTCGATTTCCTCAATCCGTTCGCGAGATATAGGAGTTTGAAGTGAAGGAATGGTTGAGAACCCATCAAAATATTCGCAAGTCTGATATCGAAACCAATAACTACAATGGCCTAGGGGAAAAATACACATACCGTTGTAATCGGGCGAGTTTCTATTTTCAGATGCAACAGGAATTTTTCGATTGCCTCAATCCGATCGCGAGATATAGGAGTTTGAAGTGAAGGAATGGTTGAGAAACCATCAAAATTTTTGCAAGTCTGATACTCGAAACGAATAACTACTATGTCCTAGAACATAAATACACATACCGTTGTAATCGGGCGAGTTTCTACTTTCAGATGCAACAGCAATTTCTCGATTTCCTCAATCCGTTCGCGAAATATGGGAGTTTAAAGTTAAGGAATTGTTGAGAAACCATCCAAATTTTCGCAAGTCTGGTACACGAAACCAATATCTACTATGGCCTTGGGGAAAAATACACATACCGTTGTAATCGCGTGAGCTTCTACTTTCAGATGCAACAGGAATTTCTCGATTTCCTCAATCCGATCGCGAGATATAGGAGTTTGAAGTGAAGGAATGGTTGAGAAACCATCAAAATATTCGCAGGTCTGATACTCGAAGCCAATAACCACTATGGCCTAGGGGAAAAATACACATACCGTTGTAATCGGGCGAGTTTCCACTTTCAGATGCAACAGCAATTTCTCGATTTCCTCAATCCGTTCGCGAAATATGGGAGTTTGAAGTTAAGGAATGGTTGAGAAGCCATCCAAATTTTCGCAAGTCTGGTACACGAAACCAATAACTACTATGGCCTTGGGGAAAAATACACATACCGTTGTAATCGGGCGAGTTTCTACTTTCAGATGCAACAGGCATTTCTCGATTTTCTCAATCCGGTCGCGAGATATAGGAGTTTGAAGTGAAGGAATGGTTGAGAAATCATCAAAATTTTCGCAAGTCTGATACTCGAAACCAATAACTGCTATGGCCTAGGGGAAAAATAAACACACCGTTCTAATCGGGCGAGTTTCTACTTTCAGATGCAACAGGAATTTCTCGATTTCCTCAATCCGTTCGCGAGATATAGGAGTTTGAAGTGAAGGAATGGTTGAGAACCCATCAAAATATTCGCAAGTCTGATATCGAAACCAATAACTACAATGGCCTAGGGGAAAAATACACATACCGTTGTAATCGGCAGAGTTTCTACTTTCAGATGCCACAGGAATTCCTCGATTTCCTCAGTCCGTTCGCGAGATATAGGAGTTTGAAGTAAAGGAATGGTTGAGAAACCATCAAAATTTTCGCAATTCTGATGCTAGAAACGAATAACTGGAAAGGCCTAGGGGAAAAATACACCTACCGTTGTAATCGGGCGAGTTTCTACTTTCAGATGCAACAGGAATTTCTCGAGTTCGTCAATCCGTTCGCGAGATATGGGAGATTGAAGTTAAGGAATGGTTGAGAAACCATCAAAATATTCGCAAGTCTGATACTCGAAACCAATAACTACAATGGCCTAGGGGAAAAATACACATACCGTTGTAATCGGGCGAGATTCTTCTTTCAGATGCAACAGGAATTTCTCGAGTTCGTCAATCCGTTCGCGAGATATGGGAGTTTGAAGTTAAGGAATGGTTGAGAAACCATCAAAATATTCGCAAGTCTGGTACTCGAAACCAATAACTACAATGGCCTAGGGGAAAAATACACATACCGTTGTAATCGGGCGAGTTTCTACATTCAGATGCCACAGGAATTCCTCGATCTCCTCAATCCGTTCGCGAGATATAGAAGTTGGAAGTAAAGGAATGGTTGAGAAACCATCAAAATTTTTGCAAGTCTGATACTCGAAACGAATAACTACTATGTCCTAGATCATAAATACACATACCGTTGTAGTCGGGCGAGTTTCTACTTTCAGATGCAGCAGCAATTTCTCGATTTCCTCAATCCGTTCGCGAAATATGGGTGTTTGAAGTTAAGGAATGGTTGTGAAACCGTCCAAATTATCGCAAGTCTGGTACACGAAACCAATAACTACTATGGCCTTGGGGAAAAATACACATACCGTTGTAATCGGGCGAGTTTCTACTTTCAGATGCAACAGGAATTTTTCGATTGCCTCAATCCGATCGCGAGATATAGGAGTTTGAAGTGAAGGAATGGTTGAGAAATCATCAAAATTTTCGCAAGTCTGATACTCGAAACCAATAACTGGAATGGCCTAGGTGAAAAGTACACACACCATTGTAATCGGGCGGGTTTCTGCTTTCAGATGCGTCAGGAATTTCTCGATTTCGTCAATCCGTTCGCGAGATATGGGAGTTTGAAGTTAAGGAATGGTTGAGAAACCATCCAAATTTTCGCAAGTCTGATACACGAAACCAATAACTACTATGGCCTTGGGGAAAAATACACATACCCCTGTAATCGGGCGAGTTTCTGCTTTCAGATGCAACAGGAATTTCCCGAATTAGTCCATCCGTTCGCGAGATATGGTTGTTTGAAGTTAAGGAATGGATGAGAAACCATCAAAATTTTCGCATGTCTGATACTCGAAACCAATAACTACAATAGCCTAGCGGAACAATACACATACCGCTGTAGTCGGGCGTGTTTCTGCTATCAGATGCAACAGGAATTTCTCGAGTTAGTCAATCCGTTCGCGAGATATGGGAGTTTGAAGTTAAGGAATGGTTGAGAAACCATCAAAATTTTCGCAAGTCTGGTACTCGAAACCAATTACTACAATGTCCTAGGGGAAAAATACACATACCGTTGTAATCGCGTGAGCTTCTACTTTCAGATGCAACAGGAATTTCTCGATTTCCTCAATCCGATCGCGAGATATAGGAGTTTGAAGTGAAGGAATGGTTGAGAAACCATCAAAATATTCGCAGGTCTGATACTCGAAGCCAATAACCACTATGGCCTAGGGGAAAAATACACATACCGTTGTAATCGGGCGAGTTTCCACTTTCAGATGCAACAGCAATTTCTCGATTTCCTCAATCCGTTCGCGAAATATGGGAGTTTGAAGTTAAGGAATGGTTGAGAAGCCATCCAAATTTTCGCAAGTCTGGTACACGAAACCAATAACTACTATGGCCTTGGGGAAAAATACACATACCGTTGTAATCGGGCGAGTTTCTACTTTCAGATGCAACAGGCATTTCTCGATTTCCTCAATCCGTTCGCGAAATATGGGAGTTTGAAGTTAAGGAATGGTTGAGAAACCATACAAATTTTCGCAAGTCTGATACTCCAAACCAGTAACTACTATGGCCTAGAGGAAAAATGCACATACCGCTGTAGTCGGGCGTGTTTCTGCTATCAGATGCAACAGGAATTTCTCGAGTTCGTCAATCCGTTCGCGAAATATCGGAGTTTGGAGTTAAGGGATGGTTGAGAAACCATCAAAATTTTCGCAATTCTGATGCTAGAAACGATTAACTGGAATGGCCTAGGGGAAAAATACACATACCGTTGTAATCGGGCGAGTTTCTACTTTCAGATGCGACAGGATTTTCTCGATTTCCTCAATCCGTTCGCGAGATATAGGAGTTCGAAGTGAAGGAATGGTTGGGAAACCATCAAAATTTTCGCACGTCTGATACTCGAAGCCAATAACTACTATAGCCTAGGGGAAAAATACACATACCGTTGGAATCGGGCGAGTTTCTTCTTTCAGATGCAACAGGAATTTCTCGAGTTCGTCAATCCGTTCGCGAGATATGAGAGTTTGAAGTTAAGGAATGGTTGAGAAACCATCAAAATTTTCGCAATTCTGATGCTAGAAACGAATAACTGGAATGACCTAGGGGAAAAGTTCACACACCATTCTAATCGGTCGAGTTTCTACTTTCAGATGCAACAGGAAATAATCGAGTTCGTCAATCCGTTCGCGAGATATGGGAGTTAGAAGTTAAGGAATGCTTGAGAAACCATGAAAATTTTCGCAAGTCTGATACTCGAAACCAATAACCACAAAGGCCTAGGGCAAAAATACACATACCTTTGTAATCGGGCGAGTTTCTACTTTCAGATGCAACAGGAATTTCTCGAGCTCGTCAATCCGTTCGCGAGATATGGGAGTTTGAAGTTAAGGAATGGTTGAGAAACCATCATAATTTTCGCAATTCTGATGCTAGAAACGAATAACTGGAATGACCTAGGGGAAAAGTTCACACACCATTCTAATCGGTCGAGTTTCTACTTTCAGATGCAACAGGAAATAATCGAGTTCGTCAATCCGTTCTCGAGATATGGGAGTTAGAAGTTAAGGAATGCTTGAGAAACCATCAAAATTTTCGCAAGTCCGATACTCGAAACCAGTAACTACAAAGGCCTAGGGGAAAAATACACATACCATTGTAATCGGGCGAGTTTCTACTTTCAGATGCAACAGGAATTTCTCGAGCTCGTCAATCCGTTCGCGAGATATGGGAGTTTGAAGTTAAGGAATGGTTGAGAAACCATCAAAATTTTCGCAAGTCTGATACTCCAAACCAATAACTACTATGCCCTAGGGCAAAAATAGACATACCGTTGTAATCGGACGAGTTTCTGGTTTCAGATGCAACAGGAATTTCTCGAGTTCGTCAATCCGTTCGCGAGATATGGGAGTTTCAAGTTAAGGAAAGGTTGAGAAACCATCAAAATTTTCGCAATTCTGATGCTAGAAACGAATAACTGGAATGACCTGGCGGAAAAGTACACACACCATTGTAATCGGTCGACTTTCTACTTTCATATGCAACAGGAAATAATCGAGTTCGTCAATCCGTTCGCGATATATGGGAGTCTGAAGTTAAGGAATGCTTGAGAATCCATCAAAATTTTCGCAAGTCTGATACTCGAAACCAATAACTACAAAGGCCTAGGGGAAAAATACACATACCTTTGTAATCGGGCGCGTTTCTACTTTCAGAATCAACAGGAATTTCTCGAGCTCGACAATCCGTTCGCGAGATATGGGAGTTTGAAGTTAAGGAATGGTTGAGAAACCATCAAAATTTTCGCAAATCTGATACTCGAAACCAATAGCTGGAACGGCCTAGGGGAAAAGTACACACACCATTGTAATCGGGCAAGTTTCTACTTTCAGATGCAACAGGAACTTCTCGAGATCGCCAATCCGTTCGCGAGGTATCGGAGTTTGAAGTTAAGGAATGGTTGAGAAACCATCAAAATTTTCGCAAGTCTGATACACGAAACCAGTAACTACTACGGCTTAGGGCAAAAATTCACATACCGTTGTAATCGGACGAGTTTCTGGTTTCAGATGCAACAGGAATTTCTCGAGTTCGTCAATCCATTCGCGAGATATGGGAGTTTGAAACTAAGGAACGGTTGAGTAACCATCAAAATTTTCGCAAGTCTGATACTCGAAACCAATAACTACAAAGGCTTAGGGGTAAAATACACATACCTTTGTAATCGGGCGAGTTTCTGCTTTCAGATGCAACAGGAATTTCTCGAGGTCGTCAATCCGTTCGCGAGATATGGGAGTTTGAAATTAAGGAATGGTTGAGAAACCATCACAATTTTCGCAAGTCTGATACTCGAAACCAATAACTACTATGGCCTAGGGGAAAAATACACATACCTTTGTAATCGCGCGAGTTTCTACTTTCAGATGCAACAGGAATTTCTCGAGTTCGTCAATCCGTTCGCGAGATATGGGAGTTTGAAGTTAAGGAATGGTCGAGAAACCATCACAATTTTCGCAAGTCTGATACTCGAAACCAATAACTACTATGGCGTAGGGGAAAAATACACATACCTATGTAAACGGGCGACTTTCTACTTTCAGATGCAACAGGAATATCTCGAGTTCGTCAATCCGTTCGCGAGATATGGGAGTTTGAAGTTAAGGAACGGTTGAGGGACCATCAAAATTTTGGCAATTCCGATGCTAGAAACGAATAACTGGAATGACCTAGGGGAAAAGTACACACACCATTGTAATCGGTCGAGACTCTACTTTCAGATGCAACAGGAAATAATCGAGTTCGTCAATCCGTTCCCGAGATATGGGAGTTTGAAGTTAAGGAATGCTTGAGACACCATCAAAATTTTCGCAGGTCTGATACTCGAAACCAATAACTACTATGGCCTAGGGCAAAAATACACATACCGTTGTAATCGGAAGAGTCTCTGCTTTCAGATGCAACAGGAATTACTCGAGTTCGTCAATCCGTTCGCGAGGTATGGGAGTTTGAAGTTAAGGAATGGTTGAGAGACCATCACAATTTTCGCAAGTCTGATATTCGAAACCAATAACTACGATGGCCTAGGGGAAAAATACATATACCTTTGTAATCGGGCGAGTTTCTACTTTCAGATGCAACAGGAATTTCTCGAGTTCGTCAATCCGTTCGCGAGATATGGGAGTTCGAAGTTAAGGAATGCTTGAGAAACCATCAAAATTTTCGCAAGTCTGATACTCGAAACCAATAACTACTATGCCCTAGGGCAAAAATAGACATACCGTTGTAATCGGGCGAGTTTCTGCTTTCAGATGCAATAGGAAATTCTCGAGTTCGTTAGTCCGCTCGCGAGATATGGGAGTTTGATGTTAAGGAATGGTTGAGAAACCATCAAAATTTTCGCAAGTCTGTTACTCGAAACCAATAACTGGAATGGCCTAGGGGAAAAGTTCACACACCGTTGTAATGGGGCGAGTTTATACTTTCAGATGCAACCGGAATTTCTCGAGTTCGTCAATCCGTTCGCGAGATATGGGAGTTTGAAGTTAAGGAATGGTTGAGAAACCATCAAAATTTTCGCAATTCTGATGCTAGAAACGAATAACTGGAATGACCTGGGGGAAAAGTACACACAACATTGTAATCGGTCGACTTTCTACTTTCAGATGCAGCAGGAATTTCTCGAGTTCGTTAGTCCGCTCGCGAGATATGGGAGTTTGAAGTTAAGGAATGGTTGAGAAACCATCAAAATTTTCGCAAGTCTGATACTCGAAACCAATAACTACAAAGGCCTAGGGGAAAAATACACATACCTTTGTAATCGGGCGAGTTTCTACTTTCAGATGCAACAGGAATTTCTCGAGCACGTCAATCCGTTCGCGAGATATGGGAGTTCGAAGTTACGGATTGGTTGAGAAACCATCAAAATTTTCGCAATTCTGATGCCAGAAACGAATAACTGGAATGACCTGGCGGAAAAGTACACACCCCATTGTAATCGGTCGACTTTCTACTTTCATATGCAACAGGAAATAATCGAGTTCGTCAATCCGTTCGCGATATATGGGAGTTTGAAGTAAAGGAATGCTTGAGAAACCATCAAAATTTTCGCAAGTCTGATACCCGAAACCAATAACTACAAAGGCCTAGGGGAAAAATACACATACCTTTGTAATCGGGCGAGTTTCTACTTTCAGATGCAACAGGAACTTCTCGAGCTCGTCAATCCGTTCGCGAGATATGGGAGTTTGAAGTTAAGGAATGGTTGAGAAACCATCAAAGTTTTCGCAATTCTGATGCTAGAAACGAATAACTAGAATGACCTAGGGGAAAAGTTCACACACGATTCTAATCGGTCGAGTTTCTACTTTCAGGTGCAACAGGAAATAATCGTGTTCGTCAATCCGTTCGCGAGATATGGGAGTTTGAATTTAAGGAATGCTTGAGAAACCATCAAAATTTTCGCAAGTCTGATACTCGAAACCAATAACTACTATGCCCCAGGGCAAAAATAGACATGCCGTTGTAATCGGACGAGTTTCTACTTTCAGATGCAACAGGAATTTCTCGAGTTCGTCAATCCGTCCGCGAGATATGGGAGTTTGAAGATAAGGAATGGTTGAGAATCCATCAAAATTTTCGCAAGTTTGATACTCGAAACCAATAACTACAATGGCCTAGGGCAAAAATAGACATACCGTTGTAATCGGGCGAGTTTCTGCTTTCAGATGCAATAGGAAATTCTCGAGTTCGTTAGTCCGCTCGCGAGATATGGGAATTTGAAGTTAAGGAATGGTTGAGAAACCATCAAAATTTTCGCAAGTCTGTTACTCGAAACCAATAACTGGAATGACCTAGGGGAAAAGTACACACACCATTGTAATGGGGCGAGTTTCTACTTTCAGACGCAACACGAATTCCTCGAGTTCGTCAATTCGTTCGCGAGATATGGGAGTTTGAAGTTAAGGAATGGTTGAGAGACCATCACAATTTTCGCAATTCTGATGCTAGAAACGAATAACAGGGATGACCTAGGGGAAAAGTACACACACCATTGTAATCGGACGACTTTCTACTTTCAGATGCAACAAGAAATAATCCAGTTCGTCAATCCGTTCGCGAGATATGGGAGTGTGAAGTTAAGGAATGGTTGACAAACCATCAAAATTTTCGCAAGTGTGATACTCGAAACCAATAACTGGAATGGCCTAGGGGAAAAGTTCACACACGATTCTAATCGGTCGAGTTTCTACTTTCAGGTGCAACAGGAAATAATCGTGTTCGTCAATCCGTTCGCGAGATATGGGAGTTTGAATTTAAGGAATGCTTGAGAAACCATCAAAATTTTCGCAAGTCTGATACTCGAAACCAATAACTACTATGCCCCAGGGCAAAAATAGACATGCCGTTGTAATCGGACGAGTTTCTACTTTCAGATGCAACAGGAATTTCTCGAGTTCGTCAATCCGTCCGCGAGATATGGGAGTTTGAAGATAATGAATGGTTGAGAATCCATCAAAATTTTCGCAAGTTTGATACTCGAAACCAATAACTACAATGGCCTAGGGCAAAAATACACATACCGTTGTAATCGGGCGAGTTTCTGCTTTCAGATGCAATAGGAAATTCTCGAGTTCGTTAGTCCGCTCGCGAGATATGGGAATTTGAAGTTAAGGAATGGTTGAGAAACCATCAAAATTTTCGCAAGTCTGTTACTCGAAACCAATAACTGGAATGACCTAGGGGAAAAGTACACACACCATTGTAATGGGGCGAGTTTCTACTTTCAGACGCAACACGAATTCCTCGAGTTCGTCAATTCGTTCGCGAGATATGGGAGTTTGAAGTTAAGGAATGGTTGAGAGACCATCACAATTTTCGCAATTCTGATGCTAGAAACGAATAACAGGGATGACCTAGGGGAAAAGTACACACACCATAGTAATCGGACGACTTTCTACTTTCAGATGCAACAAGAAATAATCCAGTTCGTCAATCCGTTCGCGAGATATGGGAGTTTGAAGTTATGGAATGGTTGAGAGACCATCACAATTTTCGCAAGTCTTATACTCGAAACCAATAACTACTATGGCCTAGGGGAAAAATACACATACCTTTGTAATCGGATGAGTTTCTACTTTCAGATGCAACAGGAACTTCTCGAGTTCGTCAATCCGTCCGCGAGATATGGGAGTTTGAAGATAAGGAATGGTTGAGAAACCAACAAAATTTTCGCAATTCTGATACTCGAAACCAATAACTACTATGGCCTAGGGCAAAAATACACACACCATTGTAATCGGGCGAGTTTCTACTTTCAGATGCAACAGGAATTTCTCGAGTTCGTCATTCCGTTCGCGAGATATGGGTGTATGCAGGTAAGGAAAGCTTGAGAAACCATCAAAATTTTCGCAAGTCTGATACTCGAAACCAATAACTACTATGGCCTAGGGCAAAAATACACACACCTTTGTAATCAGGCGAGTTTCTACTTTCAGATGCAACAGGAATTTCTCGAGTTCGTCAATCCGTTCGCGAGATATGGGAGTTTGAAGTTAAGGAATGCTTGAGAAACCATCAAAATTTTCGCAAGTCTGATACTCGAAACCAATAACCACAATGGCCTAGGGGAAAAATACACATACCGTTGTAATCGGGCGAGTTTCTGCTTTCCGATGCAATAGGAAATTCTCGAGTTCTTCAATCCGTTCGCGAGATATGGGAGTTTGAAGTTAAGGAATGGTTGAGAAACCATCAAAATTTTCGCTGGTCTGATACTCGAAACCAATAACTGGAATGGCCTAGGGCAAAAATACACACACTATTGTAATCGGGCGAGTTTCTACTTTCAGATGCAACAGGAATTCGTCGAGTTCGTCATTCCGTTCGCGAGATATGGGTGTATGAAGGTAAGGAATGGTTGAGAAACCATCAAAATTTTCGCAAGTCTGATACTCGAAACCAATAACTACATAGGCTTAGGGGAAAAATGCACATACCGTTGTAATCGGGAGAGTTTCTTCTTCCAGATGCAACCGGAATTTCTCGTGTTCGTCAATCCGTTCGCAAGATATGGGAGTTTGAAGTTAAGGAATGGTTGAGAAACCATCACAATTTTCGCAAATCTGATACTCGAAACCAATAACTACTATGGCCTAGGGAAAAAATACACATACCTTTGTAATCGGGCGTGTTTCTACTTTCAGATGCAATAGGAATTTCTTGAGGTCGTCAATCCGTTCGCGTGATATGGGAGTATGAAGTTGAGGAACGGTTGAGAAACCATCAAAATTTTCGCAATTCTGATGCTAGAAACGAGTAACTCGAATGACCTAGGGGAAAAGTACAAACACCACTGTAATCGGGCAAGTTTCTACTTTCAGAGGCGACAGGAACTTCTCGAGTTCGCCAATCCGTTCGCGAGGTATCGGAGTTTGAAGTTAAGGAATGGTTGAGTAACCATCAAAATTTTTGCAAGTCTGATACTCGAAACCAATAACTACAATGGCCTAGGGGAAAAATACACATACCGTTGTAATCGGGCGAGTTTCTAATTTCAGATGCAGCAGGAATTTCTCGAGTTCGTCAATCCGTTCGCGAGATATGGGAGTTTGAAGTTAAGGAATGGTTGAGAAACCATCAAAATATTCGCAAGTGTGATACTCGAAACCAATAACTGGAATGGCCCAGGGGAAAAGTACACATACCGTTGTAATCGGACGAGTTTCTGGTTTCAGATGTAACAGGAATTTCTCGAGTTCGTCAATCCGTTCGCGAGATATGGGAGTTTGAAGTTAAGGAATGGTTGAGAAACCATCAAAATTTTCGCAAGTGTGATACTCGAAACCACTAATTACAATGGCCTAGGGGAAAAATAAACACACCATTGTAATCGGGCGAGTTTCTACTTTCAGATGCAACAGGAATTTCTCGAGTTCGTCATTCCGTTCGCAAGATATGGGTGCTTGAAGTTAAGGAATGTTTGAGAAACCATAAAAATTTTCGCTGGTCTGATACTCCAAACCAATAACTTCAATGGCCTAGGGGAAAAATACACATACCGTTGTAATCAGGCGAGGTTCTGCTTTCAGATGCAACAGGAATTTCTCGAGTTCGTCAATCTGTTCGCGAGATATGGGAGTTTGAAGTTAAGGAATGGTTGAGAAACCAACAAAATTTTCGAAAGTCTGATGCTCGAAACCGAAAACTGGAATGGGCCAGGGGAAAAGTACACACACCATTGTAATCGGGCGAGTTTCTACTTTCAGATGCAACAGGAATTTCTCGAGTTCGTCAACCGTTCGCGAGATATGGGAGTTTGAAGTTAGGGAATGGTTGAGAAACCAACAAAATTTTCGCAAGTCTGATACTCGAAACCAATAACTACTATGGCCTAGGGCACAAATACACATACCGTTGTAATCGGGCGAGTTTCTAATTTCAGATGCAGCAGGAATTTCTCGAGTTCGTCAATCCGTTCGCGAGATATGGGAGTTTGAAGTTAAGGAATGGTTGAGAAACCATCAAAATTTTCGCAAGTGTGATACTCGAAACCACTAATTACAATGGCCTAGGGGAAAAATACACACACCATTGTAATCGGGCGAGTTTCTGCTTTCAGATGCAACAGGAATTTCTCCAGTTCGTCAATCTGTTCGCGAGATATGGGAGTTTGAAGTTAAGGAATGGTTGAGAAACCAACAAAATTTTCGCAAGTCTGATACTCGAAACCAATAACTACAAAGGCCTAGGGGAAAAATACACATACCGTTGTAATCGGGCGAGTTTCTAATTTCAGATGCAGCAGGAATTTCTCGAGTTCGTCAATCCGTTCGCGAGATATGGGAGTTTGAAGTTAAGGAATGGTTGAGAAACCATCCAAATTTTCGCAAGTGTGATACTCGAAATCACTAATTACAATGGCCTAGGGGAAAAATACACACACCATTGTAATCGGGCGAGTTTCTACTTTCAGATGCAACAGGAATTTCTCGAGTTCGTCATTCCGTTCGCAAGATATGGGTGCTTGAAGTTAAGGAATGTTTGAGAAATCATCAAAATTTTCGCTGGTCTGATACTCCAAACCAATAACTTCAATGGCCTAGGGGAAAAATACACATACCGTTGTAATCAGGCGAGTTTCTGCTTTCAGATGCAGCAGGAATTTCTCGAGTTCGTCAATCTGTTCGCGAGATATGGGAGTTTGAAGTTAAGGAATGGTTGAGAAACCAACAAAATTTTCGAAAGTCTGATGCTCGAAACCAATAACAACTACGGCCTAGGGCAAAAATTCACATACCATTGTAATCGGACGAGTTTCTGTTTCAAATGCAACAGGAATATCTCGAGTTCGTGAATCTGTTCGCGAGATATGGGAGTTTGAAGTTAAGGAATGGTTGGGAAACCATCAAAATTTTCGCTGGTTTGATACTCGAAACCAATAACTGGAATGGCCTAGGGGAAAAGTACACACACCATTGTAATCGGGCGAGTTTCTACTTTCAGATGCAACAGGAATTTCTCGAGTTCGTCAATCCGTTCGCGAGATATGGGAGTTTGAAGTTAAGAAATGGTTGAGAAACCATCAAAATTTTCGCTGGTCTGATACTCGAAACCGAAAACTGGAATGGGCTAGGGGAAAAGTACACACACCATTGTAATCGGGCGAGTTTCTACTTTCAGATGCAACAGGAATTTCTCGAGTTCGTCAACCGTTCGCGAGATATGGGAGTTTGAAGTTAGGGAATGGTTGAGAAACCAACAAAATTTTCGCAAGTCTGATACTCGAAACCAATAACTACTATGGCCTAGGGCAAAAATACACATACCGTTGTAATCGGGCGAGCTACTGCTTTGAGATGCAATAGGAATTTCTCGAGTTCGTCAATCCTTTCGCGAGATATGGGAGTTTGAAGTTAAGGAACGGTTGAGAAACCATCAAAATTTTCGCAATTCTGATACTCGAAACCAATAACTACAAAGGCCTAGGGGAAAATATACATACCGTTGTAATCGGGCGAGTTTCTAATTTCAGATGCAGCAGGAATTTCTCGAGTTCGTCAATCCGTTCGCGAGATATGGGAGTTTGAAGTTAAGGAATGGTTGAGAAACCATCAAAATTTTCGCAAGTGTGATACTCGAAACCACTAATTACAATGGCCTAGGGGAAAAATACACACACCATTGTAATCGGGCGAGTTTCTGCTTTCAGATGCAACAGGAATTTCTCCAGTTCGTCAATCTGTTCGCGAGATATGGGAGTTTGAAGTTAAGGAATGGTTGAGAAACCAACAAAATTTTCGAAAGTCTGATGCTCGAAACCAATAACAACTACGGCCTAGGGCAAAAATTCACATACCATTGTAATCGGACGAGTTTCTGTTTCAAATGCAACAGGAATTTCTCGAGTACGTCAATCTGTTCGCGAGATATGGGAGTTTGAAGTTAAGGAATGGTTGAGAAACCATCAAAATTTTCGCTGGGCTGATACTCGAAACCGAAAACTGGAATGGGCTAGGGGAAAAGTACACACACCATTGTAATCGGGCGAGTTTCTACATTCAGATGCAACAGGAATTTCTCGAGTTCGTCAACCGTTCGCGAGATATGGGAGTTTGAAGTTAAGGAATGGTTGAGAAACCATCAAAATTTTCGCAAGTGTGATACTCGAAACCACTAATTACAATGGCCTAGGGGAAAAATACACACACCATTGTAATCGGGCGAGTTTCTACTTTCAGATGAAACAGGAATTTCTCGAGTTCGTCATTCCGTTCGCAAGATATGGGTGCTTGAAGTTAAGGAATGTTTGAGAAACCATCAAAATTTTCGCTGGTCTGATACCCCAAACCAATAACTTCAATGGCCTAGGGGAAAAATACACATACCGTTGTAATCAGGCGAGTTTCTGCTTTCAGATGCATCAGGACTTTCTCGAGTTCGTCAATCTGTTCGCGAGATATGGGAGTTTGAAGTTAAGGAATGTTTGAGAAACCAACAAAATTTTCGAAAGTCTGATGCTCGAAACCAATAACAACTACGGCCTAGGGCAAAAATTCACATACCATTGTAATCGGACGAGTTTCTGTTTCAAATGCAACAGGAATTTCTCGAGTTCGTCAATCTGTTCGCGAGATATGGGAGTTTGAAGTTAAGGAATGGTTGGGAAACAATCAAAATTTTCGCTGGTTTGATACTCGAAACCAATAACTGGAATTGCCTAGGGGAAAAGTACACACACCATTGTAATCGGGCGAGTTTCTACTTTCAGATGCAACAGGAATTTCTCGAGTTCGTCAATCCGTTCGCGAGATATGGGAGTTTGAAGTTAAGGAATGGTTGAGAAACCATCAAAATTTTCGCTGGTCTGATACTCGAAACCGATAACTGGAATGGGCTAGGGGAAAAGTACACACACCATTGTAATCGGGCGTGTTTCTACTTTCAGATGCAACAGGAATTTCTCGAGTTCGTCAACCGTTCGCGAGATATGGGAGTTTGAAGTTAAGGAACGGTTGAGAAACCATCAAAATTTTCGCAATTCTGATACTCGAAACCAATAACTACGAAGGCCTAGGGGAAAATATACATACCGTTGTAATCGGGCGAGTTTCTAATTTCAGATGCAGCAGGAATTTCTCGAGTTCGTCAATCCGTTCGCGAGATATGGGAGTTTGAAGTTAGGGAATGGTTGAGAAACCATCAAAATTTTCGCAGGTCTGATACTCGAAACCAATAACTGGAATGGCCTAGGGCAAAAATACACATACCGTTGTAATCGGGCGAGCTACTGCTTTGAGATGCAATAGGAATTTCTCGAGTTCGTCAATCCTTTCGCGAGATATGGGAGTTTGAAGTTAAGGAACGGTTGAGAAACCATCAAAATTTTCGCAAGTCTGATACTCGAAACCAATAACTACTATGGCCTAGGGCACAAATACACATACCGTTGTAATCGGGCGAGCTACTGCTTTGAGATGCAATAGGAATTTCTCGAGTTCGTCAATCCTTTCGCGAGATATGGGAGTTTGAAGTTAAGGAACGGTTGAGAAACCATCAAAATTTTCGCAAGTCTGATACTCGAAACCAATAACTACAAAGGCCTAGGGGAAAAATACACATACCGTTGTAATCGGGCGAGTTTCTAATTTCAGATGCAGCAGGAATTTCTCGAGTTCGTCAATCCGTTCGCGAGATATGGGAGTTTGAAGTTAAGGAATGGTTGAGAAACCATCAAAATTTTCGCAAGTGTGATACTCGAAACCACTAATTACAATGGCCTAGGGGAAAAATACACACACCATTGTAATCGGGCGAGTTTCTGCTTTCAGATGCAACAGGAATTTCTCCAGTTCGTCAATCTGTTCGCGAGATATGGGAGTTTGAAGTTAAGGAATGGTTGAGAAACCAACAAAATTTTCGAAAGTCTGATGCTCGAAACCAATAACAACTACGGCCTAGGGCAAAAATTCACATACCATTGTAATCGAACGAGTTTCTGTTTCAAATGCAACAGGAATTTCTCGAGTACGTCAATCTGTTCGCGAGATATGGGAGTTTGAAGTTAAGGAATGGTTGAGAAACCATCAAAATTTTCGCTGGGCTGATACCCCAAACCAATAACTTCAATGGCCTAGGGGAAAAATACACATACCGTTGTAATCAGGCGAGTTTCTGCTTTCAGATGCATCAGGACTTTCTCGAGTTCGTCAATCTGTTCGCGAGATATGGGAGTTTGAAGTTAAGGAATGTTTGAGAAACCAACAAAATTTTCGAAAGTCTGATGCTCGAAACCAATAACAACTACGGCCTAGGGCAAAAATTCACATACCATTGTAATCGAACGAGTTTCTGTTTCAAATGCAACAGGAATTTCTCGAGTACGTCAATCTGTTCGCGAGATATGGGAGTTTGAAGTTAAGGAATGGTTGAGAAACCATCAAAATTTTCGCTGGGCTGATACTCGAAACCGAAAACTGGAATGGGCTAGGGGAAAAGTACACACACCATTGTAATCGGGCGAGTTTCTACATTCAGATGCAACAGGAATTTCTCGAGTTCGTCAACCGTTCGCGAGATATGGGAGTTTGAAGTTAAGGAATGGTTGAGAAACCATCAAAATTTTCGCAAGTGTGATACTCGAAACCACTAATTACAATGGCCTAGGGGAAAAATACACACACCATTGTAATCGGGCGAGTTTCTACTTTCAGATGAAACAGGAATTTCTCGAGTTCGTCATTCCGTTCGCAAGATATGGGTGCTTGAAGTTAAGGAATGTTTGAGAAACCATCAAAATTTTCGCTGGTCTGATACCCCAAACCAATAACTTCAATGGCCTAGGGGAAAAATACACATACCGTTGTAATCAGGCGAGTTTCTGCTTTCAGATGCATCAGGACTTTCTCGAGTTCGTCAATCTGTTCGCGAGATATGGGAGTTTGAAGTTAAGGAATGTTTGAGAAACCAACAAAATTTTCGAAAGTCTGATGCTCGAAACCAATAACTGGAATGGCCCAGGGGAAAAGTACACATACCGTTGTAATCGGACGAGTTTCTGGTTTCAGATGTAACAGGAATTTCTCGAGTTCGTCAATCCGTTCGCGAGATATGGGAGTTTGAAGTTAAGGAATGGTTGAGAAACCATCAAAATTTTCGCAAGTGTGATACTCGAAACCACTAATTACAATGGCCTAGGGGAAAAATAAACACACCATTGTAATCGGGCGAGTTTCTACTTTCAGATGCAACAGGAATTTCTCGAGTTCGTCATTCCGTTCGCAAGATATGGGTGCTTGAAGTTAAGGAATGTTTGAGAAACCATAAAAATTTTCGCTGGTCTGATACTCCAAACCAATAACTTCAATGGCCTAGGGGAAAAATACACATACCGTTGTAATCAGGCGAGGTTCTGCTTTCAGATGCAACAGGAATTTCTCGAGTTCGTCAATCTGTTCGCGAGATATGGGAGTTTGAAGTTAAGGAATGGTTGAGAAACCAACAAAATTTTCGAAAGTCTGATGCTCGAAACCGAAAACTGGAATGGGCCAGGGGAAAAGTACACACACCATTGTAATCGGGCGAGTTTCTACTTTCAGATGCAACAGGAATTTCTCGAGTTCGTCAACCGTTCGCGAGATATGGGAGTTTGAAGTTAGGGAATGGTTGAGAAACCAACAAAATTTTCGCAAGTCTGATACTCGAAACCAATAACTACTATGGCCTAGGGCACAAATACACATACCGTTGTAATCGGGCGAGTTTCTAATTTCAGATGCAGCAGGAATTTCTCGAGTTCGTCAATCCGTTCGCGAGATATGGGAGTTTGAAGTTAAGGAATGGTTGAGAAACCATCAAAATTTTCGCAAGTGTGATACTCGAAACCACTAATTACAATGGCCTAGGGGAAAAATACACACACCATTGTAATCGGGCGAGTTTCTGCTTTCAGATGCAACAGGAATTTCTCCAGTTCGTCAATCTGTTCGCGAGATATGGGAGTTTGAAGTTAAGGAATGGTTGAGAAACCAACAAAATTTTCGCAAGTCTGATACTCGAAACCAATAACTACAAAGGCCTAGGGGAAAAATACACATACCGTTGTAATCGGGCGAGTTTCTAATTTCAGATGCAGCAGGAATTTCTCGAGTTCGTCAATCCGTTCGCGAGATATGGGAGTTTGAAGTTAAGGAATGGTTGAGAAACCATCCAAATTTTCGCAAGTGTGATACTCGAAATCACTAATTACAATGGCCTAGGGGAAAAATACACACACCATTGTAATCGGGCGAGTTTCTACTTTCAGATGCAACAGGAATTTCTCGAGTTCGTCATTCCGTTCGCAAGATATGGGTGCTTGAAGTTAAGGAATGTTTGAGAAATCATCAAAATTTTCGCTGGTCTGATACTCCAAACCAATAACTTCAATGGCCTAGGGGAAAAATACACATACCGTTGTAATCAGGCGAGTTTCTGCTTTCAGATGCAGCAGGAATTTCTCGAGTTCGTCAATCTGTTCGCGAGATATGGGAGTTTGAAGTTAAGGAATGGTTGAGAAACCAACAAAATTTTCGAAAGTCTGATGCTCGAAACCAATAACAACTACGGCCTAGGGCAAAAATTCACATACCATTGTAATCGGACGAGTTTCTGTTTCAAATGCAACAGGAATATCTCGAGTTCGTGAATCTGTTCGCGAGATATGGGAGTTTGAAGTTAAGGAATGGTTGGGAAACCATCAAAATTTTCGCTGGTTTGATACTCGAAACCAATAACTGGAATGGCCTAGGGGAAAAGTACACACACCATTGTAATCGGGCGAGTTTCTACTTTCAGATGCAACAGGAATTTCTCGAGTTCGTCAATCCGTTCGCGAGATATGGGAGTTTGAAGTTAAGAAATGGTTGAGAAACCATCAAAATTTTCGCTGGTCTGATACTCGAAACCGAAAACTGGAATGGGCTAGGGGAAAAGTACACACACCATTGTAATCGGGCGAGTTTCTACTTTCAGATGCAACAGGAATTTCTCGAGTTCGTCAACCGTTCGCGAGATATGGGAGTTTGAAGTTAGGGAATGGTTGAGAAACCAACAAAATTTTCGCAAGTCTGATACTCGAAACCAATAACTACTATGGCCTAGGGCAAAAATACACATACCGTTGTAATCGGGCGAGCTACTGCTTTGAGATGCAATAGGAATTTCTCGAGTTCGTCAATCCTTTCGCGAGATATGGGAGTTTGAAGTTAAGGAACGGTTGAGAAACCATCAAAATTTTCGCAATTCTGATACTCGAAACCAATAACTACAAAGGCCTAGGGGAAAATATACATACCGTTGTAATCGGGCGAGTTTCTAATTTCAGATGCAGCAGGAATTTCTCGAGTTCGTCAATCCGTTCGCGAGATATGGGAGTTTGAAGTTAAGGAATGGTTGAGAAACCATCAAAATTTTCGCAAGTGTGATACTCGAAACCACTAATTACAATGGCCTAGGGGAAAAATACACACACCATTGTAATCGGGCGAGTTTCTGCTTTCAGATGCAACAGGAATTTCTCCAGTTCGTCAATCTGTTCGCGAGATATGGGAGTTTGAAGTTAAGGAATGGTTGAGAAACCAACAAAATTTTCGAAAGTCTGATGCTCGAAACCAATAACAACTACGGCCTAGGGCAAAAATTCACATACCATTGTAATCGGACGAGTTTCTGTTTCAAATGCAACAGGAATTTCTCGAGTACGTCAATCTGTTCGCGAGATATGGGAGTTTGAAGTTAAGGAATGGTTGAGAAACCATCAAAATTTTCGCTGGGCTGATACTCGAAACCGAAAACTGGAATGGGCTAGGGGAAAAGTACACACACCATTGTAATCGGGCGAGTTTCTACATTCAGATGCAACAGGAATTTCTCGAGTTCGTCAACCGTTCGCGAGATATGGGAGTTTGAAGTTAAGGAATGGTTGAGAAACCATCAAAATTTTCGCAAGTGTGATACTCGAAACCACTAATTACAATGGCCTAGGGGAAAAATACACACACCATTGTAATCGGGCGAGTTTCTACTTTCAGATGAAACAGGAATTTCTCGAGTTCGTCATTCCGTTCGCAAGATATGGGTGCTTGAAGTTAAGGAATGTTTGAGAAACCATCAAAATTTTCGCTGGTCTGATACCCCAAACCAATAACTTCAATGGCCTAGGGGAAAAATACACATACCGTTGTAATCAGGCGAGTTTCTGCTTTCAGATGCATCAGGACTTTCTCGAGTTCGTCAATCTGTTCGCGAGATATGGGAGTTTGAAGTTAAGGAATGTTTGAGAAACCAACAAAATTTTCGAAAGTCTGATGCTCGAAACCAATAACAACTACGGCCTAGGGCAAAAATTCACATACCATTGTAATCGGACGAGTTTCTGTTTCAAATGCAACAGGAATTTCTCGAGTTCGTCAATCTGTTCGCGAGATATGGGAGTTTGAAGTTAAGGAATGGTTGGGAAACAATCAAAATTTTCGCTGGTTTGATACTCGAAACCAATAACTGGAATTGCCTAGGGGAAAAGTACACACACCATTGTAATCGGGCGAGTTTCTACTTTCAGATGCAACAGGAATTTCTCGAGTTCGTCAATCCGTTCGCGAGATATGGGAGTTTGAAGTTAAGGAATGGTTGAGAAACCATCAAAATTTTCGCTGGTCTGATACTCGAAACCGATAACTGGAATGGGCTAGGGGAAAAGTACACACACCATTGTAATCGGGCGTGTTTCTACTTTCAGATGCAACAGGAATTTCTCGAGTTCGTCAACCGTTCGCGAGATATGGGAGTTTGAAGTTAAGGAACGGTTGAGAAACCATCAAAATTTTCGCAATTCTGATACTCGAAACCAATAACTACGAAGGCCTAGGGGAAAATATACATACCGTTGTAATCGGGCGAGTTTCTAATTTCAGATGCAGCAGGAATTTCTCGAGTTCGTCAATCCGTTCGCGAGATATGGGAGTTTGAAGTTAGGGAATGGTTGAGAAACCATCAAAATTTTCGCAGGTCTGATACTCGAAACCAATAACTGGAATGGCCTAGGGCAAAAATACACATACCGTTGTAATCGGGCGAGCTACTGCTTTGAGATGCAATAGGAATTTCTCGAGTTCGTCAATCCTTTCGCGAGATATGGGAGTTTGAAGTTAAGGAACGGTTGAGAAACCATCAAAATTTTCGCAAGTCTGATACTCGAAACCAATAACTACTATGGCCTAGGGCACAAATACACATACCGTTGTAATCGGGCGAGCTACTGCTTTGAGATGCAATAGGAATTTCTCGAGTTCGTCAATCCTTTCGCGAGATATGGGAGTTTGAAGTTAAGGAACGGTTGAGAAACCATCAAAATTTTCGCAAGTCTGATACTCGAAACCAATAACTACAAAGGCCTAGGGGAAAAATACACATACCGTTGTAATCGGGCGAGTTTCTAATTTCAGATGCAGCAGGAATTTCTCGAGTTCGTCAATCCGTTCGCGAGATATGGGAGTTTGAAGTTAAGGAATGGTTGAGAAACCATCAAAATTTTCGCAAGTGTGATACTCGAAACCACTAATTACAATGGCCTAGGGGAAAAATACACACACCATTGTAATCGGGCGAGTTTCTGCTTTCAGATGCAACAGGAATTTCTCCAGTTCGTCAATCTGTTCGCGAGATATGGGAGTTTGAAGTTAAGGAATGGTTGAGAAACCAACAAAATTTTCGAAAGTCTGATGCTCGAAACCAATAACAACTACGGCCTAGGGCAAAAATTCACATACCATTGTAATCGAACGAGTTTCTGTTTCAAATGCAACAGGAATTTCTCGAGTACGTCAATCTGTTCGCGAGATATGGGAGTTTGAAGTTAAGGAATGGTTGAGAAACCATCAAAATTTTCGCTGGGCTGATACTCGAAACCGAAAACTGGAATGGGCTAGGGGAAAAGTACACACACCATTGTAATCGGGCGAGTTTCTACATTCAGATGCAACAGGAATTTCTCGAGTTCGTCAACCGTTCGCGAGATATGGGAGTTTGAAGTTAAGGAATGGTTGAGAAACCATCAAAATTTTCGCAAGTGTGATACTCGAAACCACTAATTACAATGGCCTAGGGGAAAAATACACACACCATTGTAATCGGGCGAGTTTCTACTTTCAGATGAAACAGGAATTTCTCGAGTTCGTCATTCCGTTCGCAAGATATGGGTGCTTGAAGTTAAGGAATGTTTGAGAAACCATCAAAATTTTCGCTGGTCTGATACCCCAAACCAATAACTTCAATGGCCTAGGGGAAAAATACACATACCGTTGTAATCAGGCGAGTTTCTGCTTTCAGATGCATCAGGACTTTCTCGAGTTCGTCAATCTGTTCGCGAGATATGGGAGTTTGAAGTTAAGGAATGTTTGAGAAACCAACAAAATTTTCGAAAGTCTGATGCTCGAAACCAATAACAACTACGGCCTAGGGCAAAAATTCACATACCATTGTAATCGGACGAGTTTCTGTTTCAAATGCAACAGGAATTTCTCGAGTTCGTCAATCTGTTCGCGAGATATGGGAGTTTGAAGTTAAGGAATGGTTGGGAAACAATCAAAATTTTCGCTGGTTTGATACTCGAAACCAATAACTGGAATTGCCTAGGGGAAAAGTACACACACCATTGTAATCGGGCGAGTTTCTACTTTCAGATGCAACAGGAATTTCTCGAGTTCGTCAATCCGTTCGCGAGATATGGGAGTTTGAAGTTAAGGAATGGTTGAGAAACCATCAAAATTTTCGCTGGTCTGATACTCGAAACCGATAACTGGAATGGGCTAGGGGAAAAGTACACACACCATTGTAATCGGGCGTGTTTCTACTTTCAGATGCAACAGGAATTTCTCGAGTTCGTCAACCGTTCGCGAGATATGGGAGTTTGAAGTTAAGGAACGGTTGAGAAACCATCAAAATTTTCGCAATTCTGATACTCGAAACCAATAACTACAAAGGCCTAGGGGAAAATATACATACCGTTGTAATCGGGCGAGTTTCTAATTTCAGATGCAGCAGGAATTTCTCGAGTTCGTCAATCCGTTCGCGAGATATGGGAGTTTGAAGTTAGGGAATGGTTGAGAAACCATCAAAATTTTCGCAGGTCTGATACTCGAAACCAATAACTGGAATGGCCTAGGGCAAAAATACACATACCGTTGTAATCGGGCGAGCTACTGCTTTGAGATGCAATAGGAATTTCTCGAGTTCGTCAATCCTTTCGCGAGATATGGGAGTTTGAAGTTAAGGAACGGTTGAGAAACCATCAAAATTTTCGCAAGTCTGATACTCGAAACCAATAACTACTATGGCCTAGGGCACAAATACACATACCGTTGTAATCGGGCGAGCTACTGCTTTGAGATGCAATAGGAATTTCTCGAGTTCGTCAATCCTTTCGCGAGATATGGGAGTTTGAAGTTAAGGAACGGTTGAGAAACCATCAAAATTTTCGCAAGTCTGATACTCGAAACCAATAACTACAAAGGCCTAGGGGGAAAATACACATACCGTTGTAATCGGGCGAGTTTCTAATTTCAGATGCAGCAGGAATTTCTCGAGTTCGTCAATCCGTTCGCGAGATATGGGAGTTTGAAGTTAAGGAATGGTTGAGAAACCATCAAAATTTTCGCAAGTGTGATACTCGAAACCACTAATTACAATGGCCTAGGGGAAAAATACACACACCATTGTAATCGGGCGAGTTTCTGCTTTCAGATGCAACAGGAATTTCTCCAGTTCGTCAATCTGTTCGCGAGATATGGGAGTTTGAAGTTAAGGAATGGTTGAGAAACCAACAAAATTTTCGAAAGTCTGATGCTCGAAACCAATAACAACTACGGCCTAGGGCAAAAATTCACATACCATTGTAATCGAACGAGTTTCTGTTTCAAATGCAACAGGAATTTCTCGAGTACGTCAATCTGTTCGCGAGATATGGGAGTTTGAAGTTAAGGAATGGTTGAGAAACCATCAAAATTTTCGCTGGGCTGATACTCGAAACCGAAAACTGGAATGGGCTAGGGGAAAAGTACACACACCATTGTAATCGGGCGAGTTTCTACATTCAGATGCAACAGGAATTTCTCGAGTTCGTCAACCGTTCGCGAGATATGGGAGTTTGAAGTTAAGGAATGGTTGAGAAACCATCAAAATTTTCGCAAGTGTGATACTCGAAACCACTAATTACAATGGCCTAGGGGAAAAATACACACACCATTGTAATCGGGCGAGTTTCTACTTTCAGATGCAACAGGAATTTCTCGAGTTCGTCAATCCGTTCGCGAGATATGGGAGTTTGAAGTTAAGGAATGTTTGAGAAACCATCAAAATTTTCGCTGGTCTGATACTCGAAACCGATAACTGGAATGGGCTAGGGGAAAAGTACACACACCATTGTAATCGGGCGAGTTTCTACTTTCAGATGCAACAGGAATTTCTCGAGTTTGTCAACCGTTCGCGAGATATGGGAGTTTGAAGTTAAGGAATGGTTGAGAAACCAACAAAATTTTCGCAAGTCTGATACTCGAAAACAATAACTACTATGGCCTAGGGCAAAAATACACATACCGTTGTAATCGGGCGAGCTACTGCTTTGAGATGCAATAGGAATTTCTCGAGTTCGTCAATCCTTTCGCGAGATATGGGAGTTTGAAGTTAAGGAACGGTTGAGAAACCATCAAAATTTTCGCAAGTCTGATACTCGAAACCAATAACTACAAAGGCCTAGGGGAAAAATACACACACCATTGTAATCGGGCGAGTTTCTGCTTTCAGATGCAACAGGAATTTCTCGAGTTCGTCAATCCGTTCGCGAGATATGGGAGTTTGAAGTTAAGGAACGGTTGAGAAACCATCAAAATTTTCGCAAGTCTGATACTCGAAACCAATAACTACAAAGGCCTAGGGGAAAATATACATACCGTTGTAATCGGGCGAGTTTCTAATTTCAGATTCAGCAGGAATTTCTCGAGTTCGTCAATCCGTTCGCGAGATATGGGAGTTTGAAGTTAAGGAATGGTTGAGAAACCATCAAAATTTTCGCAAGTGTGATACTCGAAACCACTAATTACAATGTCCTAGGGGAAAAATACACACACCATTGTAATCGGGCGAGTTTCTACTTTCAGATGCAACAGGAATTTCTCGAGTTCGTCATTCCGTTCGCAAGATATGGGTGCTTGAAGTTAAGGAATGTTTGAGAAACCATCAAAATTTTCGCTGGTCTGATACTCCAAACCAATAACTACTATGGCCTAGGGCAAAAATACACATACCGTTATAATCGGGCGAGCTACTGCTTTGAGATGCAATAGGAATTTCTCGAGTTCGTCAATCTGTTCGCGAGATATGGGAGTTTGAAGTTAAGGAATGGTTGGGAAACCATCAAAATTTTCGCTGGTCTGATACTCGAAACCAATAACTGGAATGGCCTAGGGGAAAAGTACACACACCATTGTAATCGGGCGAGTTTCTACTTTCAGATGCAACAGGAATTTCTCGAGTTCGTCAACCATTCGCGAGATATGGGAGTTTGAAGTTAAGGAATGGTTGAGAAACCATCAAAATTTTCGCTGGTCTGATACTCGAAACCGATAACTAGAATGGCCTAGGGGAAAAGTACACACACCATTGTAATCGGGCGAGGTTCTGCTTTCAGATGCAACAGGAATTTCTCGAGTTCGTCAATCCGTTCGCGAGATATGGGAGTTTGAAGTTAAGGAATGGTTGAGAAACAATCAAAATTTTCGCTGGTCTGATACTCGAAACCGATAACTGGAATGGCCTAGGGGAAAAGTACACACACCATTGTAATCGGGCGAGTTTCTACTTTCAGATGCAACAGGAATTTCTCGAGTTCGTCATTCCGTTCGCAAGATATGGGTGCTTGAAGTTAAGGAATGTTTGAGAAACCATCAAAATTTTCGCTGGTCTGATACTCCAAACCAATAACTTCAATGGCCTAGGGGAAAAGTACACACACCATTGTAATCGGGCGAGTTTCTACTTTCAGATGCAACAGGAATTTCTCGAGTTCGTAAACCGTTCGCGAGATATGGGAGTTTGAAGTTAAGGAATGGTTGAGAAGCCAACAAAATTTTCGCAAGTCTGATACTCGAAACCAATAACTACTATGGCCTAGGGCAAAAATACACACACCGTTGTAATCGGGCGAGCTACTGCATTGAGATGCAAATGGAATTTCTCGAGTTCGTCAATCCTTTCGCGAGATATGGGAGTTTGAAGTTAAGGAACGGTTGAGAAACCATCAAAATTTTCGCAAGTCTGATACTCGAAACCAATAACTACAAAGGCCTAGGGGAAAAATACACATACCGTTGTAATCGGGCGAGTTTCTAATTTCAGATGCAGCAGGAATTTCTCGAGTTCGTCAACCGTTCGCGAGATATGGGAGTTTGAAGTTAAGGAATGGTTGAGGAACCAACAAAATTTTCGAAAGTCTGATGCTCGAAACCAATAACAACTACGGCCTAGGGCAAAAATTCACATACCATTTTAATCGGACGAGTTTCTGTTTCAAATGCAACAGGAATTTCTCGAGTTCGTCAATCTGTTCGCGAGATATGGGATTTTGAAGTTAAGGAATGGTTGGGAAACCATCAAAATTTTCGCTGGTCTGATACTCGAAACCAATAACTGGATTGGCCTAGGGGAAAAGTACACACACCATTGTAATCGGGCGAGTTTCTACTTTCAGATGCAACAGGAATTTCTCGAGTTCGTCAACCGTTCGCGAGATATGGGAGTTTGAAGTTAAGGAATGGTTGAGAAACCATCAAAATTTTCGCAAGTGTGATACTCGAAACCACTAATTACAATGGCCTAGGGGAAAAATACACACACCATTGTAATCGGGCGAGTTTCTACTTTCAGATGCAACAGGAATTTCTCGAGTTCGTCATTCCGTTCGCAAGATATGGGTGCTTGAAGTTAAGGAATGTTTGAGAAACCATCAAAATTTTCGCAGGTGTGATACTCCAAACCAATAACATTAATGGCCTAGGGGAAAAATACACATACCGTTGTAATCAGGCGAGTTTCTGCTTTCAGATGCATCAGGAATTTCTCGAGTTCGTCAATCTGTTCGCGAGATATGGGAGTTTGAAGTTAAGGAATGGTTGAGAAGCCAACAAAATTTTCGCAAGTCTGATACTCGAAACCAATAACTACTATGGTCTAGGGCAAAAATACACACACCGTTGTAATCGGGCGTGCTACTGCTTTGAGATGCAAATGGAATTTCTCGAGTTCGTCAATCCTTTCGCGAGATATGGGAGTTTGAAGTTAAGGAATGGTTGAGAAACCATCAAAATTTTCGCAATTCTGATACTCGAAACCAATAACTACAAAGACCTAGGGGAAAATATACATACCGTTGTAATCGGGCGAGTTTCTAATTTCAGATGCAGCAGGAATTTCTCGAGTTCGTCAATCCGTTCGCGAGATATGGGAGTTTGAAGTTAGGGAATGGTTGAGAAACCATCAAAATTTTCGCTGGTCTGATACTCGAAACCAATAACTTCGATGGCCTAGGGGAAAAATACACATACCGTTGTAACCAGGCGAGTTTCTGCTTTCAGATGCATCAGGAATTTCTCGAGTTCGTCAATCTGTTCGCGAGATATGGGAGTTTGAAGTTAAGGAATGGTTGAGAAGCCAACAAAATTTTCGCAAGTCTGATACTCGAAACCAATAACTACTATGGTCTAGGGCAAAAATACACACACCGTTGTAATCGGGCGAGCTACTGCATTGAGATGCAAATGGAATTTCTCGAATTCGTCAATCCTTTCGCGAGTTATGGGAGTTTGAAGTTAAGGAACGGTTGAGAAACCATCAAAATTTTCGCAAGTCTGATACTCGAAACCAATAACTACAAAGGCCTAGGGGAAAAATACACATACCGTTGTAATCGGGCGAGTTTCTAATTTCAGATGCAGCAGGAATTTCTCGAGTTCGTCATTCCGTTCGCAATATATGGGTGCTTGAAGTTAAGGAATGTTTGAGAAACCATCAAAATTTTCGCTGGTCTGATACTCCAAACCAATAACTTCAATGGCCTAGGGGAAAAATACACATACCGTTGTAATCAGGCGAGTTTCTGCTTTCAGATGCAACAGGAATTTCTCGAGTTCGTCAATCTGTTCGCGAGATATGGGAGTTTGAAGTTAAGGAATGGTTGAGAAACCAACAAAATTTTCGAAAGTCTGATGCTCGAAACCAATAACAACTACGGCCTAGGGCAAAAATTCACATACCATTGTAATCGGACGAGTTTCTGTTTCAAATGCAACAGGAATTTCTCGAGTTCGTCAATCTGTTCGCGAGATATGGGAGTTTGAAGTTAAGGAATGGTTGGGAAACCATCAAAATTTTCGCTGGTTTGATACTCGAAACCAATAACTGGAATGGCCTAGGGGAAAAGTACACACACCATTGTAATCGGGCGAGTTTCTACTTTCAGATGCAACAGGAATTTCTCGAGTTCGTCAATCCGTTCGCGAGATATGGGAGTTTGAAGTTAAGAAATGGTTGAGAAACCATCAAAATTTTCGCTGGTCTGATACTCGAAACCGATAACTGGAATGGGCTAGGGGAAAAGTACACACACCATTGTAATCGGGCGAGTTTCTACTTTCAGATGCAACAGGAATTTCTCGAGTTCGTCAACCGTTCGCGAGATATGGGAGTTTGAATTTAAGGAATGGTTGAGAAACCATCAAAATTTTCGCAAGTGTGATACTCGAAACCACTAATTACAATGGCCTAGGGGAAAAATACACACACCATTGTAATCGGGCGAGTTTCTACTTTCAGATGCAACAGGAATTTCTCGAGTTCGTCATTCCGTTCGCAAGATATGGGTGCTTGAAGTTAAGGAATGTTTGAGAAACCATCAAAATTTTCGCAGGTGTGATACTCCAAACCAATAACATTAATGGCCTAGGGGAAAAATACACATACCGTTGTAATCAGGCGAGTTTCTGCTTTCAGATGCAACAGGAACTTCTCGAGTTCGTCAATCTGTTCGCGAGATATGGGAGTTTGAAGTTAAGGAATGGTTGAGGAACCAACAAAATTTTCGAAAGTCTGATGCTCGAAACCAATAACAACTACGGCCTAGGGCAAAAATTCACATACCATTTTAATCGGACGAGTTTCTGTTTCAAATGCAACAGGAATTTCTCGAGTTCGTCAATCTGTTCGCGAGATATGGGAGTTTGAAGTTAAGGAATGGTTGGGAAACCATCAAAATTTTCGCTGGTCTGATACTCGAAACCAATAACTGGAATGGCCTAGGGGAAAAGTACACACACCATTGTAATCGGGCGAGTTTCTACTTTCAGATGCAACAGGAATTTCTCGAGTTCGTCAACCGTTCGCGAGATATGGGAGTTTGAAGTTAAGGAATGGTTGAGAAGCCAACAAAATTTTCGCAAGTCTGATACTCGAAACCAATAACTACTATGGTCTAGGGCAAAAATACACACACCGTTGTAATCGGGCGTGCTACTGCTTTGAGATGCAAGTGGAATTTCTCGAGTTCGTCAATCCTTTCGCGAGATATGGGAGTTTGAAGTTAAGGAATGGTTGAGAAACCATCAAAATTTTCGCAATTCTGATACTCGAAACCAATAACTACAAAGACCTAGGGGAAAATATACATACCGTTGTAATCGGGCGAGTTTCTAATTTCAGATGCAGCAGGAATTTCTCGAGTTCGTCAATCCGTTCGCGAGATATGGGAGTTTGAAGTTAGGGAATGGTTGAGAAACCATCAAAATTTTCGCTGGTCTGATACTCGAAACCAATAACTGGAATGGCCTAGGGCAAAAATACACATACCGTTGTAATCGGGCGAGCTACTGCTTTGAGATGCAATAGGAATTTCTCGAGTTCGTCAATCCTTTCGCGAAATATGGGAGTTTGAAGTTAAGGAACGGTTGAGAAACCATCAAAATTTTCGCAAGTCTGATACTCGAAACCAATAACTACAAAGGCCTAGGGGAAAAATACACATACCGTTGTAATCGGGCGAGTTTCTAATTTCAGATGCATCAGGAATTTCTCGAGTTCGTCAATCTGTTCGCGAGATATGGGAGTTTGAAATTAAGGAATGGTTGAGAAACCAACAAAATTTTCGAAAGTCTGATGCTCGAAACCAATAACAACTACGGCCTAGGGCAAAAATTCACATACCATTGTAATCGGACGAGTTTCTGTTTCACATGCAACAGGAATTTCTCGAGTTCGTCAATCTGTTCGCGAGATATGGGAGTTTGAAGTTAAGGAATGGTTGGGAAACCATCAAAATTTTCGCTGGTCTGATACTCGAAACCAATAACTGGATTGGCCTAGGGGAAAAGTACACACACCATTGTAATCGGGCGAGTTTCTACTTTCAGATGCAACAGGAATTTCTCGAGTTCGTAAACCGTTCGCGAGATATGGGAGTTTGAAGTTAAGGAATGGTTGAGAAGCCAACAAAATTTTCGCAAGTCTGATACTCGAAACCAATAACTACTATGGTCTAGGGCAAAAATACACACACCGTTGTAATCGGGCGAGCTACTGCATTGAGATGCAAATGGAATTTCTCGAGTTCGTCAATCCTTTCGCGAGTTATGGGAGTTTGAAGTTAAGGAACGGTTGAGAAACCATCAAAATTTTCGCAAGTCTGATACTCGAAACCAATAACTACAAAGGCCTAGGGGAAAAATACACATACCGTTGTAATCGGGCGAGTTTCTAATTTCAGATGCAGCAGGAATTTCTCGAGTTCGTCATTCCGTTCGCAAGATATGGGTGCTTGAAGTTAAGGAATGTTTGAGAAACCATCAAAATTTTCGCTGGTCTGATACTCCAAACCAATAACTTCAATGGCCTAGGGGAAAAATACACATACCGTTGTAATCAGGCGAGTTTCTGCTTTCAGATGCAACAGGAATTTCTCGAGTTCGTCAATCTGTTCGCGAGATATGGGAGTTTGAAGTTAAGGAATGGTTGAGAAACCAACAAAATTTTCGAAAGTCTGATGCTCGAAACCAATAACAACTACGGCCTAGGGCAAAAATTCACATACCATTGTAATCGGACGAGTTTCTGTTTCAAATGCAACAGGAATTTCTCGAGTTCGTCAATCTGTTCGCGAGATATGGGAGTTTGAAGTTAAGGAATGGTTGGGAAACCATCAAAATTTTCGCTGGTATGATACTCGAAACCAATAACTGGAATGGCCTAGGGGAAAAGTTCACACACCATTGTAATCGGGCGAGTTTCTACTTTCAGATGCAACAGGAATTTCTCGAGTTCGTCAATCCGTTCGCGAGATATGGGAGTTTGAAGTTAAGAAATGTTTGAGAAACCATCAAAATTTTCGCTGGTCTGATACTCGAAACCGATAACTGGAATGGGCTAGGGGAAAAGTACACACACCATTGTAATCGGGCGAGTTTCTACTTTCAGATGCAACAGGAATTTCTCGAGTTCGTCAACCGTTCGCGAGATATGGGAGTTTGAATTTAAGGAATGGTTGAGAAACCATCAAAATTTTCGCAAGTGTGATACTCGAAACCACTAATTACAATGGCCTAGGGGAAAAATACACACACCATTGTAATCGGGCGAGTTTCTACTTTCAGATGCAACAGGAATTTCTCGAGTTCGTCATTCCGTTCGCAAGATATGGGTGCTTGAAGTTAAGGAATGTTTGAGAAACCATCAAAATTTTCGCAGGTGTGATACTCCAAACCAATAACATTAATGGCCTAGGGGAAAAATACACATACCGTTGTAATCAGGCGAGTTTCTGCTTTCAGATGCAACAGGAACTTCTCGAGTTCGTCAATCTGTTCGCGAGATATGGGAGTTTGAAGTTAAGGAATGGTTGAGGAACCAACAAAATTTTCGAAAGTCTGATGCTCGAAACCAATAACAACTACGGCCTAGGGCAAAAATTCACATACCATTTTAATCGGACGAGTTTCTGTTTCAAATGCAACAGGAATTTCTCGAGTTCGTCAATCTGTTCGCGAGATATGGGAGTTTGAAGTTAAGGAATGGTTGGGAAACCATCAAAATTTTCGCTGGTCTGATACTCGAAACCAATAACTGGAATGGCCTAGGGGAAAAGTACACACACCATTGTATTCGGGCGAGTTTCTAATTTCAGATGCAGCAGGAATTTCTCGAGTTCGTCAATCCGTTCGCGAGATATGGGAGTTTGAAGTTAGGGAATGGTTGAGAAACCATCAAAATTTTCGCTGGTCTGATACTCGAAACCAATAACTGGAATGGCCTAGGGCAAAAATACACATACCGTTGTAATCGGGCGAGCTACTGCTTTGAGATGCAATAGGAATTTCTCGAGTTCGTCAATCCTTTCGCGAGATATGGGAGTTTGAAGTTAAGGAACGGTTGAGAAACCATCAAAATTTTCGCAAGTCTGATACTCGAAACCAATAACTACAAAGGCCTAGGGGAAAAATACACATACCGTTGTAATCGGGCGAGTTTCTAATTTCAGATGCAGCAGGAATTTCTCGAGTTCGTCAATCCGTTCGCGAGATATGGGAGTTTGAAGTTAAGGAATGGTTGAGAAACCATCAAAATTTTCGCAAGTGTGATACTCGAAACCACTAATTACAATGGCCTAGGGGAAAAATACACACACCATTGTAATCGGGCGAGTTTCTACTTTCAGATGCAACAGGAATTTCTCGAGTTCGTCATTCCGTTCGCAAGATATGGGTGCTTGAAGTTAAGGAATGTTTGAGAAACCATCAAAATTTTCGCTGGTCTGATACTCCAAACCAATAACTTCAATGGCCTAGGGGAAAAATACACATACCGTTGTAACCAGGCGAGTTTCTGCTTTCAGACGCATCAGGAATTTCTCGAGTTCGTCAATCTGTTCGCGAGATATGGGAGTTTGAAGTTAAGGAATGGTTGAGAAACCAACAAAATTTTCGAAAGTCTGATGCTCGAAACCAATAACAACTACGGCCTAGGGAAAAAATTCACATACCATTGTAATAGGACGTGTTTCTGTTTCACATGCAACAGGAATTTCTCGAGTTCGTCAATCTGTTCGCGAGATATGGGAGTTTGAAGTTAAGGAATGGTTGGGAAACCATCAAAATTTTCGATGGTTTGATACTCCAAACCAATAACTTCAATGGCCTAGGGGAAAAATACACATACCGTTGTAACCAGGCGAGTTTCTGCTTTCAGACGCATCAGGAATTTCTCGAGTTCGTCAATCTGTTCGCGAGATATGGGAGTTTGAAGTTAAGGAATGGTTGAGAAACCAACAAAATTTTCGAAAGTCTGATGCTCGAAACCAATAACAACTACGGCCTAGGGAAAAAATTCACATACCATTGTAATAGGACGTGTTTCTGTTTCACATGCAACAGGAATTTCTCGAGTTCGTCAATCTGTTCGCGAGATATGGGAGTTTGAAGTTAAGGAATGGTTGGGAAACCATCAAAATTTTCGCTGGTTTGATACTCGAAACCAATAACTGGAATGGCCTAGGGGAAAAGTACACACACCATTGTAATCGGGCGAGTTTCTACCTTCAGATGCAACAGGAATTTCTCGAGTTCGTCAATCCGTTCGCGAGATATGGGAGTTTGAAGTTAAGGAATGGTTGAGAAACCATCAAAATTTTCGCTGGTCTGATACTCGAAACCGATAACTGGAATGGGCTAGGGGAAAAGTACACACACCATTGTAATCGGGCGAGTTTCTACTTTCAGATGCAACAGGAATTTCTCGAGTTTGTCAACCGTTCGCGTGATATGGGAGTTTGAAGTTAAGGAATGGTTGAGAAACCAACAAAATTTTCGCAAGTCTGATACTCGAAACCAATAACTACTATGGCCTAGGGCAAAAATACACATACCGTTGTAATCGGGCGAGCTACTGCTTTGAGATGCAATAGGAATTTCTCGAGTTCGTCAATCCTTTCGCGAGATATGGGAGTTTGAAGTTAAGGAACGGTTGAGAAACCATCAAAATTTTCGCAAGTCTGATACTCGAAACCAATAACTACAAAGGCCTAGGGGAAAAATACACATATCGTTGTAATCGGGCGAGTTTCTAATTTCAGATGCAGCAGGAATTTCTCGAGTTCGTCAATCCGTTCGCGAGATATGGGAGTTTGAAGTTAAGGAATGGTTGAGAAACCATCAAAATTTTCGCAAGTGTGATACTCGAAACCACTAATTACAATGGCGTAGGGGAAAAATACACACACCATTGTAATCGGGCGAGTTTCTACTTTCAGATGCAACAGGAATTTCTCGAGTTCGTCATTCCGTTCGCAAGATATGGGTGCTTGAAGTTAAGGAATGTTTGAGAAACCATCAAAATTTTCGCTGGTCTGATACTCCAAACCAATAACTTCAATGGCCTAGAGGAAAAATACACATACCGTTGTAATCAGGCGAGTTTCTGCTTTCAAATGCAACAGAAATTTCTCGAGTTCGTCAATCTGTTCGCGAGATATGGGAGTTTGAAGTTAAGGAATGGTTGAGAAACCAACAAAATTTTCGAAAGTCTGATGCTCGAAACCAATAACAACTACGGCCTAGGGCAAAAATTCACATACCATTGTAATCGGACGAGTTTCTGTTTCAAATGCAACAGGAATTTCTCGAGTTCGTCAATCTGTTCGCGAGATATGGGAGTTTGAAGTTAAGGAATGGTTGGGAAACCATCAAAATTTTCGCTGGTCTGATACTCGAAACCAATAACTGGAATGGCCTAGGGGAAAAGTACACACACCATTGTAATCGGGCGAGTTTCTACTTTCAGATGCAACAGGAATTTCTCGAGTTCGTCAACCGTTCGCGAGATATGGGAGTTTGAAGTTAAGGAATGGTTGAGAAGCCAACAAAATTTTCGCAAGTCTGATACTCGAAACCAATAACTACTATGGTCTAGGGCAAAAATACACACACCGTTGTAATCGGGCGAGCTACTGCTTTGAGATGCAAATGGAATTTCTCGAGTTCGTCAATCCTTTCGCGAGATATGGGAGTTTGAAGTTAAGGAACGGTTGAGAAACCATCAAAATTTTCGCAAGTCTGATACTCGAAACCAATAACTACAAAGGCCTAGGGGAAAAATACACATACCGTTGTCATCGGGCGAGTTTCTAATTTCAGATGCAGCAGGAATTTCTCGAGTTCGTCAATCCGTTCGCGAGATATGGGAGTTTGAAGTTAAGGAATGGTTGAGAAACCATCAAAATTTTCGATGGTCTGCTACTCGAAACCGATAACTAGAATGGCCTAGGGGAAAAGTACACACACCATTGTAATCGGGCGAGTTTCTGCTTTCAGATGCAACAGGAATTTCTCGAGTTCGTCAATCCGTTCGCGAGATATGGGAGTTTGAAGTTAAGGAATGGTTGAGAAACCATCAAAATTTTCGCAAGTGTGATACTCGAAACCACTAATTACAATGGCGTAGGGGAAAAATACACACACCATTGTAATCGGGCGAGTTTCTACTTTCAGATGCAACAGGAATTTCTCGAGTTCGTCATTCCGTTCGCAAGATATGGGTGCTTGAAGTTAAGGAATGTTTGAGAAACCATCAAAATTTTCGCTGGTCTGATACTCCAAACCAATAACTTCAATGGCCTAGAGGAAAAATACACATACCGTTGTAATCAGGCGAGTTTCTGCTTTCAGATGCAACAGGAATTTCTCGAGTTCGTCAATCTGTTCGCGAGATATGGGAGTTTGAAGTTAAGGAATGGTTGAGAAACCAACAAAATTTTCGAAAGTCTGATGCTCGAAACCAATAACAACTACGGCCTAGGGCAAAAATTCACATACCATTGTAATCGGACGAGTTTCTGTTTCAAATGCAACAGGAATTTCTCGAGTTCGTCAATCTGTTCGCGAGATATGGGAGTTTGAAGTTAAGGAATGGTTGGGAAACCATCAAAATTTTCGCTGGTCTGATACTCGAAACCAATAACTGGAATGGCCTAGGGGAAAAGTACACACACCATTGTAATCGGGCGAGTTTCTACTTTCAGATGCAACAGGAATTTCTCGAGTTCGTCAACCGTTCGCGAGATATGGGAGTTTGAAGTTAAGGAATGGTTGAGAAGCCAACAAAATTTTCGCAAGTCTGATACTCGAAACCAATAACTACTATGGTCTAGGGCAAAAATACACACACCGTTGTAATCGGGCGAGCTACTGCTTTGAGATGCAAATGGAATTTCTCGAGTTCGTCAATCCTTTCTCGAGATATGGGAGTTTGAAGTTAAGGAACGGTTGAGAAACCATCAAAATTTTCGCAAGTCTGATACTCGAAACCAATAACTACAAAGGCCTAGGGGAAAAATACACATACCGTTGTCATCGGGCGAGTTTCTAATTTCAGATGCAGCAGGAATTTCTCGAGTTCGTCAATCCGTTCGCGAGATATGGGAGTTTGAAGTTAAGGAATGGTTGAGAAACCATCAAAATTTTCGCAAGTGTGATACTCGAAACCACTAATTACAATGGCGTAGGGGAAAAATACACACACCATTGTAATCGGGCGAGTTTCTACTTTCAGATGCAACAGGAATTTCTCGAGTTCGTCATTCCGTTCGCAAGATATGGGTGCTTGAAGTTAAGGAATGTTTGAGAAACCATCAAAATTTTCGCTGGTCTGATACTCCAAACCAATAACTTCAATGGCCTAGAGGAAAAATACACATACCGTTGTAATCAGGCGAGTTTCTGCTTTCAGATGCAACAGGAATTTCTCGAGTTCGTCAATCTGTTCGCGAGATATGGGAGTTTGAAGTTAAGGAATGGTTGAGAAACCAACAAAATTTTCGAAAGTCTGATGCTAGAAACCAATAACAACTACGGCCTAGGGCAAAAATTCACATACCATTGTAATCGGACGAGTTTCTGTTTCAAATGCAACAGGAATTTCTCGAGTTCGTCAATCTGTTCGCGAGATATGGGAGTTTGAAGTTAAGGAATGGTTGGGAAACCATCAAAATTTTCGCTGGTCTGATACTCGAAACCAATAACTGGAATGGCCTAGGGGAAAAGTGCACACACCATTGTAATCGGGCGAGTTTCTACTTTCAGATGCAACAGGAATTTCTCGAGTTCGTCAACCGTTCGCGAGATATGGGAGTTTGAAGTTAAGGAACGGTTGAGAAACCATCAAAATTTTCGCAAGTCTGATACTCGAAACCAATAACTACAAAGGCCTAGGGGAAAAATACACATACCGTTGTAATCGGGCGAGTTTCTAATTTCAGATGCAGCAGGAATTTCTCGAGTTCGTCAATCCGTTCGCGAGATATGGGAGTTTGAAGTTAAGGAATGGTTGAGAAACCATCAAAATTTTCGCAAGTGTGATACTCGAAACCACTAATTACAATGGCCTAGGGGAAAAATACACACACCACTGTAATCGGTCGGGTTTCTACTTTCAGATGCAACAGGAATTTCTCGAGTTCGTCATTCCGTTCGCGAGATATGGGAGTTTGAAGTTAAGGAATGGTTGAGAAACCATCAAAATTTTCGCAAGTCTGATACTCGAAACCAATAACTACTATGGCCTAGGGCAAAAATACACATACCGTTGTAATCGGGCGAGCTACTGCTTTGAGATGCAATAGGAATTTCTCGAGTTCGTCAATCCTTTCGCGAGATATGGGAGTTTGAAGTTAAGGAACGGTTGAGAAACCATCAAAATTTTCGCAAGTCTGATACTCGAAACCAATAACTACAAAGGCCTAGTGGAAAAATACACATACCGTTGTAATCAGGCGAGTTTCTAATTTCAGATGCAGCAGGAATTTCTCGAGTTCGTCAATCCGTTCGCGAGATATGGGAGTTTGAAGTTAAGGAATGGTTGAGAAACCATCAAAATTTTCGCAAGTGTGATACTCGAAACCACTAATTACAATGGCCTAGGGGAAAAATAGACACACCATTGTAATCGGGCGAGTTTCTACTTTCAGATGCAACAGGAATTTCTGGCGTTCATCATTCCGTTCGCAAGATATGGGTGCTTGAAGTTAAGGAGTGGTTGAGAAACCATCAAAATTTTCGCTGGTCTGATACTCGAAACCGATAACTGGAATGGCCTAGGGGAAAAGTACACACACCATTGTAATCGGGCGAGTTTCTACTTTCGGATGCAACAGGAATTTCTCGAGTTCGTCAACCGTTCGCGAGATATGGGAGTTTGAAATTAAGGAATGGTTGAGAAACCAACAAAATTTTCGCAAGTCTGATACTCGAAACCAATAACTACTATGGCCTAGGGCAAAAATACACATACCGTTGTAATCGGGCGAGCTACTGCTTTGAGATGCAATAGGAATTTCTCGAGTTCGTCAATCCTTTCGCGAGATATGGGAGTTTGAAGTTAAGGAACGGTTGAGAGACCATCAAAATTTTCGCAAGTCTGATACTCGAAACCAATAACTACAAAGGCCTAGGGGAAAAATACACATACCGTTGTAATCGGGCGAGTTTCTAATTTCGGACGCAGCAGGAATTTCTCGAGTTCGTCAATCCGTTCGCGAGATATGGGAGTTTGAAGTTAAGGAATGGTTGAGAAACCATAAAAATTTTCGCAAGTGTGATACTCGAAACCACTAATTACAATGGCCTAGGGGAAAAATACACACACCATTGTAATCGGGCGAGTTTCTACTTTCAGATGCAATAGGAATTTCTCGAGTTCGTCATTCCGTTCGCAAGATATGGGTGCTTGAAGTTAAGGAATGTTTGAGAAACCATCAAAATTTTCGCTGGTCTGATACTCCAAACCAATAACTTCAATGGCCTAGGGGAAAAATACACATACCGTTGTAATCAGGCGAGTTTCTGCTTTCAGATGCAACAGGAATTTCTCGAGTTCGTCAATCTGTTCGCGAGATATGGGAGTTTGAAGTTAAGGAATGGTTGAGAAACCAACAAAGTTTTCGAAAGTCTGATGCTCGAAACCAATAACAACTACGGCCGAGGGCAAAAATTCACATACCATTGTAATCGGACGAGTTTCTGTTTCAAATGCAACAGGAATTTCTCGAGTTCGTCAATCTGCTCGCGAGATATGGGAGTTTCAAGTTAAGGAATGGTTGGGAAACCATCAAAATTTTCGCTGGTCTGATACTCGAAACCGATAACTGGAATGGGCTAGGGGAAAAGTACACACACCATTGCAATCGGGCGAGTTTCTACTTTCAGATGCAACAGGAATTTCTCGAGTTCGTCAACCGTTCGCGAGATATGGGAGTTTGAAGTTAAGGAATGGTTGAGAAACCAACAAAATTTTCGCAAGTCTGATACTCGAAACCAATAACTACTATGGCCTAGGGCAAAAATACACATACCGTTGTAATCGGGCGAGCTACTGCTTTGAGATGCAATAGGAATTTCTCGAGTTCGTCAATCCTTTCGCGAGATATGGGAGTTTGAAGTTAAGGAACGGTTGAGAAACCATCAAAATTTTCGCAAGTCTGATACTCGAAACCAATAACTACAAAGGCCTAGGGGAAAAATACACATACCGTTGTAATCAGGCGAGTTTCTAATTTCAGATGCAGCAGGAATTTCTCGAGTTCGTCAATCCGTTCGCGAGATATGGGAGTTTGAAGTTAAGGAATGGTTGAGAAACCATCAAAATTTTCGCAAGTGTGATACTCGAAACCACTAATTACAATGGCCTAGTGGAAAAATAGACACACCATTGTAATCGGGCGAGTTTCTACTTTCAGATGCAACAGGAATTTCTGGCGTTCATCATTCCGTTCGCAAGATATGGGTGCTTGAAGTTAAGGAGTGGTTGAGAAACCATCAAAATTTTCGCTGGTCTGATACTCGAAACCGATAACTGGAATGGCCTAGGGGAAAAGTACACACACCATTGTAATCGGGCGAGTTTCTACTTTCGGATGCAACAGGAATTTCTCGAGTTCGTCAACCGTTCGCGAGATATGGGAGTTTGAAATTAAGGAATGGTTGAGAAACCAACAAAATTTTCGCAAGTCTGATACTCGAAACCAATAACTACTATGGCCTAGGGCAAAAATACACATACCGTTGTAATCGGGCGAGCTACTGCTTTGAGATGCAATAGGAATTTCTCGAGTTCGTCAATCCTTTCGCGAGATATGGGAGTTTGAAGTTAAGGAACGGTTGAGAGACCATCAAAATTTTCGCAAGTCTGATACTCGAAACCAATAACTACAAAGGCCTAGGGGAAAAATACACATACCGTTGTAATCGGGCGAGTTTCTAATTTCAGACGCAGCAGGAATTTCTCGAGTTCGTCAATCCGTTCGCGAGATATGGGAGTTTGAAGTTAAGGAATGGTTGAGAAACCATCAAAATTTTCGCAAGTGTGATACTCGAAACCACTAATTACAATGGCCTAGGGGAAAAATACACACACCATTGTAATCGGGCGAGTTTCTACTTTCAGATGCAATAGGAATTTCTCGAGTTCGTCATTCCGTTCGCAAGATATGGGTGCTTGAAGTTAAGGAATGTTTGAGAAACCATCAAAATTTTCGCTGGTCTGATACTCCAAACCAATAACTTCAATGGCCTAGGGGAAAAATACACATACCGTTGTAATCAGGCGAGTTTCTGCTTTCAGATGCAACAGGAATTTCTCGAGTTCGTCAATCTGTTCGCGAGATATGGGACTTTGAAGTTAAGGAATGGTTGAGAAACCAACAAAGTTTTCGAAAGTCTGATGCTCGAAACCAATAACAACTACGGCCGAGGGCAAAAATTCACATACCATTGTAATCGGACGAGTTTCTGTTTCAAATGCAACAGGAATTTCTCGAGTTCGTCAATCTGCTCGCGAGATATGGGAGTTTCAAGTTAAGGAATGGTTGGGAAACCATCAAAATTTTCGCTGGTCTGATACTCGAAACCGATAAGTGGAATGGGCTAGGGGAAAAGTACACACACCATTGCAATCGGGCGAGTTTCTACTTTCAGATGCAACAGGAATTTCTCGAGTTCGTCAACCGTTCGCGAGATATGGGAGTTTGAAGTTAAGGAATGGTTGAGAAACCAACAAAATTTTCGCAAGTCTGATACTCGAAACCAATAACTACTATGGCCTAGGGCAAAAATACACATACCGTTGTAATCGGGCGAGCTACTGCTTTGAGATGCAATAGGAATTTCTCGAGTTCGTCAATCCTTTCGCGAGATATGGGAGTTTGAAGTTAAGGAACGGTTGAGAAACCATCAAAATTTTCGCAAGTCTGATACTCGAAACCAATAACTACAAAGGCCTAGGGGAAAAATACACATACCGTTGTAATCGGGCGAGTTTCTAATTTCAGATGCAGCAGGAATTTCTCGAGTTCGTCAATTCGTTCGCGAGATATGGGAGTTTGAAGTTAAGGAATGGTTGAGAAACCATCAAAATTTTCGCAAGTGTGATACTCGAAACCACTAATTACAATGTCCTAGGGAAAAATACACACACCATTGTAATCGGGCGAGTTTCTACTTTCAGATGCAACAGGAATTTCTCGAGTTCGTCATTCCGTTCGCAAGATATGGGTGCTTGAAGTTATGGAATGTTTGAGAAACCATCAAAATTTTCGCAGGTCTGATACTCCAAACCAATAACTTCAATGGCCTAGGGGAAAAATACACATACCGTTGTAATCAGGCGAGTTTCTGCTTTCAGATGCAACAGGAATTTCTCGAGTTCGTCAATCTGTTCGCGAGATATGGGAGTTTGAAGTTAAGGAATGGTTGAGAAACCAACAAAATTTTCGAAAGTCTGATGCTCGAAACCAATAACAACTACGGCCTAGGGCAAAAATTCACATACCATTGTAATCGGACGAGTTCCTGTTTCAAATGCAACAGGAGTTTCTCGAGTTCGTCAATCTGTTCGCGAGATATGGGAGTTTGAAGTTAAGGAATGGTTGGGAAACCATCAAAATTTTCGCTGGTCTGATACTCGAAACCAATAACTGGAATGGCCTAGGGGAAAAGTACACACACCATTGTAATCGGGCGAGTTTCTACTTACAGATGCAACAGGAATTTCTCGAGTTCGTCAACCGTTCGCGAGATATGGGTGTTTGAAGTTAAGGAATGGTTGAGAAGCCAACAAAATTTTCGCAAGTCTGATACTCGAAACCAATAACTACTATGGTCTAGGGCAAAAATACACACACCGTTGTAATCGGGCGTGCTACTGCTTTGAGATGCAAATGGAATTTCTCGAGTTCGTCAATCCTTTCGCGAGATATGGGAGTTTGAAGTTAAGGAACGGTTGAGAAACCATCAAAATTTTCGCAATTCTGATACTCGAAACCAATAACTACAAAGGCCTAGGGGAAAAATACACATACCGTTGTAATCGGGCGAGTTTCTAATTTCAGATGCAGCAGGAATTTCTCGAGTTCGTCAATCCGATCGCGAGATATGGGAGTTTGAAGTTAAGGAATGGTTGAGAAACCATCAAAATTTTCGCAAGTGTGATACTCGAAACCACTAATTACAATGGCCTAGGGGAAAAATAGACACACCATTGTAATCGGGCGAGTTTCTACTTTCAGATGCAACAGGAATTTCTCGAGTTCGTCATTCCGTTCGCAAGATATGGGTGCTTGAAGTTAAGGAATGTTTGAGAAACCATCAAAATTTTCGCTGGTCTGATACTCCAAACCAATAACTTCAATGGCCTAGGGGAAAAATACACATACCGTTGTAATCAGGCGAGTTTCTGCTTTCAGATGCAACAGGAATTACCCGAGTTCGTCAACCGTTCGCGAGATATGGGAGTTTGAAGTTAAGGAATGGTTGAGAAACCAACAAAATTTTCGCAAGTCTGATACTCGAAACCAATAACTACTATGGCCTAGGGCAAAAATACACATACCGTTGTAATCGGGCGAGCTACTGCTTTGAGATGCAAATGGAATTTCTCGAGTTCGTCAATCCTTTCGCGAGATATGGGAGTTTGAAGTTAAGGAACGGTTGAGAAACCATCAAAATTTTCGCAAGTCTGATACTCGAAACCAGTAACTACAAAGGCCTAGGGGAAAAATACACATACCGTTGTAACGGGCGAGTTTCTAATTTCAGATGCAGCAGGAATTTCTCGAGTTCGTCAATCCGTTCGCGAGATATGGGAGTTTGAAGTTAAGGAATGGTTGAGAAACCATCAAAATTTTCGCAAGTGTGATACTCGAAACCACTAATTACAATGGCCTAGGGGAAAAATACACACACCATTGTAATCGGTCGAGTTTCTACTTTCAGATGCAACAGGAATTTCTCGAGTTCGTCATTCCGTTCGCGAGATATGGGAGTTTGAAGTTAAGGAATGGTTGAGAAACCATCAAAATTTTCGCAAGTCTGATACTCGAAACCAATAACTACTATGGCCTAGGGCAAAAATACACATACCGTTGTAATCGGGCGAGCTACTGCTTTGAGATGCAAATGGAATTTCTCGAGTTCGTCAATCCTTTCGCGAGATATGGGAGTTTGAAGTTAAGGAACGGTTGAGAAACCATCAAAATTTTCGCAAGTCTGATACTCGAAACCAGTAACTACAAAGGCCTAGGGGAAAAATACACATACCGTTGTAACGGGCGAGTTTCTAATTTCAGATGCAGCAGGAATTTCTCGAGTTCGTCAATCCGTTCGCGAGATATGGGAGTTTGAAGTTAAGGAATGGTTGAGAAACCATCAAAATTTTCGCAAGTGTGATACTCGAAACCACTAATTACAATGGCCTAGGGGAAAAATAGACACACCATTGTAATCGGGCGAGTTTCTACTTTCAGATGCAACAGGAATTTCTCGAGTTCGTCATTCCGTTCGCAAGATATGGGTGCTTGAAGTTAAGGAATGTTTGAGAAACCATCAAAATTTTCGCTGGTCTGATACTCCAAAACAATAACTTCAATGGCCTAGGGGAAAAATAAACATACCGTTGTAATCAGGCGAGTTTCTGCTTTCAGATGCAACAGGAATTTCTCGAGTTCGTCAATCTGTTCGCGAGATATGGGAGTTTGAAGTTAAGGAATGGTTGAGAAACCAACAAAATTTTCGAAAGTCTGATGCTCGAAACCAATAACAATTACGGCCTAGGTCAAAAATTCACATACCATTGTAATCGGACGAGTTTCTGTTTCAAATGCAACAGGAATTTCTCGAGTTCGTCAATCTGTTCGCGAGATATGGGAGTTTGAAGTTAAGGAATGGTTGAGAAACCATCAAAATTTTCGCTGGTCTGATACTCGAAACCGATAACTGGAATGGCCTAGGGGAAAAGTACACACACCATTGTAATCGGGCGAGTTTCTACTTTCGGATGCAACAGGAATTTCTCGAGTTCGTCAACCGTTCGCGAGATATGGGAGTTTGAAGTTAAGGAATGGTTGAGAAACCAACAAAATTTTCGCAAGTCTGATACTCGAAACCAATAACTACTATGGCCTAGGGCAAAAATACACATACCGTTGTAATCGGGCGAGCTACTGCTTTGAGATGCAATAGGAATTTCTCGAGTTCGTCAATCCTTTCGCGAGATATGGGAGTTTGAAGTTAAGGAACGGTTGAGAAACCATCAAAATTTTCGCAAGTCTGATACTCGAAACCAATAACTACAAAGGCCTAGGGGAAAAATACACATACCGTTGTAATCGGGCGAGTTTCTAATTTCAGATGCAGCAGGAATTTCTCGAGTTCGTCAATCCGTTCGCGAGATATGGGAGTTTGAAGTTAAGGAATGGTTGAGAAACCATCAAAATTTTCGCAAGTGTGATACTCGGAACCACTAATTACAATGGCCTAGGGGAAAAATACACACACTATTGTAATCGGGCGAGTTTCTACTTTCAGATGCAACAGGAATTTCTCGAGTTCGTCATTCCGTTCGCGAGATATGGGAGTTTGAAGTTAAGGAATGGTTGAGAAACCATCAAAATTTTCGCAAGTCTGATACTCGAAACCAATAACTACTATGGCCTAGGGCAAAAATACACATACCGTTGTAATCGGACGAGTTTCTGTTTCAGATGCAACAGGAATTTCTCGAGTTCGTCAATCCGTTCGCGAGATATGGGAGTTTGAAGTTAAGGAGTGGTTGAGAAACCATCAAAATTTTCGCAAGTCTGATACTCGAAACCAATAACTACAATGGCCTAGGGGAAAAATACATATTCCGTTGTAATCGGGAGAGTTTCTACTTTCAGATGCAACAGAAGTTTTTCGGAATCGGCAATCCGTTCGCGAGATACGGGGGTTTGAAGTTAAGGAATGCTTGGAAAACATCAAAATTTTCGCAAGTCTGATACGCGAAACCAGTAACTACAAGGGCCTAGGGGAAAAATACACATACCGTTATAATCGGGCGTGTTTCTACTTTCAGATGCAACAGGAATTTCTTGAGTTCGTCAATCCGTTCGCGTGATATCGGAGTGTGAAGTTAAGGAACGGTTGAGAAACCAACAAAATTTTCGCAAGTCTGATACTCGAAACCAATAACTACTACGGCCTAGGGCAAAAATTCACATACCATTGTAATCGGACGAGTTTCTGTTTCAGATGCAACAGGTATTTCTCGAGTTCGTCAATCCGTTCGCGAGATATGGGAGTTTGAAGTTAAGGAATGGTTGGGAAACCATCAAAATTTTCGCTGGTCTGATACTCGAAACCAATAACTGGAATGGCCTAGGGGAAAAATACACACACCATTGTAATCGGGCGAGTTTCTACTTTCAGATGCAACAGGAATTTCTCGAGTTCGTCATTCCGTTCGCGAGATATGGGTGCTTGAAGTTAAGGAATGTTTGAGAAACCATCAAAATTTTCGCTGGTCTGATACTCGAAACCAATAACTTCAGTGGCCTAGGGGAAAAATACACATACCGTTGTAATCAGGCGAGATTCTGCTTTCAGATGCAACAGGAATTTCTCGAGTTCGTCAATCTGTTCGCGAGATATGGGAGTTTGAAGTTAAGGAATGATTGGGAAACCATCAAAATTTTCGCAAGTCTGATACTCGAAACCAATAACAACTACGGCCTAGGGCAAAAATTCACATACCATTGTAATCGGGCGTGTCTCTACTTTCAGATGCAACAGGAATTTCTTGAGTTCGTCAATCCGTTCGCGTGATATGGGAGTGTGAAGTTAAGGAACGGTTGAGAAACCAACAAAATTTTCGCAAGTCTGATACTCGAAACCAATAACTACTACGGCCTAGGGCAAAAATTCACATACCATTGTAATCGGACGAGTTTCTGTTTCAGATGCAACAGGTATTTCTCGAGTTCGTCAATCCGCTCGCGAGATATGGGAGTTTGAAGTTAAGAAATGGTTGAGAAACCATCAAAATTTTCGCAAGTCTGATACTCGAAACCAATAACTGGAATGGCCTAGGGGAAAAGTACCCACAGCATTGTAATCGGGCGTTTTTCTACTTTCAGATGCAGCAGGAATTTCTCGAGTTCGTCAATCCGTTCGCGAGATATGGGAGTTTGAAGTTAAGGAGTGGTTGAGAAACCATCAAAATTTTCGCAAGTCTGATACTCGAAACAAATAACTACAATGGCCTAGGGGAAAAATACATATTCCGTTGTAATCGGGAGAGTTTCTACTTTCAGATGCAACAGAAGTTTTTCGGAATCGTCAATCCGTTCGCGAGATACGGGGGTTTGAAGTTAAGGAATGCTTGGAAAACATCAAAATTTTCGCAAGTCTGATACGCGAAACCAGTAACTACAAGGGCCTAGGGGAAAAATACACACACCATTGTAATCGGGCGAGTTTCTACTTTCAGGTGCAACAGGAATTTCTCGAGTTCGTCATTCCGTTCGCGAGATATGGGTACTTGAAGTTAAGGAATGTTTGAGAAACCATCAAAATTTTCGCTGGTCTGATACTCGAAACCAATAACTGGAATGGCCTAGGGGAAAAGTACACACACCATTGTAATCGGGCGAGTTTCTACTTTCAGATGCAACGGGAATTTCTCGAGTTCTTCAACCGTTCGCGAGATATGGGAGTTTGAAGTTAAGGAATGGTTGAGAAACCAACAAAATTTTCGCAAGTCTGATACTCGAAACCAATAACTACTACGGCCTAGGGCAAAAATATACATACCTTTGTAATCGGGCGAGTTTCTAATTTCAAATGCAACAGGAATTTCTCGAGTTTGTCAATCCGTTCGCGAGATATGGGAGTTTGAAGTTAAGGAATGGTTGAGACATCATCAAAATTTTCGCGAGTCTGATACTCGAAACCAATAACTGGAATGGCCCAGGGGAAAAGTACACATACCGTTGTAATCGGGAGAGTTTCTACTTTCAGATGCAACAGAAATTTTTCGGATTCGTCAATCCGCCCGCGAGATATGCGAGTTTGGAGTTAAGGAATGCTTGAGAAACCATCAAAATTTTCGCAAGTCTGATACGCGAAACCAATAACTACAATGGCCTAGGGGAAAAATACACATACCTTTGTAATCGGGCGTGTTCCTACTTTCAGATGCAACAGGAATTTCTCGAGTTCGTCAATCCGTTCGCGAGATATGGGAGTTTGAAGTTAAGGAGTGGTTGAGAAACCATCAAAATTTTCGAAAGTCTGATTCTCGAAACCAATAACTACAATGGCCTAGGGGAAAAATACACATACCGTTGTAATCGGGCGAGTTTCTACTTCCAGATGCCACCGGAAGTTCTCGAGTTCGTCAATCCGTTCGCGAGATATGGGTGCTTGAATTTGAGGAATGTTTGAGAAACCATCAAAATTTTCGCTGGTCTGATACTCGAAACCAATAACTGCAATGGCCTAGGGGAAAAGTACACACACCATTGTAATCGGGCGAGTTTCTACTTTCAGATGCATCAGGAATTTCTCGAGTTCGTCAACAGTTCGCGAGATATGGGAGTTTGAAGTTAAGGAATGGTTGAGAAACCAACAAAATTTTCGCAAGTCTGATACTCGAAACCAATAACTACTTCGGCCTAGGGCAAAAATACACATACCTTTGAAATCGGGCGAGTTTCTAATTTCAAATGCAACAGGAATTTCTCGAGTTCGTCAATCCGTTCGCGAGATAAGACAGTTTGAAGTTAAGGAATGGTTGGAAAACCATCAAAATTTTCGCAAGTCTGCTACTCGAAACCAATAACTACAAAGGCATAGGGGAAAAATACACATACCTTTCTAATCGGGCGAGTTTCTAACTTCAGATGCAGCAGGAATTTCTCGAGTTCGTCAATCCGTTCGCGAGATAAGACAGTTTGAAGTTAAGGAATGGTTGGGAAACCATCAAAATTTTCGCAAGTCTGCTACTCGAAACCAATAACTACAAAGGCATAGGGGAAAAATACACATACCTTTGTAATCGGGCGAGTTTCTAACTTCAGATGCAGCAGGAATTTCTCGAGGTAGTCAATCCGTTCGCGAGATATGGGAGTTTGAAGTTAAGGAATGGTTGAGAAACCATCAAAATTTTCGCAAGTCTGATACGCGAAACCAATAACTACAATGGCCTAGGGGAAAAATACACGTACCTTTGTAATCGGGCGTGTTCCTACTTTCAGATGCAACAGGAATTTCTCGAGTTCGTCAATCCGTTCGCGAGACATGGGAGTTTGAAGTTAAGGAGTGGTTGAGAAACCATCAAAATTTTCGCAAGTCTGATAATCGAAACCAATAACTACAATGGCCTAGGGGAAAAATACATATTCCGTTGTAATCGGGAGAGTTTCTACTTTCAGATGCAACAGAAGTTTCTCGGAATCGTCAATCCGTTCGCGAGATACGGGGGTTTGAAGTTAAGGAATGCTTGGAAAACATCAAAATTTTCGCAAGTCTGATACGCGAAACCAGTAACCTCAAGGGCCTAGGGGAAAAATACACATACCGTTGTAATCGGGCGAGTTTCTACTTCCAGATGCCACCGGAAGTTCTCGAGTTCGTCAATCCGTTCGCGAGATATGGGTGCTTGAATTTGAGGAATGTTTGAGAAACCATCAAAATTTTCGCTGGTCTGATACTCGAAACCAATAACTGCAATGGCCTAGGGGAAAAGTACACACACCATTGTAATCGGGCGAGTTTCTACTTTCAGATGCATCAGGAATTTCTCGAGTTCGTCAACAGTTCGCGAGATATGGGAGTTTGAAGTTAAGGAATGGTTGAGAAACCAACAAAATTTTCGCAAGTCTGATACTCGAAACCAATAACTACTTCGGCCTAGGGCAAAAATACACATACCTTTGAAATCGGGCGAGTTTCTAATTTCAAATGCAACAGGAATTTCTCGAGTTCGTCAATCCGTTCGCGAGATAAGACAGTTTGAAGTTAAGGAATGGTTGGGAAACAATCAAAATTTTCGCAAGTCTGCTACTCGAAACCAATAACTACAAAGGCATAGGGGAAAAATACACATACCTTTGTAATCGGGCGAGTTTCTAACTTCAGATGCAGCAGGAATTTCTCGAGGTAGTCAATCCGTTCGCGAGATATGGGAGTTTGAAGTTAAGGAATGGTTGAGAAACCATCAAAATTTTCGCAAGTATGATACACGAAACCACTAATTACAATGGCCTAGGGTAAAAACACACACACCATTGTAATCGGACGAGATTCTGTTTCAGATGCAACAGGAATTTCTCGAGTTCGTCAATCCGTTCGCGAGATATGGGGGTTTGGAGTTAAGGAATGCTTGAGAAACCATCAAAATTTTCGCAAGTCTGATACGCGAAACCAATAACTACAATGGCCTAGGGGAAAAATACACGTACCTTTGTAATCGGGCGAGTTTCTACTTTCAGATGCATCAGGAATTTCTCGAGTTCGTCAACAGTTCGCGAGATATGGGAGTTTGAAGTTAAGGAATGGTTGAGAAACCAACAAAATTTTCGCAAGTCTGATACTCGAAACCAATAACTACTTCGGCCTAGGGCAAAAATACACATACCTTTGAAATCGGGCGAGTTTCTAATTTCAAATGCAGCAGGAATTTCGCGAGGTAGTCAATCCGTTCGCGAGATATGGGAGTTTGAAGTTAAGGAATGGTTGAGAAACCATCAAAATTTTCGCAAGTTTGATACACGAAACCACTAATTACAATGGCCTAGGGTAAAAACACACACACCATTGTAATCGGGCGTGTTCCTACTTTCAGATGCAACAGGAATTTCTCGAGTTCGTCAATCCGTTCGCGAGATATGGGAGTTTGAAGTTAAGGAGTGGTTGAGAAACCATCAAAATTTTCGCAAGTCTGATAATCGAAACCAATAACTACAATGGCCTAGGGGAAAAATACATATTCCGTTGTAATCGGGAGAGTTTCTACTTTCAGATGAAACAGAAGTTTCTCGGAATCGTCAATCCGTTCGCGAGATACGGGGGTTTGAAGTTAAGGAATGCTTGGAAAACATCAAAATTTTCGCAAGTCTGATACGCGAAACCAGTAACCTCAAGGGCCTAGGGGAAAAATACACATACCGTTGTAATCGGGCGTGTTTCTATTTTCAGATGCAACAGGAATTTCTTGAGTTCGTCAATCCGTTCGCGAGATATGGGGGTTTGGAGTTAAGGAATGCTTGAGAAACCATCAAAATTTTCGCAAGTCTGATACGCGAAACCAATAACTACAATGGCCTAGGGGAAAAATACACGTACCTTTGTAATCGGGCGAGTTTCTACTTTCAGATGCATCAGGAATTTCTCGAGTTCGTCAACAGTTCGCGAGATATGGGAGTTTGAAGTTAAGGAATGGTTGAGAAACCAACAAAATTTTCGCAAGTCTGATACTCGAAACCAATAACTACTTCGGCCTAGGGCAAAAATACACATACCTTTGGAATCGGGCGAGTTTCTAATTTCAAATGCAGCAGGAATTTCGCGAGGTAGTCAATCCGTTCGCGAGATATGGGAGTTTGAAGTTAAGGAATGGTTGAGAAACCATCAAAATTTTCGCAAGTTTGATACACGAAACCACTAATTACAATGGCCTAGGGTAAAAACACACACACCATTGTAATCGGGCGTGTTCCTACTTTCAGATGCAACAGGAATTTCTCGAGTTCGTCAATCCGTTCGCGAGATATGGGAGTTTGAAGTTAAGGAGTGGTTGAGAAACCATCAAAATTTTCGCAAGTCTGATAATCGAAACCAATAACTACAATGGCCTAGGGGAAAAATACATATTCCGTTGTAATCGGGAGAGTTTCTACTTTCAGATGAAACAGAAGTTTCTCGGAATCGTCAATCCGTTCGCGAGATACGGGGGTTTGAAGTTAAGGAATGCTTGGAAAACATCAAAATTTTCGCAAGTCTGATACGCGAAACCAGTAACCTCAAGGGCCTAGGGGAAAAATACACATACCGTTGTAATCGGGCGTGTTTCTATTTTCAGATGCAACAGGAATTTCTTGAGTTCGTCAATCCGTTCGCGTGATATGGGAGTGTGAAGTTAAGGAACGGTTGAGAAACCAACAAAATTTTCGCAAGTCTGATACTCGAAACCAATAACTGGAATGGCCTAGGGGAAATGTACACACACCGTTGTAATGGGGCGAGTTTCAACTTTGAGATGCAACAGGAATTTCTCGAGTTCGTCAATCGGTTCGCGAGATATGGGAGTTTGAAGTTAAGGAATGTTTGAGAAACCATGAAAATTTTCGCTGGTCTGATACTCGCAACCAATAACTGGAATGGCCTAGGGGAAAAGTACACACACCATTGTAATCGGGCGAGTTTCTACCTTCAGATGCAACAGGAATATCTCGAGTTCGTCAACCGTTCGTGAGATATGGGAGTTTGAAGTTAAGGAATGGTTGAGAAACCATCACAATTTTCGCAAATCTGATACTCGAAACCAATAACTACATAGGCTTAGGGCAAAAATACACATACCGTTGTAATCGGGCGAGTTTCTGCTTTCCGATGCAAAAGGAATTTCTCGAGTTCTTCAATCCGTTCGCGAGATATGGGAGTTTGAAGTTAAAGAATGGTTGAGAAACCATCAAAATTTTCGCAAGTCTGATACTCGAAACCAATAACTACAATTGCCTAGGGGAAGAATACACATACCGTAGTAATCAGGCGAGTTTCTGCTTTCAGATGCAACAGGAATCTCTCGAGTTCGTCAATCCGTTCGCGAGATATGGGTGCTTGAGGTTAAGGAATGTTTGAGAAACCATCAAAATTTTCGCTGGTCTGATACTCGCAACCAATAACTGGAATGGCCTAGGGGAAAAGTACACACACCATTGTAATCGGGCGAGTTTCTACCTTCAGATGCAACAGGAATATCTCGAGTTCGTCAACCGTTCGTGAGATATGGGAGTTTGATGTTAAGGAATGGTTGAGAAACCAACAAAATTTTCGCAAGTCTGATACTCGAAACCAACAACTACTACGGCCTAGGGCAAAAATACACATACCATTGTAATCGGACGAGTTTCTGTTTCAGATGCAACAGGAATTTCTCGAGTTCGTCAATCCGTTCGCGAGATATGGGAGTCGAAGTTAAGGAATGGTTGAGAAACCATCAAAATTTTCGCAAGTCTGATACTCGAAACCAATAACTACAAAGGCCTAGGAGAAAAATACACATACTTTTGTAATCGGGCGAGTTTCTAATTTCAAATGCAACAGGAATTTCTCGAGTTTGTCAATCCGCTCGCGAGATATGGGAGTGTGAAGTTATGGAACGGTTGAGAAACCAACAAAATTTTCGCAAGTCTGATACTCGAAACCAATAACTACTACGGCCTAGGGCAAAAATTCACATACCATTGTAATCGGACGAGTTTCTGTTTCAGATGCAACAGGTATTTCTCGAATTCGTCAATCCGTTCGCGAGATATGGGAGTTTGAAGTTAAGGAATGGTTGAGAAACCATAAAAATTTTCGCAAGTCTGATACTCGAAACCAATAACTACAGAGGCCTAGGGGAAAAATTCACACACCATTGTAATCGGGCGAGTCTCTACTTTCAGATGCAACAGGAAATTCTCGAGTTCGTCAATCCGTTCGCGAGATATGGGAGTTTGAAGTTAAGGAATGTTTGAGAAACCATCAAAATTTTCGCTGGTCTGATACTCGATACCAATAACTGGAATGGCCTAGGGGAAAAGTACACACACCATTGTATTCGTGCGAGTTTCTACTTTCAGATGCAAGAGGAATTTCTCGAGTTCGACAGCCGTACGCGAGATATGGGAGTTTGAGGTCAACGAATTGTTGAGAAACCAACAAAATTTTCGCAAGTCTGATACTCGAAACCAATAACTACTACGGCCTAGGGCAAAAATATACATACCATTGTAATCGGGCGAGTTTCTGTTTCAGACGCAACAGGAATTTCTCGAGTTCGTCAGCCGTTCGCGACATATGGGAGTTTGAAGTTAAGGAATGGTTGAGATACCAACAAAATTTTCGCAAGTCTGATACTCGAAACGAATAACTACTACGGCCTAGGGCAAAAATTCACATACCATTGTAATCGGACGAGTTTCTGTTTCAGATGCAACAGGAATTTCTCGAGTTCGTCCATCCGTTCGCGAGATATGGGAGTTTGAAGTTAAGGAATGGTTGAGAAACCATCAAAATTTTCGCAAGTCTGATACTCGAAACCAATAACTGGAATGGCCTAGGGGAAATGTACACACACCGTTGTAATGGGGCGAGTTTCAACTTTGAGATGCAACAGGAATTTCTCGAGTTCGTCAATCGGTTCGCGAGATATGGGAGTTTGAAGTTAAGGAATGTTTGAGAAACCATGAAAATTTTCGCTGGTCTGATACTCGCAACCAATAACTGGAATGGCCTAGGGGAAAAGTACACACACCATTGTAATCGGGCGAGTTTCTACCTTCAGATGCAACAGGAATATCTCGAGTTCGTCAACCGTTCGTGAGATATGGGAGTTTGAAGTTAAGGAATGGTTGAGAAACCATCACAATTTTCGCAAATCTGATACTCGAAACCAATAACTACATAGGCTTAGGGCAAAAATACACATACCGTTGTAATCGGGCGAGTTTCTGCTTTCCGATGCAAAAGGAATTTCTCGAGTTCTTCAATCCGTTCGCGAGATATGGGAGTTTGAAGTTAAAGAATGGTTGAGAAACCATCAAAATTTTCGCAAGTCTGATACTCGAAACCAATAACTACAATTGCCTAGGGGAAGAATACACATACCGTAGTAATCAGGCGAGTTTCTGCTTTCAGATGCAACAGGAATCTCTCGAGTTCGTCAATCCGTTCGCGAGATATGGGTGCTTGAGGTTAAGGAATGTTTGAGAAACCATCAAAATTTTCGCTGGTCTGATACTCGCAACCAATAACTGGAATGGCCTAGGGGAAAAGTACACACACCATTGTAATCGGGCGAGTTTCTACCTTCAGATGCAACAGGAATATCTCGAGTTCGTCAACCGTTCGTGAGATATGGGAGTTTGATGTTAAGGAATGGTTGAGAAACCAACAAAATTTTCGCAAGTCTGATACTCGAAACCAACAACTACTACGGCCTAGGGCAAAAATACACATACCATTGTAATCGGACGAGTTTCTGTTTCAGATGCAACAGGAATTTCTCGAGTTCGTCAATCCGTTCGCGAGATATAGGAGTCGAAGTTAAGGAATGGTTGAGAAACCATCAAAATTTTCGCAAGTCTGATACTCGAAACCAATAACTACAAAGGCCTAGGAGAAAAATACACATACTTTTGTAATCGGGCGAGTTTCTAATTTCAAATGCAACAGGAATTTCTCGAGTTTGTCAATCCGCTCGCGAGATATGGGAGTGTGAAGTTATGGAACGGTTGAGAAACCAACAAAATTTTCGCAAGTCTGATACTCGAAACCAATAACTACTACGGCCTAGGGCAAAAATTCACATACCATTGTAATCGGACGAGTTTCTGTTTCAGATGCAACAGGTATTTCTCGAATTCGTCAATCCGTTCGCGAGATATGGGAGTTTGAAGTTAAGGAATGGTTGAGAAACCATAAAAATTTTCGCAAGTCTGATACTCGAAACCAATAACTACAGAGGCCTAGGGGAAAAATTCACACACCATTGTAATCGGGCGAGTCTCTACTTTCAGATGCAACAGGAAATTCTCGAGTTCGTCAATCCGTTCGCGAGATATGGGAGTTTGAAGTTAAGGAATGTTTGAGAAACCATCAAAATTTTCGCTGGTCTGATACTCGATACCAATAACTGGAATGGCCTAGGGGAAAAGTACACACACCATTGTATTCGTGCGAGTTTCTACTTTCAGATGCAAGAGGAATTTCTCGAGTTCGACAGCCGTACGCGAGATATGGGAGTTTGAGGTCAACGAATAGTTGAGAAACCAACAAAATTTTCGCAAGTCTGATACTCGAAACCAATAACTACTACGGCCTAGGGCAAAAATATACATACCATTGTAATCGGGCGAGTTTCTGTTTCAGACGCAACAGGTATTTCTCGAGTTCGTCAATCCGTTCGCGAGGTATGGGAGTTTGAAGTTAAGGAATGGTTGAGAAACCATCAAAATTTTCGCAAGTCTGCTACTCGAAACCAATAACTACAAAGGCCTAGGGGAAAAATACACATACCTTTGTAATCGGGCGAGTTTCTAACTTCAGATGCAGCAGGAATTTCTCGAGTTCGTCAATCCGTTCGCGAGATATGGGAGTTTGAAGTTAAGGAATGGTTGAGAAACCATCAAAATTTTTGCAAGTATGATACTCGAAACCACTAATTACAATGGCCTAGGGGAAAAGTACACACACCATTGTAATCGGCCGAGTTTCTACTTTCAGATGCAACAGGAATTTCTCGAGTTCGTCAGCCGTTCGCGACATATGGGAGTTTGAAGTTAAGGAATGGTTGAGATACCAACAAAATTTTCGCAAATCTGATACTCGAAACGAATAACTACTACGGCCTAGGGCAAAAATTCACATACCATTGTAATCGGACGAGTTTCTGTTTCAGATGCAACAGGAATTTCTCGAGTTCGTCCATCCGTTCGCGAGATATGGGAGTTTGAAGTTAAGGAATGGTTGAGAAACCATCAAAATTTTCACTGGTCTGATACTCGAAACCAATAACTGGAGTGACCTAGGGGAAAAGTACACACACCATTGTAATCGGGCGAGTTTCTACTTTCAGATGCAACAGGAATTTCTCGAGTTCGTCAACCGTTCGCGAGATATGGGAGTTTGAAGTTAAGGAATGGTTGAGAAACCAACAAAATTTTCGCAAGTCTGATACCCGAGACCAATAACTACTACGGCCTAGGGCAAAAATACACATACCTTTGTAATCGGGCGAGTTTCTAATTTCAAATGCAACAGGAATTTCTCGAGTTCGTCAATCCGTTCGCGAGATAAGACAGCTTGAACATAAGGAATGGTTGGGAAACCATCAAAATTTTCGCTGGTCTCATACTCGAAACCAATAACTGGAATGGCCTAGGGGAAAAGTACACACACCATTGTAATCGGGCGAGTTTCTACTTTCAGATGCAACAGGAATTTCTCGAATTCGTCAATCGGTTCGCGAGATATGGGAGTTAGGATTTATGAGATGGTTGAGAAACCATCAAAATTTTCGCAATACTGATGCTCGAAACCAATAACTCCAAAGGCCTAGGGGAAAAATACACATACCGTTGTAATGGGGCGAGTCTCTACCTTCAGATGCAACAGGAATTTCTCGAGTTCATCAATCCGTTCGCGAGATATGGGAGTTTGAAGTTACGGAATGGTTGAGAAACCATCACAATTTTCGCAAGTCTGATACTCGAAACCAATAACTGGAACGGCCTAGGGGAAAAGTACACACACCATTGTAATCGGGCGAGTTTCTGCTTGCAGATGCAACGGGACTTTCTCGGGTTCGTCAATCCGTTCGCGAGATATGGGAGTTTGAAGTTAAGGAATGGTTGAGAAACCATCAAAATTTTCGCAAGTCTGATGCTAAAAGCGAATAACTGCAATGGCCTAGGTGAAAAGAACACACACCATTGTAATCGGGCGACTTTCTACTCTCAGATGGAACAGGAAATAATCGAGTTCGTCAAACCGTTCGCGAGATATGGGAGTTTGATGTTAAGGAATGGTTGAGAAACCATCAAAATTTTCGCAAGTCTGATACTCGAAACCAATAACTGGAATGGCCTAGGGGGGAAATACACATACCGTTGTAATGGGGCGAGCTTCTGCTTTCAGATTCAACAGGAATTTCTCGAGTTCGTCAATCCGTTCGCGAGATATGGGAGTTTGAAGTTAAGGAATGGTTGAGAAACCATCAAAATTTTCGCAAGTCTGATACTCGAAACCAATAACTGGAATGGGGGGAAAAGTACACACACCATTGGAATCGGGCGAGTTTCTACTTTCAGATGCAACAGGAATTTGTCGAGTCCGTCAATCCGTTCGCGAGATATGGGAGTCTCAATTTAAGGAATGGTTGATAAACCATCAAAATTTCCGCAAGTCTGATACTCGAAACCAATAACTACTATGGCCCAGGGCAAAATGCACATGCCGTTATAATCGGGCGAGTTTCTACATTCAGATGCAACAGGAATCTCTCGAGTTCGTCAATCGGTTCGCGAGATATGGGAGTTTGAAGTTAAGGAATGGTTGAGAAACCATCAAAATTTTCGCAAGTCTGATACTCGAAAACAATAACTACTATTGCCTAGGGCCGTTTTAATCCAGCGAGTTTCTGCTTCCAGATGCAACAGGAATTTCTCGAGTTCGTCAATCCGTTCGCGAGATATGGGAGTTTGAAGTTAAGGAATGGTTGAGAAACCATCAAAATTTTCGCAAGTCTGATACTCGAACCCAATAACAACAATGGTCTACGGGAAAAGTACACAAAACATTGGAATCGGGCGAGTTTCTACTTTCAGATGCAACGGGAATTTCTCGAATTCATCAATCGGTTCGCGAGATATGGGAGCTAGGAGTTAAGAAATGGTTGAGAAACCATCCAAATTTTCGCAATTCTGATGCTAGAAACGAATAACTGCAATGGCCTAGGTGAAAAGTACACACACCATTGTAATCGGGCGAGTTTCTACTTTCAGATGGAATAGGAATTTCTCGAGTTCGGCAATCCGTTCGCGAGATATGGGAGTTTGAAGTTAAGGAATGGTTGCGAAACCATCAATGTTTTCGCAGGACTGATACTCGAAACCAATAACTACAATTGCCTAGGGCAAAAATACACACACCATGGGAATCGGGCGTGTTTCTACTTTCAGATGCAACAGGAGTTTCTCGAGTTCGTCAATCGGTTCGCGAGATATGGGAGTTTGATGTTAAGAGATGGTTGAGAAACAATCAAAATTTTCGCAAATCTGATACTCGAAACCAATAACTACTATGGCCTAGGGGAAAAATACACATACCGTTGTAATCGGGAGAGTTTCTACTCTCAGATGCAACAGAAATTTTTCCGATTCGTCAATCCGTTCGCGAAATATCGGAGTTTGGAGTTCAGGAATGGTTGAGAAACTATCAAAATTTTCGCAAGTCTGCTACTCGAAACCAATAACTACAATGGCCTACGGGAAAAGTACACATAACATTGGGATCGGACGAGTTTCTACTTTCAGATGTAACGGGAATTTCTCGAATTCATCAATCGGTTCGCGAGATATGGGAGTTAGGAGTTAAGAGATGGTTGAGAAACCATCAAAATTTTCGCAATTCTGATGCTAGAAACGAATAACTGCAATGGCCTAGGTGAAAAGTACACACAACATTGTAATCGGGCGAGTTTCTAGTTTCAGATGCAACAGGAATTTCTCGAGTTCGTCAATCTGTTCGCGAGATATGGGAGTTTAAGGATAAGGAATGCTTGAGAAACCATCAAAATTTTCGCTGGTCTGATACTCGAAACCAATAACTACTATGGCCTAGGGGAAAAATACACATACCGTTGTAATCTGGAGAGTTTCTACTCTCAGATGCAACAGAAATACTTCCGATTCGTCAATCCGTTCGCGAAATATCGGAGTTTGGAGTTAAGGAATGGTTGAGAATCCATCAAAATTTTCGCAAGTCTGATACTCGAAACCAATAACTACTATTGCCTAGGGCAAAAATACACATACCGTTGTAATCGGGCGAGTTTCTGCTTTCAGATGCAACAGGAATTTCTCGAGTTCGTCAATCCGTTCGCGAGATATGGGAGTCTCAAGTTAAGGAATGATTGAGAAACTATCAAAATTTTCGCATGTCTAATACTCGAAACCAATAACTACTATGGCCCAGGGCAAAAATACACATACCGTTGTAATCGGGCGAGTTTCTGCTTTCAGATGCAACAGGAATTTCTCGAGTTCGTCAATCGGTTCGCGAGATATGGGAGTTTGAAGTTAAGGAATTGTTGAGAAACCATCAAAATTTTCGGAATTCTGAAGCTAGAAACGAATAACTGGAATGGCCTAGGGGAAAAGTACACGCACCATTGTAATCGGGCGAGTTTTTACTTTCAGATGCAACCGGAATTTCTCGAGTTCGTCAATCCGTTCGCCAGATATGGGAGTTTGAAGTTAAGGAATGGTTGAGAAACCATCAAAATTTTCGCCAGTCTGATACTCGAAACCAATAACTGGAATGGCCTAGGGGAAAAGTACACACACCATTGGAATCGGGCGAGTTTCTACTTTCAGATGCAACAGGAATTTCTCGAGTTCGTCAATCGGTTCGCGAGATATGGGAGTTTGAAGTTAAGAGATGGTTGAGAAACAATCAAAATTTTCGCAAATCTGATACTCGAAACCAATAACTGCTATGGCCTAGGACAAAAATGCACATACCGTTGTAATCGGGAGAGTTTCTACTCTCAGATGCAACAGAAATTTTTCCGATTCGTCAATCCGTTCGCGAAATATCGGAGTTTGGAGTTAAGGAATGGTTGAGAATCCATCAAAGTTTTCGCAAGTCTGATACTCGAAACCAATAACTACTATTGCCTATGGCAAAAATACACATACCGTTGTAATCGGACGAGTTTCTGCTTTCAGATGCAACATGAATTTCTCGAGTTCGTCAATCTGTTCGCGAGATATGGGAGTTTGATGATAAGGAATGCTTGAGAAACCATCAAAATTTTCGCTGGTCTGATACTCGAAACCAATAACTACTATGACCTAGGGGAAAAATACACATACCATTGTAATCGGGAGAGTTTCTACTCTCAGATGCAACAGAAATTATTCCGATTCCTCAATCCGTTTGCGAAATATCGGAGTTTGGAGTTAAGGAATGGTTGAGAAACTATCAAAATTTTCGCAATTCTGATGCTAAAACGAATAACTGGAATGGTCTAGGGGAAAAATACACATACCGTTGTAATCGGGCGAGTTTGTGCTTTCGGATGCAACAGGAATTTCTCGAGATCGTCAATCCGTTCGCGAGATATGGGAGTATCAAGTTATGGAATGGTTGAGAAACCATCAAAATTTTCGCAAGTCTGATACTCGAAACCTATAACTACTATGGCCTAGGGCAAACGAACATATACCGTTGTAATCGGGCGAGTTTCTGCGTTCAGATGCAACAGAAAATACTCGGAATCTTCAATCCGTTCGCGATATATCGGAGTTTGGATTTAAGAGATGGTTGAGAGACCATCAAAATTTTCGCAATTCTGATGCTAGAAACGAATAACTGGAATGGCCTAGGGCAAAAATACACATACCTTTGTAATCGGGCTAGTTTCTACTTTCAGATGCAACAGGAATTTCTCGAGTTCGTCAATCCGTTTGCGAAATATCGGAGTTTGGATTTAAGAGATGGTTGGTAAACCATCAAAATTTTCGCAGGTCTGATACTCGAAACAAATAACTACTAATGCCTAGGGCAAAAATACACATACCGTTGTAATCGGGCGAGTTTCTACTTTCAGATGCAACAGGAATTTCTCGAGTTCGTCAATCCGTTCGCGAGGTATGGGAGTTTGAAGTTAAGGAATGGTTGAGAAACCATCAAAATTTGTGCAATTCTGATGTTAGAAACGAATAACTGTAATGGCCTAGGGGAAAAGTACACACACCATTGTAATGGGGCGAGTTTCTACTTTCAGATGCAACAGGAATTTCTCGAGTTCGTCAATCCGTTTGCGAAATATCGGAGTTTGGATTTAAGAGATGGTTGGGAAACCATCAAAATTTTCGCAAGTCTGATACTCGAAACCAATAACTACTCTTGCCTAGGGCAAAAATACACATACCGTTGTAATCGATCGAGCTTCTGCTTTCAGATGCAACATGAATTTCTCGAGTTCGTCAATCCGTTCGCGAGATATGGGAGTTTGAAGTTAAGGAATGGTTGAGAAACTATCAAAATTTTAGTAAGTCTGATACTCGAAACCAATAACTACTAATGCCTAGGTCAATAATACAAATACCGTTGTAATCGGGCGAGTTTCTACTTTCAGATGCAACAGGAATTTCTCGAGTTCGTCAATCCGTTCGCGAGATATGGGAGTATGAAGTTAAGGAATGGTTGAGAAGCCATCAAAATTTTCGCAAGTCTGACACTCGAAACCAATAACTACTATTGCCTAGGGCAAAAGTACACATACCATTGTAATCGGGCGAGACTGTGCTTTCAGATGCAACACGAATTTCTCGAGTTGGTAATCCGTTCGCGAGATATGGGAGTTTGAAGTTAAGGAATGGTTGAGAAACCATCAAAATTTTCGGAAGTCTGATATTCGAAACCAATAACTACAAAGGCCTAGGGGAAAAATACGCATACCGTTGTAATCGGGAGAGTTTGTACTTTCAGATGCACGGAAATTTTTCGGATTCGTCAATCCGTTCGCGAAATATCGGAGTTTGGAGTTAAGAGATGGTTGAGAAACCATCAAAATTTTCGCAATTCTGATGCTAGAAACGAATAACTGGAATGGCCTAGGGGAAAAGTACACACACCTTTGTAATCAGGCGAGTTTCTACTTTCAGATGGAACAGGAATTTCTCGAGTTCGACAATCCGTTCGCGAGATACGGGAGTTTGAATGTAAGGAATGGTTGAGAAACCATCAAAATTTTCGCAAGTCTGATAGTCGAAACCAATAACTACAATGACCCTGGGGGAAAAATACACATACCGTTGTAATCGGGCGCGTTTCTACTTTCAGATGCAACAGGAACTTCTGGAATGCGTCAATCCGTTCGCGAGATATGGGAGTTTGATGTTAAGGAATGGTTGAGAAACCATCAAAATTTTCGCAAGTCTGATATTCGAAACCAATAACTACAAAGGCCTAGGGGAAAAATACGCATACCGTTGTAATCGGGAGAGTTTGTTCTTTCAGATGCACGGAAATTTTTCGGATTCGTCAATCCGTTCGCGAAATATCGGAGTTTGGAGTTAAGAGATGGTTGAGAAACCATCAAAATTTTCGCAATTCTGATGCTAGAAACGAATAACTGGAATGGCCTAGGGGAAAAGTACACACACCTTTGTAATCAGGCGAGTTTCTACTTTCAGATGGAACAGGAATTTCTCGAGTTCGACAATCCGTTCGCGAGATATGGGAGTTTGAAGTTAAGGAATGGTTGAGGAACCATCAAAATTTTCGCAAGTCTGATACTCGAAACCAATAACGGCTATGGCCTAGGGCAAAAACACACATACCATTGTAATCGGGCGAGTTTCCACTTTCAGATGCAACAGGAATTTCTCGAGTTCGTCAATCTGTTCGCGAGATATGGGAGTTTGAAGTTAAGGAATGGTTGAGATACCATCAAAATTTTCGCAAGTCTGATACTCGAAACCAATAACTACAATGGCCTAGGGCAAAAAAACACATACCGTTGTAATCGGGCGAGTTTCTGCTTTCAGATGCAACAGGAATTTCTCGAGTTCGTCAATCTGTTCGCGAGATATGGGAGTTTGAAGTTAAGGAATGGTTGAGATACCATCAAAATTTTCGCAAGTCTGATACTCGAAACCAATAACTACAATGGCCTAGGGGGAAAGTACACACACCTTTGTAATCAGGCGAGTTTCTACTTTCAGATGGAACAGGAATTTCTCGAGTTCGACAATCCGTTCGCGAGATATGGGAGTTTGAAGTTAAGGAATGGTTGAGAAACCATCAAAATTTTCGCAAGTCTGATACTCGAAACCTATAACTACTATGGCCTAGGGCAAAAGAACATATACCGTTGTAATCGGGCGAGTTTCTGCGTTCAGATGCAACAGAAATTACTCGGATTCTTCAATCCGTTCGCGAAATATCGGAGTTTGGATTTAAGAGGTGGTTGAGAAACCATCAAAATTTTCGCAATTCTGATGCTAGAAACGAATAACTGGAATGGCCTAGGGCAAAAATACACATACCGTTGTAATCGGGCGATTTTCTACTTTCAGATGCAACAGGAATTTCTCGAGTTCGTCAATCCGTACGCGAGATATGGAGTTTGAAGTTAAGGAATGGTTGAGAAACCATCAAAATTTGTGCAATTCTGATGTTAGAAACGAATAACTGTAATGGCCTGGGGGAAAAGTACACACACCATTGTAATGGGGCGGGTTTCTACTTTCAGATGCAACAGGAATTTCTCGAGTTCGTCAATCCGTTTGCGAAATATCGGAGTTTGGATTTAAGAGATGGTTGGGAAGCCATCAATATTTTAGTAACTCTGATACTCGAAACCAATAACTAGTTACGCCTAGTCCAAAAATACACATACCGTTGTAATCGGGCGAGTTTCTACTTTCAGATGCAACAGGAATTTCTCGAGTTCGTCAATCCGTTCGCGAGATATGGGAGTTTGAAGTTAAGGGATGGTTGAGAAGCCATCAAAATTTTCGCAAGTCTGACACTCGAAACCAATAACTACAATTGCCAAGGGCAAAAATACAAATACTGTTGTAATCGGGCGAGTTTCTACTTTTAGATGCAACAGGAATTTCTCGAGTTCGTCAATCCGTTCGCGAGATATGGGAGTTCGAAGTTAAGGAATGGTTGAGAAGCCATCAAAATTGTCGCAAGTCTGACACTCGAAACCAATAACTACTATTGCCTAGGGCAAAAATACACATACCGTTGTAATCGGGCGAGCTTCTACCTTCAGATGCAACAGGAATTTCTCGAGTTCGTCAATCCGTTCGCTAGATATGGGAGTTTGAAGTTAAGGAATGGTTGAGATACCATCAAAATTTTCGCAAGTCTGATACTCGAAACCAATAACTACTATTGCCTAGGGCAAAAATACACATACCGATGTAATCGATCGAGCTTCTGCTTTCAGATGCAACAGGAATTTCTGGAGTACGTCAATCCGTTCGCGAGATATGGGAGTTTGAAGTTAAGGAATGGAAGAGAAACTATCAATATTTTAGTAAGTCTGATACTCGAAACCAATAACTACTTATGCCTAGGTCAAAAATACACATACCGTTGTAATGGGGCGAGTTTCTACTTTCAGATGCAACAGGAATTTCTCGAGTTCGTCAATCCGTTCGCGAGATATGGGAGTTTGAAGTTAAGGAATGGTTGAGAATCCATCAAAATTTTCGCAAGTCTGACACTCGAAACCAATAACTACTTATGCCTAGGTCAAAAATACCCATACCGTTGTAATCGGGCGAGCTTCTACTTTCAGATGCAACAGGAATTTCTCGAGTTCGTCAATCCGTTCGCGAGATATGGGAGTTTGAAGTTAAGGAATGGTTGAGAAACCATAAAAATTTGGCTGGTCTGATACTCGAAACCAATAACTGGAATGGCCTAGGGGAAAAGTACACACCCCATTGTAATCGGGCGAGTTTCTACTTTCAGATGCAACAGGAATTTCTCGAGTTCGTCAATCCGTTCGCGAGATATGGGAGTTTGAAGTTAAGGAATGGTTGAGATACCATCAAAATTTTCGCACTTCTGATGCTAGAAACGAATAACTGGAATAGCATAGGGGAAAAATACACATACCGTTGTAATCGGGCGACTTTCTACTCTCAGATGCAACAGGAATTTCTCCGATTCGTCAATCCGATCGCGAGATATGGAAGTTTGAACGTTAAAGAATGGTTGGGAAACCATCAAAATTTTCGCAAGTCTGATACTCGAAACCAATAACTACTATGGCCTAGGGCAAAAAAACACATACCGTTGTAATCGGGCGAGTTTCTGCTTTCAGATGCAACAGAAATTTTTCGGATTCGTCAATCCGTTCGCAAAATATCGGAGTCTGGATTTAAGAGAAGGTTGGGAAACCATCAAAATTTTCGCAATTCTGATGCCAGAAACGAATAACTGGAATGGCCTAGGGGAAAAATACACATACCGTTGTTATCGGGCGAGTTTCTACTTTCAGATGCAACAGGAATTTCGCGAGTTCGTCAATCCGTTCGCGAGATATGGGAGTTTGAAGTTAAGGAATGGTTGAGAAACCTTCAAAATTTTCGCAACTCTGATACTCGAAACCTATAACTACTATGGCCTAGGGCAAAAGAACATATACCGTTGTAATCGGGCGAGTTTCTGCGTTCAGATGCAACAGAAATTACTCGGATTCTTCAATCCGTTCGCGAAATATCGGAGTTTGGATTTAAGAGATGGTTGAGAAACCATCAAAATTTTCGCAATTCTGATGCTAGAAACGAATAACTGGAATGGCCTAGGGCAAAAATACACATACCGTTGTAATCGGGCGATTTTCTACTTTCAGATGCAACAGGAATTTCTCGAGTTCGTCAATCCGTACGCGAGATATGGAGTTTGAAGTTAAGGAATGGTTGAGAAACCATCAAAATTTGTGCAATTCTGATGTAAAAACGAATAACTGTAATGGCCTGGGGGAAAAGTACACACACCATTGTAATGGGGCGGGTTTCTACTTTCAGATGCAACAGGAATTTCTCGAGTTCGTCAATCCGTTTGCGAAATATCGGAGTTTGGATTTAAGAGGTGGTTGAGAAACCATCAAAATTTTCGCAATTCTGATGCTAGAAACGAATAACTGGAATGGCCTAGGGCAAAAATACACATACCGTTGTAATCGGGCGAGTTTCTACTTTTAGATGCAACAGGAATTTCTCGAGTTCGTCAATCCGTTCGCGAGATATGGGAGTTTGAAGTTAAGGAATGCTTGAGAAATCATAAAAATTTGGCTGGTCTGATACTCGAAACCAATAACTGTAATGGCCTAGGGGAAAAGTACACACCCCATTGTAATCGGGCGAGTTTCTACTTTCAGATGCAATAGGAATTTCTCGAGTTCGTCAATCCGTTCGCGAGATGTGGGAGTTTGAAGTTAAGGAATGGTTGAGAAGCCATCAAAATTTTCGCAAGTCTGACACTCGAAACCAATAACTACTATTGCCTAGGGCAAAAATACACATACCGTTGTAATCGGGCGAGGTTCAACCTTCAGATGCAACAGGAATTTCTCGAGTTCGTCAATCCGTTCGCTAGATATGGGAGTTTGAAGTTAAGGAATGGTTGAGAAACCATAAAAATTAGGCTGGTCTGATACTCGAAACCAATAACTGTAATGGCCTAGGGGAAAAATACACACCCCATTGTAATCGGGCGAGTTTCTACTTTCAGATGCAACAGGAATTTCTCGAGTTCGTCAATCGGTTCGCGAGATATGGGAGTTTGAAGTTAAGGAATGGTTGAGATACCATCAAAATTTTCGCAAGTCTGATACTCGAAACCAATAACTGCTATGGCGTAGGGCAAAAATACACATACCATTGTAATCGGGCGAGACTATGCTTTCAGATGCAACTGGAATTTCTCGAGTTGGTAATCCGTTCGCGAGATATGGGAGTTTGAAGTTAAGGAATGGTTGAGAAACCATCAAAATTTTCGCAAGTCTGATACTCGAAACCAATAACTACTATTGCCTAGGGCAAAAATACACACACCTTTGTAATCGGGCTATCTTCTACCTTCAGATGCAACAGGAATTTCTCGAGTTCGTCAATCCGTTCGCGAGATATGGGAGTTTGAAGTTAAGGAATGGTGGAGAAACCATCAAAATTTTCGCTGGTCTGATACTCGAAACCAATAACTGGAATGGCCTAGGGGAAAAGTACACATACCACTGTAATCGGGAGAGTTTCTGCTTTCAGATGCAACTGGAATTTCTCTAGTTCGTCAATCCGTTCGCGAGATATGGGAGTTCGAAGTTAAGGAATGGTTGAGAAACCATCAAAATTTTCGCAAGTCTGATACTCGTAACCAATAACTACTATTGCCTAGGGCAAAAATACACATACCGTTGTAATCGATCGAGCTTCTGCTTTCAGATGCAACGGGAATTTCTCGAGTTCGTCAATCCGTTCGCGAGATATGGGAGTTTGAAGTTAAGGTATGGTTGAGAAGCCATCAAAATTTTCGCAAGTCTGACACTGGAAACCAATAACTGCTATTGCCTAGGGCAAAAATACACATACCGTTGTAATCGGGCGAGCTTCTACTTTCAGATGCAACAGGAATTTCTCGAGTTCGTCAATCCGTTCGCGAGATATGGGAGTTTGAAGTTAAGGAATGGTGGAGAAACAATCAAAATTTTCGCTGGTCTGATACTCGAAACCAATAACTGGAATGGCCTAGGGGAAAAGTACACATACCACTGTAATCGGGAGAGTTTCTGCTTTCAGATGCAACTGGAACTTCTCTAGTTCGTCAATCCGTTCGCGAGATATGGGAGTTCGAAGTTAAGGAATGGTTGAGAAACCATCAAAATTTTCGCAAGTCTGATACTCGAAACCAATAACGGCTATGGCCTAGGGCAAAAACACACATACCATTGTAATCGGGCGAGTTTCCACTTTCAGATGCAACAGGAATTTCTCGAGTTCGTCAATCTGTTCGCGAGATATGGGAGTTTGAAGTTAAGGAATGGTTGAGATACCATCAAAATTTTCGCAAGTCTGATACTCGAAACCAATAACTACAATGGCCTAGGGCAAAAAAACACATACCGTTGTAATCGGGCGAGTTTCTGCTTTCAGATGCAACAGAAATTTTTCGGATTCGTCAATCCGTTCGCAAAATTTCGGAGTCTGGATTTAAGAGAAGGTTGGGAAACCATCAAAATTTTCGCAATTCTGATGCCAGAAACGAATAACTGGAATGGCCTAGGGCAAAAATACACATACCGTTGTAATCGGGCGATTTTCTACTTTCAGATGCAACAGGAATTTCTCGAGTTCGACAATCCGTTCGCGAGATACGGGAGTTTGAATGTAAGGAATGGTTGAGAAACCATCAAAATTTTCGCAAGTCTGATAGTCGAAACCAATAACTACAATGACCCTGGGGGAAAAATACACATACCGTTGTAATCGGGCGCGTTTCTACTTTCAGATGCAACAGGAACTTCTGGAATGCGTCAATCCGTTCGCGAGATATGGGAGATTGATGTTAAGGAATGGTTGAGAAACCATCAAAATTTTCGCAAGTCTGATATTCGAAACCAATAACTACAAAGGCCTAGGGGAAAAATACGCATACCGTTGTAATCGGGAGAGTTTGTACTTTCAGATGCACGGAAATTTTTCGGATTCGTCAATCCGTTCGCGAAATATCGGAGTTTGGAGTTAAGAGATGGTTGAGAAACCATCAAAATTTTCGCAATTCTGATGCTAGAAACGAATAACTGGAATGGCCTAGGGGAAAAGTACACACACCTTTGTAATCAGGCGAGTTTCTACTTTCAGATGGAACAGGAATTTCTCGAGTTCGACAATCCGTTCGCGAGATATGGGAGTTTGAAGTTAAGGAATGGTTGAGGAACCATCAAAATTTTCGCAAGTCTGATACTCGAAACCAATAACGGCTATGGCCTAGGGCAAAAATACACATACCATTGTAATCGGGCGAGTTTCCACTTTCAGATGCAACAGGAATTTCTCGAGTTCGTCAATCTGTTCGCGAGATATGGGAGTTTGAAGTTAAGGAATGGTTGAGATACCATCAAAATTTTCGCAAGTCTGATACTCGAAACCAATAACTACAATGGCCTAGGGGGAAAGTACACACACCTTTGTAATCAGGCGAGTTTCTACTTTCAGATGGAACAGGAATTTCTCGAGTTCGACAATCCGTTCGCGAGATATGGGAGTTTGAAGTTAAGGAATGGTTGAGAAACCATCAAAATTTTCGCAAGTCTGATACTCGAAACCTATAACTACTATGGCCTAGGGCAAAAGAACATATACCGTTGTAATCGGGCGAGTTTCTGCGTTCAGATGCAACAGAAATTACTCGGATTCTTCAATCCGTTCGCGAAATATCGGAGTTTGGATTTAAGAGGTGGTTGAGAAACCATCAAAATTTTCGCAATTCTGATGCTAGAAACGAATAACTGGAATTGCCTAGGGCAAAAATACACATACCGTTGTAATCGGGCGATTTTCTACTTTCAGATGCAACAGGAATTTCTCGAGTTCGTCAATCCGTACGCGAGATATGGAGTTTGAAGTTAAGGAATGGTTGAGAAACCATCAAAATTTGTGCAATTCTGATGTTAGAAACGAATAACTGTAATGGCCTGGGGGAAAAGTACACACACCATTGTAATGGGGCGGGTTTCTACTTTCAGATGCAACAGGAATTTCTCGAGTTCGTCAATCCGTTTGCGAAATATCGGAGTTTGGATTTAAGAGATGGTTGGGAAGCCATCAATATTTTAGTAACTCTGATACTCGAAACCAATAACTAGTTACGCCTAGTCCAAAAATACACATACCGTTGTAATCGGGCGAGTTTCTACTTTCAGATGCAACAGGAATTTCTCGAGTTCGTCAATCCGTTCGCGAGATATGGGAGTTTGAAGTTAAGGAATGGTTGAGAAGCCATCAAAATTTTCGCAAGTCTGACACTCGAAACCAATAACTACAATTGCCAAGGGCAAAAATACAAATACTGTTGTAATCGGGCGAGTTTCTACTTTTAGATGCAACAGGAATTTCTCGAGTTCGTCAATCCGTTCGCGAGATATGGGAGTTTGAAGTTAAGGAATGCTTGAGAAATCATAAAAATTTGGCTGGTCTGATACTCGAAACCAATAACTGTAATGGCCTAGGGGAAAAGTACACACCCCATTGTAATCGGGCGAGTTTCTACTTTCAGATGCAATAGGAATTTCTCGAGTTCGTCAATCCGTTCGCGAGATGTGGGAGTTTGAAGTTAAGGAATGGTTGAGAAGCCATCAAAATTTTCGCAAGTCTGACACTCGAAACCAATAACTACTATTGCCTAGGGCAAAAATACACATACCGTTGTAATCGGGCGAGGTTCAACCTTCAGATGCAACAGGAATTTCTCGAGTTCGTCAATCCGTTCGCTAGATATGGGAGTTTGAAGTTAAGGAATGGTTGAGAAACCATAAAAATTAGGCTGGTCTGATACTCGAAACCAATAACTGTAATGGCCTAGGGGAAAAATACACACCCCATTGTAATCGGGCGAGTTTCTACTTTCAGATGCAACAGGAATTTCTCGAGTTCGTCAATCGGTTCGCGAGATATGGGAGTTTGAAGTTAAGGAATGGTTGAGATACCATCAAAATTTTCGCAAGTCTGATACTCGAAACCAATAACTGCTATGGCGTAGGGCAAAAATACACATACCATTGTAATCGGGCGAGACTATGCTTTCAGATGCAACTGGAATTTCTCGAGTTGGTAATCCGTTCGCGAGATATGGGAGTTTGAAGTTAAGGAATGGTTGAGAAACCATCAAAATTTTCGCAAGTCTGATACTCGAAACCAATAACTACTATTGCCTAGGGCAAAAATACACACACCTTTGTAATCGGGCTATCTTCTACCTTCAGATGCAACAGGAATTTCTCGAGTTCGTCAATCCGTTCGCGAGATATGGGAGTTTGAAGTTAAGGAATGGTGGAGAAACCATCAAAATTTTCGCTGGTCTGATACTCGAAACCAATAACTGGAATGGCCTAGGGGAAAAGTACACATACCACTGTAATCGGGAGAGTTTCTGCTTTCAGATGCAACTGGAATTTCTCTAGTTCGTCAATCCGTTCACGAGATATGGGAGTTCGAAGTTAAGGAATGGTTGAGAAACCATCAAAATTTTCGCAAGTCTGATACTCGTAACCAATAACTACTATTGCCTAGGGCAAAAATACACATACCGTTGTAATCGATCGAGCTTCTGCTTTCAGATGCAACGGGAATTTCTCGAGTTCGTCAATCCGTTCGCGAGATATGGGAGTTTGAAGTTAAGGTATGGTTGAGAAGCCATCAAAATTTTCGCAAGTCTGACACTCGAAACCAATAACTGCTATTGCCTAGGGCAAAAATACACATACCGTTGTAATCGGGCGAGCTTCTACTTTCAGATGCAACAGGAATTTCTCGAGTTCGTCAATCCGTTCGCGAGATATGGGAGTTTGAAGTTAAGGAATGGTGGAGAAACAATCAAAATTTTCGCTGGTCTGATACTCGAAACCAATAACTGGAATGGCCTAGGGGAAAAGTACACATACCACTGTAATCGGGAGAGTTTCTGCTTTCAGATGCAACTGGAATTTCTCTAGTTCGTCAATCCGTTCGCGAGATATGGGAGTTCGAAGTTAAGGAATGGTTGAGAAACCATCAAAATTTTCGCAAGTCTGATACTCGAAACCAATAACGGCTATGGCCTAGGGCAAAAACACACATACCATTGTAATCGGGCGAGTTTCCACTTTCAGATGCAACAGGAATTTCTCGAGTTCGTCAATCTGTTCGCGAGATATGGGAGTTTGAAGTTAAGGAATGGTTGAGATACCATCAAAATTTTCGCAAGTCTGATACTCGAAACCAATAACTACAATGGCCTAGGGCAAAAAAACACATACCGTTGTAATCGGGCGAGTTTCTGCTTTCAGATGCAACAGAAATTTTTCGGATTCGTCAATCAGTTCGCAAAATATCGGAGTCTGGATTTAAGAGAAGGTTGGGAAACCATCAAAATTTTCGCAATTCTGATGCCAGAAACGAATAACTGGAATGGCCTAGGGCAAAAATACACATACCGTTGTAATCGGGCGATTTTCTACTTTCAGATGCAACAGGAATTTCTCGAGTTCGACAATCCGTTCGCGAGATACGGGAGTTTGAATGTAAGGAATGGTTGAGAAACCATCAAAATTTTCGCAAGTCTGATAGTCGAAACCAATAACTACAATGACCCTGGGGGAAAAATACACATACCGTTGTAATCGGGCGCGTTTCTACTTTCAGATGCAACAGGAACTTCTGGAATGCGTCAATCCGTTCGCGAGATATGGGAGATTGATGTTAAGGAATGGTTGAGAAACCATCAAAATTTTCGCAAGTCTGATATTCGAAACCAATAACTACAAAGGCCTAGGGGAAAAATACGCATACCGTTGTAATCGGGAGAGTTTGTACTTTCAGATGCACGGAAATTTTTCGGATTCGTCAATCCGTTCGCGAAATATCGGAGTTTGGAGTTAAGAGATGGTTGAGAAACCATCAAAATTTTCGCAATTCTGATGCTAGAAACGAATAACTGGAATGGCCTAGGGGAAAAGTACACACACCTTTGTAATCAGGCGAGTTTCTACTTTCAGATGGAACAGGAATTTCTCGAGTTCGACAATCCGTTCGCGAGATATGGGAGTTTGCAGTTAAGGAATGGTTGAGGAACCATCAAAATTTTCGCAAGTCTGATACTCGAAACCAATAACGGCTATGGCCTAGGGCAAAAATACACATACCATTGTAATCGGGCGAGTTTCCACTTTCAGATGCAACAGGAATTTCTCGAGTTCGTCAATCTGTTCGCGAGATATGGGAGTTTGAAGTTAAGGAATGGTTGAGATACCATCAAAATTTTCGCAAGTCTGATACTCGAAACCAATAACTACAATGGCCTAGGGGGAAAGTACACACACCTTTGTAATCAGGCGAGTTTCTACTTTCAGATGGAACAGGAATTTCTCGAGTTCCACAATCCGTTCGCGAGATATGGGAGTTTGAAGTTAAGGAATGGTTGAGAAACCATCAAAATTTTCGCAAGTCTGATACTCGAAACCTATAACTACTATGGCCTAGGGCAAAAGAACATATACCGTTGTAATCGGGCGAGTTTCTGCGTTCAGATGCAACAGAAATTACTCGGATTCTTCAATCCGTTCGCGAAATATCGGAGTTTGGATTTAAGAGATGGTTGGGAAGCCATCAATATTTTAGTAACTCTGATACTCGAAACCAATAACTAGTTACGCCTAGTCCAAAAATACACATACCGTTGTAATCGGGCGAGTTTCTACTATCAGATGCAACAGGAATTTCTCGAGTTCGTCAATCCGTTCGCGAGATATGGGAGTTTGAAGTTAAGGAATGGTTGAGAAGCCATCAAAATTTTCGCAAGTCTGACACTCGAAACCAATAACTACAATTGCCAAGGGCAAAAATACAAATACCGTTGTAATCGGGCGAGGTTCAACCTTCAGATGCAACAGGAATTTCTCGAGTTCGTCAATCCGTTCGCTAGATATGGGAGTTTGAAGTTAAGGAATGGTTGAGAAACCATAAAAATTAGGCTGGTCTGATACTCGAAACCAATAACTGTAATGGCCTAGGGGAAAAATACACACCCCATTGTAATCGGGCGAGTTTCTACTTTCAGATGCAACAGGAATTTCTCGAGTTCGTCAATCGGTTCGCGAGATATGGGAGTTTGAAGTTAAGGAATGGTTGAGATACCATCAAAATTTTCGCAAGTCTGATACTCGAAACCAATAACAGCTATGGCGTAGGGCAAAAATACACATACCATTGTAATCGGGCGAGACTATGCTTTCAGATGCAACTGGAATTTCTCGAGTTGGTAATCCGTTCGCGAGATATGGGAGTTTGAAGTTAAGGAATGGTGGAGAAACCATCAAAATTTTCGCTGGTCTGATACTCGAAACCAATAACTGCAATGGCCTAGCGGAAAAGTACACATACCACTGTAATCGGGAGAGTTTCTGCTTTCAGATGCAACTGGAATTTCTCTAGTTCGTCAATCCGTTCGCGAGATATGGGAGTTTGAAGTTAAGGAATGGTGGAGAAACAATCAAAATTTTCGCTGGTCTGATACTCGAAACCAATAACTGGAATGGCCTAGGGGAAAAGTACACATACCACTGTAATCGGGAGAGTTTCTGCTTTCAGATGCAACTTCAATTTCTCTAGTTCGTCAATCCGTTCGCGAGATATGGGAGTTCGAAGTTAAGGAATGGTTGAGAAACCATCAAAATTTTCGCAAGTCTGATACTCGTAACCAATAACTACTATTGCCTAGGGCAAAAATACACATACCGTTGTAATCGATCGAGCTTCTGCTTTCAGATGCAACGGGAATTTCTCGAGTTCGTCAATCCGTTCGCGAGATATGGGAGTTTGAAGTTAAGGAATGGTTGAGAAACCATCAAAATTTTCGCAAGTCTGATACTCGAAACCAATAACTACTATTGCCTAGGGCAAAAATACACATACCGATGTAATCGATCGAGCTTCTGCTTTCAGATGCAACATGAATTTCTGGAGTTCGTCAATCCGTTCGCGAGATATGGGAGTTTGAAGTTAAGGAATGGAAGAGAAACTATCAATATTTTAGTAAGTCTGATACTCGAAACCAATAACTACTTATGCCTAGGTCAAAAATACACATACCGTTGTAATGGGGCGAGTTTCTACTTTCAGATGCAACAGGAATTTCGCGAGTTCGTCAATCCGTTCGCGAGATATGGGAGTTTGAAGTTAAGGAATGGTTGAGAAACCTTCAAAATTTTCGCAACTCTGATACTCGAAACCTATAACTACTATGGCCTAGGGCAAAAGAACATATACCGTTGTAATCGGGCGAGTTTCTGCGTTCAGATGCAACAGAAATTACTCGGATTCTTCAATCCGTTCGCGAAATATCGGAGTTTGGATTTAAGAGATGGTTGAGAAACCATCAAAATTTTCGCAATTCTGATGCTAGAAACGAATAACTGGAATGGCCTAGGGCAAAAATACACATACCGTTGTAATCGGGCGATTTTCTACTTTCAGATGCAACAGGAATTTCTCGAGTTCGTCAATCCGTACGCGAGATATGGAGTTTGAAGTTAAGGAATGGTTGAGAAACCATCAAAATTTGTGCAATTCTGATGTTAAAAACGAATAACTGTAATGGCCTGGGGGAAAAGTACACACACCATTGTAATGGGGCGGGTTTCTACTTTCAGATGCAACAGGAATTTCTCGAGTTCGTCAATCCGTTTGCGAAATATCGGAGTTTGGATTTAAGAGATGGTTGGGAAGCCATCAATATTTTAGTAACTCTGATACTCGAAACCAATAACTAGTTACGCCTAGTCCAAAAATACACATACCGTTGTAATCGGGCGAGTTTCTACTTTCAGATGCAACAGGAATTTCTCGAGTTCGTCAATCCGTTCGCTAGATATGGGAGTTTGAAGTTAAGGAATGCTTGAGAAACCATAAAAATTTGGCTGGTCTGATACTCGAAACCAATAACTGTAATGGCCTAGGGGAAAAGTACACACCCCATTGTAATCGGGCGAGTTTCTACTTTCAGATGCAATAGGAATTTCTCGAGTTCGTCAATCCGTTCGCGAGATGTGGGAGTATGAAGTTAAGGAATGGTTGAGAAGCCATCAAAATTTTCGCAAGTCTGACACTCGAAACCAATAACTACTATTGCCTAGGGCAAAAATACACATACCGTTGTAATCGGGCGAGACTATGCTTTCAGATGCAACTGGAATTTCTCGAGTTGGTAATCCGTTCGCGAGATATGGGAGTTTGAAGTTAAGGAATGGTTGAGAAACCATCAAAATTTTCGCAAGTCTGATACTCGAAACCAATAACTACTATTGCCTAGGGCAAAAATACACACACCGTTGTAATCGGGCTATCTTCTACCTTCAGATGCAACAGGAATTTCTCGAGTTCGTCAATCCGTTCGCGAGATATGGGAGTTTGAAGTTAAGGAATGGTGGAGAAACCATCAAAATTTTCGCTGGTCTGATACTCGAAACCAATAACTGGAATGGCCTAGGGGAAAAGTACACATACCACTGTAATCGGGAGAGTTTCTGCTTTCAGATGCAACTGGAATTTCTCTAGTTCGTCAATCCGTTCGCGAGATATGGGAGTTCGAAGTTAAGGAATGGTTGAGAAGCCATCAAAATTTTCGCAAGTCTGACACTCGAAACCAATAACTGCTATTGCCTAGGGCAAAAATACACATACCGTTGTAATCGGGCGAGCTTCTACTTTCAGATGCAACAGGAATTTCTCGAGTTCGTCAATCCGTTCGCGAGATATGGGAGTTTGAAGTTAAGGAATGGTGGAGAAACAATCAAAATTTTCGCTGGTCTGATACTCGAAACCAATAACTGGAATGGCCTAGGGGAAAAGTACACATACCACTGTAATCGGGAGAGTTTCTGCTTTCAGATGCAACTGGAATTTCTCTAGTTCGTCAATCCGTTCGCGAGATATGGGAGTTCGAAGTTAAGGAATGGTTGAGAAACCATCAAAATTTTCGCAAGTCTGATACTCGTAACCAATAACTACTATTGCCTAGGGCAAAAAAACACATACCGTTGTAATCGGGCGAGTTTCTGCTTTCAGATGCAACAGAAATTTTTCGGATTCGTCAATCCGTTCGCAAAATATCGGAGTCTGGATTTAAGAGAAGGTTGGGAAACCATCAAAATTTTCGCAATTCTGATGCCAGAAACGAATAACTGGAATGGCCTAGGGGAAAAATACACATACCGTTGTTATCGGGCGAGTTTCTACTTTCAGATGCAACAGGAATTTCGCGAGTTCGTCAATCCGTACGCGAGATATGGGAGTTTGAAGTTAAGGAATGGTTGAGAAACCATCAAAATTTTCGTAAGTCTGATACTCGAAACCAATAACTACTATTGCCTAGGGCAAAAATACACATACCGTTGTAATCGGGCTATCTTCTACTTTCAGATGCAACAGGAATTTCTCGAGTTCGTTATTCCGTTCGCGAGATATGGGAGTTTGAAATTAAGGAATGGTGGAGAAACCATCAAAATTTTCTCTGGTCTGATACTCGAAACCAATAACTGGAATGGCCTAGGGGAAAAGTACTCATACCACGGTAATCGGGAGAGTTTCTGCTTTCAGATGCAACAGGAATTTCCCTAGTTCGTCAATCCGTTCGCGAGATATGGGAGTTTGAAGTTAAGGAATGGTTGAGAAACAATCAAAATTTTCGCAAGTCTGATACTCGAAACCAATAACTACAAAGGCCTAGGGGAAAAATACACATACCTTTGTAATCGGGCGAGTTTCTACTTTCAGATGGAACAGGAATTTCTCGAGTTCGTCTATCCGTTCGCGAGATATGAGACTTTGAAGTTAAGGAATAGTTGAGATACCATCACAATTTTCGCAAGTCTGATACTCGGAACAAATAACTACAATGGCCTAGGGGAAAAATACACATAGCGTTGTAATCGGGAGAGTTTCTACTTTCAGATGCAACAGAAATTTTTCGGATTCGGCAATCCGTTCGCGAAATATGGCAGCTTGAAGTAAAGGAATGTTTGAGAAACCATCAAAATTTTAGCAATTCTTATGCTAGAAACGAAAAACTGGAATGGCCTAGGGGAAAAGTACACACACCATAGTAACCGGGAGAGTTTCTACTTTCAGACGCAACAGGAATTTCTCGAGTTCGTCAATCCGTTCGCGAGACATGGGAGCTTGAAGTTAAGGTATGGTTGAGAAACCATCAAAATTTCGCAAGTCTGATACTCGAAACCAATAACTACTATGGCCTGGGGCAAAAATACACATACCGTTGTAATCGGGCGAGTTTCTGCTGTCAGATGCAACAGGAATTTCTCGAGTTCGTCAATCCGTTCGAGAAATATGGGAGTTTGAAGTTACGGAATGGTTGAGAAACCATCTAAATTTTAGTAAGTCCGATACACGAAACCAATAACTACTATGTCCTAGGGCAAAAATACACACACCATTGTAATCGGGCGAGTTTTTACATTCAGATGCAACAGGAATTTCTCGAGTTCATCAATCCGTTCGCGAGATATGGGAGTTTGAAGTTAAGGAATGGTTGAGAAACCATCAAAATTTTCGCAAGTCTGATACTCGAAACCAATAACTGCTATGGCCTAGGGCAAAAATACACCTAGCATTGTAATCGGGCGAGATTATGCTTTCAGATACAACTCGAATTTCTCGAGTTGCTAATCCGTTCGCGAGATAGAGAAGTTTGAAGTTAAGGAATGGTTGAGAAATCATCAAAATTTTTGCAAGTCTGATACTCGAAACCAATAACTACTATTGCCTAGGGCAAAAATATACATACCGTTGTAATCGGGCGATCTTCTGCCATCAGATGCAACAGGAATTTCTCGAGTTCGTCAATCCGTTCGCGAGATATGGGAGTTTGAAGTTCAGGAATGGTTGAGGAACCATCAAAATTGTCGCAAGTCTGACACTCGAAACCAATAACTACTATTGCCTAGGGCAAAAATACACATACCGTTGTAATCGGGCGAGCTTCTACCTTCAGATGCAACAGGAATTTCTCGAGTTCGTCAATCCGTTCGCTAGATATGGGAGTTTGAAGTTAAGGAATGCTTGAGAAATCATAAAAATTTGGCTGGTCTGATACTCGAAACCAATAACTGTAATGGCCTAGGGGAAAAGTACACACCCCATTGTAATCGGGCGAGTTTCTACTTTCAGATGCAACAGGAATTTCTCGAGTTCGTCAATCGGTTCGCGAGATATGGGAGTTTGAAGTTAAGGAATGGTTGAGGAACCATCAAAATTTTCGTTGGTCTGATACTCGAAACCAATAACTGGAATGGCCTAGGGGAAAAGTACACGTACCATGGTAATCGGGCGAGTTCCTTCTTTCAGATGCAACAGGAATTTCTCGAGTTCGTCAATCCTTTCGCGAGATATGGGAGTTTGAAGTTAAGGAATGGTTGGGGAACCATCAAAATTTTCGCAAGTCTGATACTCGAAACCAATAACTGGAATGGCGTAGGGGAAAAGTACAAACAGCATTGTAATGGGGCGAGTTTCTACTTTCAGATGCAACAGGAATTTCCCGAGTTCGTTAATCCGTTCGCGAGATATGGGAGTTTGAAGTTAAGGAATAGTTGAGAATCCATCAAAATTTTCGCAAGTCTGACACTCGAAACCAATAACTACAATTGCCAAGGGCAAAAATACAAATACTGTTGTAATCGGGCGAGTTTCTACTTTTAGATGCAACAGGAATTTCTCGAGTTCGTCAATCCGTTCGCGAGATATGGGAGTTCGAAGTTAAGGAATGGTTGAGAAGCCATCAAAATTGTCGCAAGTCTGACACTCGAAACCAATAACTACTATTGCCTAGGGCAAAAATACACATACCGTTGTAATCGGGCGAGCTTCTACCTTCAGATGCAACAGGAATTTCTCGAGTTCGTCAATCCGTTCGCTAGATATGGGAGTTTGAAGTTAAGGAATGCTTGAGAAATCATAAAAATTTGGCTGGTCTGATACTCGAAACCAATAACTGTAATGGCCTAGGGGAAAAGTACACACCCCATTGTAATCGGGCGAGTTTCTACTTTCAGATGCAACAGGAATTACTCGAGTTCGTCAATCGGTTCGCGAGATATGGGAGTTTGAAGTTAAGGAATGGTTGAGAAACCATCAAAATTTTCGCAAGTCTGATACGCGAAACAAATAACTACAATGGCCTAGGGGAAAAATACACATACTGTTGTAAACGGGCGAGTTACTACTTTCAGATGCAACAGGAATTTCTCGAGTTCGTCAATCCGTTCGCGAGATATGGGAGTTTGAAGTTAAGGAATGGTTGAGAAACCATCAAAATTTTCGCAAGTCTGATACGCGAAACAAATAACTACAATGGCCTAGGGGAAAAATACACATACTGTTGTAAACGGGCGAGTTACTACTTTCAGATGCAACAGGAATTTCTCGAGTTCGTCAATCCGTTCGCGAGATATGGGAGTTTGAAGTTAAGGAATGGTTGAGAAACCATCAAAATTTTCGCAAGTCTGATACTCGAAACCAATAACTACAATGGCCTAGGGGAAAAATACACATACCGTTGTAATCGGGTGACTTTCTACTTTCACATGCAACAGGAATTTCTCGAGTTCGTCAAACCGTTCGCGGGATATGGCAGTTTGAAGTTAAGGAATGGTTGAGAAACCATCAAAATTTTCGTAAGTCTGATACGCGAAAGCAATAACTACAATGGCCTAGGGGAAAAATACACATACTGTTGTAATCGGGCGAGTTTCTACTTTCAGATGCAACAGGAATTTCTCGAGTTCGTCAATCCGTTCGCGAGATATGGGAGTTTGAAGTTAAGGAATGGTTGAGAAACCATCAAAATTTTCGCAAGTCTGATACCCGAAACCAATAACAACAATGGCCTGGGGGAAAAGTACACACACCATTGTAATCGGGCGGGTTTCTACTTTCAGATACAACAGGAACTTCTCGAGTTCGTCATTCCGTTCGCGAGATATGGGAGTTTGAAGTTAAGGAATGGTTGAGAAACCATCAAAATTTTCGCAAGTGTGATACTCGAAAACAATAACTGGAATGGCAAGGGGGATAAGTACACATACCGTTGTAAACGGGTGACTTTCTACTTTCACATGCAACAGGAATTTCTCGAGTTCGTCAATCCGTTCGCGAGATATGGGAGTTTGAAGTTAAGGAATGGTTGAGAAACCATCAAAATTTTCGCAAGTCTGATACGCGAAACAAATAACTACAATGGCCTAGGGGAAAAATACACATACTGTTGTAAACGGGCGAGTTACTACTTTCAGATGCAACAGGAATTTCTCGAGTTCGTCAATCCGTTCGCGAGATATGGGAGTTTGAAGTTAAGGAATGGTTGAGAAACCATCAAAATTTGTGCAATTCTGATGTTAGAAACGAATAACTGTAATGGCCTGGGGGAAAAGTACACACACCATTGTAATGGGGCGGGTTTCTACTTTCAGATGCAACAGGAATTTCTCGAGTTCGTCAATCCGTTTGCGAAATATCGGAGTTTGGATTTAAGAGATGGTTGGGAAGCCATCAATATTTTAGTAACTCTGATACTCGAAACCAATAACTAGTTACGCCTAGTCCAAAAATACACATACCGTTGTAATCGGGCGAGTTTCTACTTTCAGATGCAACAGGAATTTCTCGAGTTCGTCAATCCGTTCGCGAGATATGGGAGTTTGAAGTTAAGGAATGGTTGAGAAGCCATCAAAATTTTCGCAAGTCTGACAGTCGAAACCAATAACTACAATTGCCTAGGGCAAAAATACAAATACTGTTGTAATCGGGCGAGTTTCTACTTTTAGATGCAACAGGAATTTCTCGAGTTCGTCAATCCGTTCGCGAGATATGGGAGTTTGAAGTTAAGGAATGGTTGAGAAGCCATCAAAATTTTCGCAAGTCTGACACTCGAAACCAATAACTACTATTGCCTAGGGCAAAAATACACATACCGTTGTAATCGGGCGAGGTTCTACCTTCAGATGCAACAGGAATTTCTCGAGTTCGTCAATCCGTTCGCTAGATATGGGAGTTTGAAGTTAAGGAATGGTTGAGAAACCATAAAAATTAGGCTGGTCTGATACTCGAAACCAATAACTGTAATGGCCTAGGGGAAAAGTACACACCCCATTGTAATCGGGCGAGTTTCTACTTTCAGATGCAACAGGAATTTCTCGAGTTCGTCAATCGGTTCGCGAGATATGGGAGTTTGAAGTTAAGGAATGGTTGAGATACCATCAAAATTTTCGCAAGTCTGATACTCGAAACCAATAACTGCTATGGCGTAGGGCAAAAATACACATACCATTGTAATCGGGCGAGACTATGCTTTCAGATGCAACTGGAATTTCTCGAGTTGGTAATCCGTTCGCGAGATATGGGAGTTTGAAGTTAAGGAATGGTTGAGAAACCATCAAAATTTTCGCAAGTCTGATACTCGAAACCAATAACTACTATTGCCTAGGGCAAGAATACACACACCGTTGTAATCGGGCTATCTTCTACCTTCAGATGCAACAGGAATTTCTCGAGTTCGTCAATCCTTTCGCGAGATATGGGAGTTTGAAGTTAAGGAATGGTGGAGAAACCATCAAAATTTTCGCTGGTCTGATACTCGAAACCAATAACTGGAATGGCCTAGGGGAAAAGTACACATACCACTGTAATCGGGAGAGTTTCTGCTTTCAGATGCAACTGGAATTTCTCTAGTTCGTCAATCCGTTCGCGAGATATGGGAGTTCGAAGTTAAGGAATGGTTGAGAAACCATCAAAATTTTCGCAAGTCTGATACTCGTAACCAATAACTACTATTGCCTAGGGCAAAAATACACATACCGTTGTAATCGATCGAGCTTCTGCTTTCAGATGCAACGGGAATTTCTCGAGTTCGTCAATCCGTTCGCGAGATATGGGAGTTTGAAGTTAAGGTATGGTTGAGAAGCCATCAAAATTTTCGCAAGTCTGACACTCGAAACCAATAACTGCTATTGCCTAGGGCAAAAATACACATACCGTTGTAATCGGGCGAGCTTCTACTTTCAGATGCAACAGGAATTTCTCGAGTTCGTCAATCCGTTCGCGAGATATGGGAGTTTGAAGTTAAGGAATGGTGGAGAAACAATCAAAATTTTCGCTGGTCTGATACTCGAAACCAATAACTGGAATGGCCTAGGGGAAAAGTACACATACCACTGTAATCGGGAGAGTTTCTGCTTTCAGATGCAACAGGAATTTCTCGAGTTCGTCAATCCGTTCGCGAGATATGGGAGTTTGAAGTTAAGGAATGGTTGAGAAGCCATCAAAATTTTCGCAAGTCTGACACTCGAAACCAATAACTGCTATTGCATAGGGCAAAAATACACATACCGTTGTAATCGGGCGAGCTTCTACTTTCAGATGCAACAGGAATTTCTCGAGTTCGTCAATCCGTTCGCGAGATATGGGAGTTTGAAGTGAAGGAATGGTTGAGAAACCATAAAAATTTGGCTGGTCTGATACTCGAAACCAATAACTGGAATGGCCCAGGGGAAAAGTACATACCCCATTGTAATCGGGCGAGTTTCTACTTTCAGATGCAACAGGAATTTCTCGAGTTCGTCAATCCGTTCGCGAGATATGGGAGTTTGAAGTTAAGGAATGGTTAAGAAATCATCAAAATTTGTGCAATTCTGATGTTAGAAACGAATAACTGTAATGGCCTGGGGGAAAAGTACACACACCATTGTAATGGGGCGGGTTTCTACTTTCAGATGCAACAGGAATTTCTCGAGTTCGTCAATCCGTTTGCGAAATATCGGAGTTTGGATTTAAGAGATGGTTGGGAAGCCATCAATATTTTAGTAACTCTGATACTCGAAACCAATAACTAGTTACGCCTAGTCCAAAAATACACATACCGTTGTAATCGGGCGAGTTTCTACTTTCAGATGCAACAGGAATTTCTCGAGTTCGTCAATCCGTTCGCGAGATATGGGAGTTTGAAGTTAAGGAATGGTTGAGAAGCCATCAAAATTTTCGCAAGTCTGACATTCGAAACCAATAACTACAATTGCCTAGGGCAAAAATACAAATACTGTTTTAATCGGGCGAGTTTCTACTTTTAGATGCAACAGGAATTTCTCGAGTTCGTCAATCCGTTCGCGAGATATGGGAGTTTGAAGTTAAGGAATGGTTGAGAAGCCATCAAAATTTTCGCAAGTCTGACACTCGAAACCAATAACTACTATTGCCTAGGGCCAAAATACACATACCGTTGTAATCGGGCGAGCTTCTACCTTCAGATGCAACAGGAATTTCTCGAGTTCGTCAATCCGTTCGCTAGATATGGGAGTTTGAAGTTAAGGAATGCTTGAGAAACCATAAAAATTTGGCTGGTCTGATACTCGAAACCAATAACTGTAATGGCCTAGGGGAAAAGTACACACCCCATTGTAATCGGGCGAGTTTCTACTTTCAGATGCAATAGGAATTTCTCGAGTTCGTCAATCCGTTCGCGAGATGTGGGAGTTTGAAGTTAAGGAATGGTTGAGAAGCTATCAAAATTTTCGCAAGTCTGACACTCGAAACCAATAACTACTATTGCCTAGGGCAAAAATACACATACCGTTGTAATCGGGCGAGGTTCTACCTTCAGATGCAACAGGAATTTCTCGAGTTCGTCAATCCGTTCGCTAGATATGGGAGTTTGAAGTTAAGGAATGGTTGAGAAACCATAAAAATTAGGCTGGTCTGATACTCGAAACCAATAACTGTAATGGCCTAGGGGAAAAGTACACACCCCATTGTAATCGGGCGAGTTTCTACTTTCAGATGCAACAGGAATTTCTCGAGTTCGTCAATCGGTTCGCGAGATATGGGAGTTTGAAGTTAAGGAATGGTTGAGATACCATCAAAATTTTCGCAAGTCTGATACTCGAAACCAATAACTGCTATGGCGTAGGGCAAAAATACACATACCATTGTAATCGGGCGAGACTATGCTTTCAGATGCAACTGGAATTTCTCGAGTTGGTAATCCGTTCGCGAGATATGGGAGTTTGAAGTTAAGGAATGGTTGAGAAACCATCAAAATTTTCGCAAGTCTGATACTCGAAACCAATAACTACTATTGCCTAGGGCAAAAATACACACACCGTTGTAATCGGGCTATCTTCTACCTTCAGATGCAACAGGAATTTCTCGAGTTCGTCAATCCGTTCGCGAGATATGGGAGTTTGAAGTTAAGGAATGGTGGAGAAACCATCAAAATTTTCGCTGGTCTGATACTCGAAACCAATAACTGGAATGGCCTAGGGGAAAAGTACACATACCACTGTAATCGGGAGAGTTTCTGCTTTCAGATGCAACTGGAATTTCTCTAGTTCGTCAATCCGTTCGCGAGATATGGGAGTTCGAAGTTAAGGAATGGTTGAGAAACCATCAAAATTTTCGCAAGTCTGATACTCGTAACCAATAACTACTATTGCCTAGGGCAAAAATACACATACCGTTGTAATCGATCGAGCTTCTGCTTTCAGATGCAACGGGAATTTCTCGAGTTCGTCAATCCGTTCGCGAGATATGGGAGTTTGAAGTTAAGGTATGGTTGAGAAGCCATCAAAATTTTCGCAAGTCTGACACTCGAAACCAATAACTGCTATTGCCTAGGGCAAAAATACACATACCGTTGTAATCGGGCGAGCTTCTACTTTTAGATGCAACAGGAATTTCTCGAGTTCGTCAATCCGTTCGCGAGATATGGGAGTTTGAAGTTAAGGAATGGTGGAGAAACAATCAAAATTTTCGCTGGTCTGATACTCGAAACCAATAACTGGAATGGCCTAGGGGAAAAGTACACATACCACTGTAATCGGGAGAGTTTCTGCTTTCAGATGCAACTTCAATTTCTCTAGTTCGTCAATCCGTTCGCGAGATATGGGAGTTCGAAGTTAAGGAATGGTTGAGAAACCATCAAAATTTTCGCAAGTCTGATACTCGTAACCAATAACTACTATTGCCTAGGGCAAAAATACACACACCGTTGTAATCGATCGAGCTTCTGCTTTCAGATGCAACGGGAATTTCTCGAGTTCGTCAATCCGTTCGCGAGATATGGGAGTTTGAAGTTAAGGAATGGTTGAGAAGCCATCAAAATTTTCGCAAGTCTGACACTCGAAACCAATAACTGCTATTGCCTAGGGCAAAAATACACATACCGTTGTAATCGGGCGAGCTTCTACTTTCAGATGCAACAGGAATTTCTCGAGTTCGTCAATCCGTTCGCGAGATATGGGAGTTTGAAGTTAAGGAATGGTTGAGAAACCATAAAAATTTGGCTGGTCTGATACTCGAAACCAATAACTGGAATGGCCCAGGGGAAAAGTACATACCCCATTGTAATCGGGCGAGTTTCTACTTTCAGATGCAACAGGAATTTCTCGAGTTCGTCAATCCGTTCGCGAGATATGGGAGTTTGAAGTTAAGGAATGGTTAAGAAATCATCAAAATTTTCGCAAGTCTGATACTCGAAACCAATAACTACAATTGCCTAGGGCAAAAATACACATACCGTTGAAATCGGGCGAGTTTCTGCTTTCCGATGCAGCAGGAATTTCTCGAGTTCGTCAATCCGTTCGCGAGATATGGGAGTTTGAAGTTAAGGAATGGTTGAGAAACCATCAAAATTTTCGCAAGTCTGATACTCGAAACCAATAACTACTATTGCCTAGGGCAAAAATACACACACCGATGTAATCGATCGAGCTTCTGCTTTCAGATGCAACAGGAATTTCTCGAGTTCGTCAATCCGTTCGCGAGATATGGGAGTTTGAAGTTAAGGAATGGAAGAGAAACTATCAATATTTTAGTAAGTCTGATACTCGAAACCAATAACTACTTATGCCTAGGTCAAAAATACACATACCGTTGTAATCGGGCGAGTTTCTACTTTCGGATGCAACAGGAATTTCTCGAGTTCGTCAATCCGTTCGCGAGATATGGGAGTTTGAAGTTAAGGAATGGTTGAGAATCCATCAAAATTTTCGCAAGTCTGACACTCGAAACCAATAACTACTTATGCCTAGGTCAAAAATACACATACCGTTGTAATCGGGCGAGCTTCTACTTTCAGATGCAACAGGAATTTCTCGAGTTCGTCAATCCGTTCGCGAGATATGGGAGTTTGAAGTTAAGGAATGGTTGAGAAACCATAAAAATTTGGCTGGTCTGATACTCGAAACCAATAACTGGAATGGCCTAGGGGAAAAGTACACACCCCATTGTAATCGGGCGAGTTTCTACTTTCAGATGCAACAGGAATTTCTCGAGTTCGTCAATTCGTTCGCGAGATATGGGAGTTTGAGGTTAAGGAATGGTTGAGATACCATCAAAATTTTCGCATTTCTGATGCTAGAAACGAATAACTGGAATAGCATAGGGGAAAAATACACATACCGTTGTAATCGGGCGACTTTCTACTCTCAGATGCAACAGGAATTTCTCCGATTCGTCAATCCGATCGCGAGATATGGAAGTTTGAACGTTAAAGAATGGTTGGGAAACCATCAAAATTTTCGCAAGTCTGATACTCGAAACCAATAACTACTATGGCCTAGGGCAAAAAAACACATACCGTTGTAATCGGGCGAGTTTCTGCTTTCAGATGCAACAGAAATTTTTCGGATTCGTCAATCCGTTCGCAAAATATCGGAGTCTGGATTTAAGAGAAGGTTGGGAAACCATCAAAATTTTCGCAACTCTGATACTCGAAACCTATAACTACTATGGCCTAGGGCAAAAATACACATACCGTTGTAATCGGGCGATTTTCTACTTTCAGATGCAACAGGAATTTCTCGAGTTCGTCAATCCGTACGCGAGATATGGAGTTTGAAGTTAAGGAATGGTTGAGAAACCATCAAAATTTGTGCAATTCTGATGTTAGAAACGAATAACTGTAATGGCCTGGGGGAAAAGTACACACACCATTGTAATGGGGCGAGTTTCTACTTTCAGATGCAACAGGAATTTCTCGAGTTCGTCAATCCGTTTGCGAAATATCGGAGTTTGGATTTAAGAGATGGTTGGGAAGCCATCAATATTTTAGTAACTCTGATACTCGAAACCAATAACTAGTTACGCCTAGGCCAAAAATACACATACCGTTGTAATCGGGCGAGTTTCTACTTTCAGATGCGACAGGAATTTCTCGAGTTCGTCAATCCGTTCGCGAGATATGGGAGTTTGAAGTTAAGGAATGGTTGAGAAGCCATCAAAATTTTCGCAAGTCTGACACTCGAAACCAATAACTACTATTGCCTAGGGCAAAAATACAAATACCGTTGTAATCGGGCGAGTTTCTACTTTTAGATGCAACAGGAATTTCTCGAGTTCGTCAATCCGTTCGCGAGATATGGGAGTTTGAAGTTAAGGAATGGTTGAGAAGCCATCAAAATTTTCGCAAGTCTGACACTCGAAACCAATAACTACTATTGCCTAGGGCAAAAATACACACACCGTTGTAATCGGGCTATCTTCTACCTTCAGATGCAACAGGAATTTCTCGAGTTCGTCAATCCGTTCGCGAGATATGGGAGTTTGAAGTTAAGGAATGGTGGAGAAACCATCAAAATTTTCTCTGGTCTGATACTCGAAACCAATAACTGGAATGGCCTAGGGGAAAAGTACTCATACCACGGTAATCGGGAGAGTTTCTGCTTTCAGATGCAACTGGAATTTCTCTAGTTCGTCAATCCGTTCGCGAGATATGGGAGTTCGAAGTTAAGGAATGGTTGAGAAACCATCAAAATTTTCGCAAGTCTGATACTCGAAACCAATAACTACTATTGCCTAGGTCAAAAATACACATACCGTTGTAATCGATCGAGCTTCTGCTTTCAGATGCAACGGGAATTTCTCGAGTTTGTCAATCCGTTCGCGAGATATGGGAGTTTGAAGTTAAGGAATGGTTGAGAAGCCATCAAAATTTTCGCAAGTCTGACACTCGAAACCAATAACTACTATTGCCTAGGGCAAAAATACACATATCGTTGTAACCGGACGATTTTCTACTTTCAGATGCAACAGGAATTTCTCGAGTTCGTCAATCCGTACGCGTGATATGGAGTTTGAAGTTAAGGAATGGTTGAGAAACCATCAAAATTTGTGCAATTCTGATGTTAGAAACGTATAACTGTAATGGCCTGGGGGAAAAGTACACACACCATTGTAATGGGGCGAGTTTCTACTTTCAGATGCAACAGGAATTTCTCGAGTTCGTCAATCCGTTTGCGAAATATCGGAGTTTGGATTTAAGAGATGGTTGGGAAGCCATCAATATTTTAGTAACTCTGATACTCGAAACCAATAACTAGTTACGCCTAGGCCAAAAATACATATACCGTTGTAATCGGGCGAGTATCTACTTTCAGATGCAACAGGAATTTCTCGAGTTCGTCAATCCGTTCGCGAGATATGGGAGTTTGAAGTTAAGGAATGGTTGAGAAGCCATCAAAATTTTCGCAAGTCTGACACTCGAAACCAATAACTACTATTGCCTAGGGCAAAAATACACATACCGTTGTAATCGGGCGAGGTTCTACCTTCAGATGCAAGAGGAATTTCTCGAGTTCGTCAGTCCGTTCGCTAGATATGGGAGTTTGAAGTTAAGGAATGCTTGAGAAACCATAAAAATTTGTCTGGTCTGATACTCGAAACCAATAACTGTAATGGCCTAGGGGAAAAGTACACACCCCATTGTAATCGGGCGAGTTTCTACTTTCAGATGCAATAGGAATTTCTCGAGTTCGTCAATCCGTTCGCGAGATATGGGAGTTTGAAGTTAAGGAATGGTTGAGAAGCCATCAAAATTTTCGCAAGTCTGACACTCGAAACCAATAACTACTATTGCCTAGGGCAAAAATACACATACCGTTGTAATCGGGCGAGGTTCTACCTTCAGATGCAACAGGAATTTCTCGAGTTCGTCAATCCGTTCGCGAGATATGGGAGTTTGAAGTTAAGGAATGGTTGAGAAACCATAAAAATTTGGCTGGTCTGATACTCGAAACCAATAACTGGAATGGCCCAGGGGAAAAGTACATACCCCATTGTAATCGGGCGAGTTTCTACTTTCAGATGCAACAGGAATTTCTCGAGTTCGTCAATCCGTTCGCGAGATATGGGAGTTTGAAGTTAAGGAATGGTTAAGAAATCATCAAAATTTTCGCAAGTCTGATACTCGAAACCAATAACTACAATTGCCTAGGGCAAAAATACACATACCGTTGAAATCGGGCGAGTTTCTGCTTTGCGATGCAGCAGGAATTTCTCGAGTTCGTCAATCCGTTCGCGAGATATGGGAGTTTGAAGTTAAGGAATGGTTGAGAAACCATCAAAATTTTCGCAAGTCTGATACTCGAAACCAATAACTACTATTGCCTAGGGCAAAAATACACATACCGATGTAATCGATCGAGCTTCTGCTTTCAGATGCAACAGGAATTTCTCGAGTTCGTCAATCCGTTCGCGAGATATGGGAGTTTGAAGTTAAGGAATGGAAGAGAAACTATCAATATTTTAGTAAGTCTGATACTCGAAACCAATAACTACTTATGCCTAGGTCAAAAATACACATACCGTTGTAATCGGGCGAGTTTCTACTTTCAGATGCAACAGGAATTTCTCGAGTTCGTCAATCCGTTCGCGAGATATGGGAGTTTGAAGTTAAGGAATGGTTGAGAAACCATAAAAATTTGGCTGGTCTGATACTCGAAACCAATAACTGGAATGGCCTAGGGGAAAAGTACACACCCCATTGTAATCGGGCGAGTTTCTACTTTCAGATGCAACAGGAATTTCTCGAGTTCGTCAATCCGTTCGCGAGATATGGGAGTTTGAAGTTAAGGAATGGTTGAAATACCATCAAAATTTTCGCATTTCTGATGCTAGAAACGAATAACTGGAATAGCATAGGCGAAAAATACACATACCGTTGTAATCGGGCGACTTTCTACTCTCAGATGCAACAGGAATTTCTCCGATTCGTCAATCCGATCGCGAGATATGGAAGTTTGAACGTTAAAGAATGGTTGGGAAACCATCAAAATTTTCGCAAGTCTGATACTCGAAACCAATAACTACTATGGCCTAGGGCAAAAAAACACATACCGTTGTAATCGGGCGAGTTTCTGCTTTCAGATGCAACAGAAATTTTTCGGATTCGTCAATCCGTTCGCAAAATATCGGAGTCTGGATTTAAGAGAAGGTTGGGAAACCATCAAAATTTTCGCAATTCTGATGCCAGAAACGAATAACTGGAATGGCCTAGGGGAAAAATACACATACCGTTGTTATCGGGCGAGTTTCTACTTTCAGATGCAACAGGAATTTCGCGAGTTCGTCAATCCGTTCGCGAGATATGGGAGTTTGAAGTTAAGGAATGGTTGAGAAACCATCAAAATTTGTGCAATTCTGATGTTAGAAACGAATAACGGTAATGGCCTGGGGGAAAAGTACACACACCATTGTAATGGGGCGAGTTTCTACTTTCAGATGCAACAGGAATTTCTCGAGTTCGTCAATCCGTTCGCGAGATATGGGAGTTTGAAGTCAAGGAATGGTTGAGAAGCCATCAAAATTTTCGCAAGTCTGACACTCGAGACCAATAACTACTATTGCCTAGGGCAAAAATACACATACCGTTGTAATCGGGCGAGGTTCTACCTTCAGATGCAACAGGAATTTCTCGAGTTCGTCAATCCGTTCGCTAGATATGGGAGTTTGAAGTTAAGGAATGGTTGAGAAACCATAAAAATTTGGCTGGTCTGATACTCGAAACCAATAACTGTAATGGCCTAGGGGAAAAGTACACACCCCATTGTAATCGGGCGAGTTTCTACTTTCAGATGCAACAGGAATTTCTCGAGTTCGTCAATCCGTTCGCGAGATGTGGGAGTTTGAAGTTAAGGAATGGTTGAGAAACCATCAAAATTTTCGCAAGTCTGATACTCGAAACCAAGAAGTACTATTGCCGAGGAGAAAAATACATATACCGTTGTAATCGGCCGAGTTTCTACTTTCTGATGCAACAGGAATTTCTCGAGTTCGTCAATCCGATCGTGAGATATGGGAGTTTGAAGTTAAGGAATGGTTGAGAAACCATCAAAATTTTCGCTGGTCTGATACTCGAAACCAATAACTACAATTGCCTAGGGCAAAAATACAAACACCATTGTAATCGGGCGAGATTCTGCTTTCAGATGCAGCAGGAATTTCTCGAGTTCGTCAATCCGTTCGCGAGATATGGGAGTTTGAAGTTAAGGAATGGTTGTGAAACCATCAAAATTTTCGCAAGTCTGATACTCGAAACCAAGAAGTACTATTGCCGAGGAGAAAAATACATATACCGTTGTAATCGGGCGAGTTACTACTTTCAGATGCAAGAGGAATTTCTCGAGTTCGTCAATCCGTTCGCGAGATATGGGAGTTTGAAGTTAAGGAATGGTTGAGAAACCATCAAAATATTCGCTGGTCTGATACTCGAAACCAATAACTGGAGTGGCCTAGGGGAAAAGTACACAACCCATTGTAATCGGGCGAGTTTCTACTTTCAGATGCAACAGGAATTTCTCGAGTTTGTCAATCCGTTCGCTAGATATGGGAGTTTGAAGTTAAGGAATGGTTGAGAAACCATCAAAATTTTCGCTGGTCTGATACTCGAAACCAATAACTGGAATGGCCTAGGGGAAAAGTACACATACCATTGTAATCGGGCGAGTTTCTGCTTTCAGATGCAAAAGGAATTTCTCGAGTTCATCAATCCGTTCGCGAGATATGGGAGTTTGAAATTAAGGAACGGTTGAGAAACCATCAAAATTTTCGCAAGTCTGATACTCGGAACCAATAACTACAATGGCCTAGGGCAAAAATACACATACCGTTGTAATCGGGCGAGGTTCTGCTTTCAGATCCAAGAGGAACTTCTCGAGTTCGTCAATCCATTCGCGAGATATGGGAGTTTGAATTTAAGGAATGGTTGAGAAACCATCAAAATTTTTGCAAGTCTGATATTCGAAACCAATAACTACAGTGGCCTAGGGCAAAAATACACATACCATGGTAATCGGGCGAGTTTCTGCTTTCAGATGCAACAGGAATTTCTCGAGTTCGTCTATCCTTTCGCGAGATATGGGAGTTTGAAATTAAGGAATGGTTGAGGAACCAACAAAATTTTCGCAAGTCTGATACTCGAAACCAGTAACTGGAATGGCCTAGGGGAAAAGTACACACAGCATTGTAATGGGGCGAGTTTCTACTTTCAGATGCAACAGGAATTTCTCGAGTTCGTCAATCCGTTCGCGAGATATGGGAGTTTGAAGTTAAAGAATGATTCAGAAACCGTCAAAATTTTTGCAAGTCTGATACTCGAAACCAATAACTACAATTGCGTAGGGCAAAAATACACATACCGTTGTAATCGGGCGAGTTTCTGCTTTCATATGCAAGAGGAATTTCGCGAGTTCGTCAATCCGATCGTGAGATATGGGAGTTTGAAGTTAAGGAATGGTTGAGAAACCACCAAAATTTTCGCAAGTCTGATACTCGAAACCAATAACTACAATTGCCTAGGGCAAAAATAGAAACACCATTGTAATCGGGCGAGATTCTGCTTTCAGATGCAGCAGGAATTTTTCGAGTTCGTCAATCCGTTCGCGAGATATGGGAGTTTGAAGTTAAGGAATGGTTGTGAAACCATCAAAATTTTCGCAAGTCTGATACTCGAAACCAAGAAGTACTATTGCCGAGGAGAAAAATACATATACCGTTGTAATCGGGCGAGTTACTACTTTCAGATGCAAGAGGAATTTCTCGAGTTCGTCAATCCGTTCGCGAGATATGGGAGTTTGAAGTTAAGGAATGGTTGAGAAACCATCAAAATATTCGCTGGTCTGATACTCGAAACCAATAACTGGAGTGGCCTAGGGGAAAAGTACACACCCCATTGTAATCGGGCGAGTTTCTACTTTCAGATGCAACAGGAATTTCTCGAGTTCGTCAATCCGTTCGCTAGATATGGGAGTTTGAAGTTAAGGAATGGTTGAGAAACCATCAAAATTTTCGCTGGTCTGATACTCGAAACCAATAACTGGAATGGCCTAGGGGAAAAGTACACATACCATTGTAATCGGGCGAGTTTCTGCTTTCAGATGCAAAAGGAATTTCTCGAGTTCGTCAATCCGTTCGCGAGATATGGGAGTTTGAAGTTAAGGAATGGTTGAGAAACCATCAAAGTTTTCGCAAGTCTGATACTCGAAACCAAGAAGTACTATTGCCGAGTAGAAAAATACATATACCGTTGTAATCGGGCGAGTTACTACTTTCAGATGCAAGAGGAATTTCTCGAGTTCGTCAATCCGTTCGCGAGATATGGGAGTTTGAAGTTAAGGAATGGTTGAGAAACCATCAAAATATTCGCTGGTCTGATACTCGAAACCAATAACTGGAGTGGCCTAGGGGAAAAGTACACACCCCATTGTAATCGGGCGAGTTTCTACTTTCAGATGCAACAGGAATTTCTCGAGTTCGTCAATCCGTTCGCTAGATATGGGAGTTTGAAGTTAAGGAATGGTTGAGAAACCATCAAAATTTTCGCTGGTCTGATACTCGAAACCAATAACTAGAATGGCCTAGGGGAAAAGTACACATACCATTGTAATCGGGCGAGTTTCTGCTTTCAGATGCAAAAGGAATTTCTCGAGTTCCTCAATCCGTTCGCGAGATATGGGAGTTTGAAGTTAAGGAATGGTTGAGAAACCATCAAAATTTTCGCAAGTCTGATACTCGAAACCAATAACTGGAATGGCCTAGGGGAAAAGTACACACCCCATTGTAATCGGGCGAGTTTCTACTTTCAGATGCAACAGGAATTTCTCGAGTTCGTCAATCCGTTCGCGAGATATGGGAGTTTGAAGTTAAGGAACGGTTGAGAAACCATCAAAATTTTCGCTGGTCTGATACTCGAATCCAATAACTACAATTGCCTAGGGCAAAAATACACATACCGTTGTAATCGGGCGAGGTTCTACTTTCAGATGCAACAGGAATTTCACGAGTTCGTCAATCCGTTCGCGAGATATGGGAGTTTGAAGTTAAGGAATGATTCAGAAACCGTCAAAATTTTTGCAAGTCTGATACAAGAAACCAATAACTACTATGTCCTAGGGCAAAAATGCACACACCATTGTAATCGGGCGAGTTTCTACTTTAAGATGCAACAGGAATTTCTCGAGTTCGTCAATCCGTTCGCGAGATATGGGAGTTTGAAGTTAAGGAATGGTTGAGAAACCAAAAAAATTTTCGCAATTCTGATACTCGAAACCAATAACTACTACGGCCTAGGGCAAAAATACACATACCATTGTAATCGGGCGAGTTTCTACTTTCAGATGCAACAGGAGTTTCTCGAGTTTGTCAATCCGTTCGCGAGATATGGGAGTTTGAAGTTAAGGAATGGTCGAGAAACCATCAAAATTTTCGCTGGTCTGACACTCGAAACCAATAACTGAAATGGCCTAGGGGAAAAGTACACATACCATTGTAATCGGGCGAGATTCTGCTTTCAGATGCAAAAGGAATTTCTCGAGTTCGTCAATCCGTTCGCGAGATATGGGAGTTTGAAGTTAAGGAATGGTTGAGAAACCATCAAAATTTTCGCAAGTCTGATACTCGAAACCAATAACTTGAATGGCCTAGGGGAAAAGTACACACACCATTGGAATCGGGCGAGTTTCTACTTTCAGATGCAACAGGAATTTCTCGAGTTCGTCAATCCGTTCGCGAGATATGGGAGTTTGAAGTTAAGGAATGGTTCAGAAACCGTCAAAATTTTTGCAAGTCTGATACTCGAAACCAATAACTACAATTGCGTAGGGCAAAAATACACATACCGTTGGAATCGGGCGAGTTTCTGCCATCAGATGCAACAGGAATTTCTCGAGTTCGTCAATCCGTTCGCGAGATATGGGAGTTTGAAGTTAAGGAATGGTTGAGGAACCATCAAAATTTTCGCTGGTCTGATACTCGAAACCAATAACTTGAATGGCCTAGGGGAAAAGTACACACACCATTGGAATCGGGCGAGTTTCTACTTTCAGATGCAACAGGAATTTCTCGAGTTCGTCAATCCGTTCGCGAGATATGGGAGTTTGAAGTTAAGGAATGGTTGAGAAACCATCAAAATTTTCGCATGTCTGATACTCGAAACCAATAACTACAATTGCCTAGGGCAAAAATACACATACCGTTGTAATCGGGCGAGTTTCTGCTTTCAGATGCAACAGGAATTTCTCGAGTTCGTCAATCCGTTCGCGAGATATGGGAGTTTGAAGTTAAGGAATGGTTGAGAAACCATCAAAATTTTCGCTGGTCTGATACTCGAAACCATTAACTACAATTGCCTAGGGCAAAAATACACATACCTTTGTAAAAGGGCGAGCTTCTACTTTCAGATGCAACAGGAATTTCTCGAGTTTGTCAATCCGATCGCGAGATATGGGAGTCTGATATTAAGGAATGTTTGAGGAACCATTAAAATTTTCGCAAGTCTGAAACTCGAAACCAATAACTACAAAGGCCTAGTGGAAAAATACACATACCGTTGTAATCGGGCGAGTTTCTACTTTCAGATGCAACCGGATTTTTTCGAGTTCGTCTATCCGTTCGAGAGATATGGGAGTTTGAAGTTACGGAATGGTTGAGAAACAACCAAAATTTTCGCAAGTCTGATACTCGAAACCAATAACTACAAAGGCCTAGGGGCAAAATACACCTACCTTTGTAATCGGGCGAGTTTCTACTTTCAGATGCAACCGGAATTTTTCTAGTTCGTCTATACGTTCGAGAGATATGGGAGTTTGAAGTTAAGGAATGGTTGAGAAACAATCAAAATTTTCGCAAGTCTGATACTCGAAACCAATAACTACAAAGGCCTAGGGGAAAAATACACATACCTTTGTAATCGGGCGAGTTTCTACTTTCAGATGGAACAGGAATTTCTCGAGTTCGTCTATCCGTTCGCGAGATATGAGAGTTTGAAGTTAAGGAATAGTTGAGATACCATCACAATTTTCGCAAGTCTGATACTCGGAACAAATAACTACAATGGCCTAGGGGAAAAATACACATAGCGTTGTAATCGGGCGAGATTATGCTTTCAGATACAACTCGAATTTCACGAGTTCGTCAATCCGTTCGCGAGATATGGGAGTTTGAAGTTAAGGAATGATTCAGAAACCGTCAAAATTTTTGCAAGTCTGATACAAGAAACCAATAACTACTATGTCCTAGGGCAAAAATGCACACACCATTGTAATCGGGCGAGTTTCTACTTTAAGATGCAACAGGAATTTCTCGAGTTCGTCAATCCGTTCGCGAGATATGGGAGTTTGAAGTTAAGGAATGGTTGAGAAACCAAAAAAATTTTCGCAATTCTGATACTCGAAACCAATAACTACTACGGCCTAGGGCAAAAATACACATACCATTGTAATCGGGCGAGTTTCTACTTTCAGATGCAACAGGAGTTTCTCGAGTTTGTCAATCCGTTCGCGAGATATGGGAGTTTGAAGTTAAGGAATGGTCGAGAAACCATCAAAATTTTCGCTGGTCTGACACTCGAAACCAATAACTGAAATGGCCTAGGGGAAAAGTACACATACCATTGTAATCGGGCGAGATTCTGCTTTCAGATGCAAAAGGAATTTCTCGAGTTCGTCAATCCGTTCGCGAGATATGGGAGTTTGAAGTTAAGGAATGGTTGAGAAACCATCAAAATTTTCGCAAGTCTGATACTCGAAACCAATAACTTGAATGGCCTAGGGGAAAAGTACACACACCATTGGAATCGGGCGAGTTTCTACTTTCAGATGCAACAGGAATTTCTCGAGTTCGTCAATCCGTTCGCGAGATATGGGAGTTTGAAGTTAAGGAATGGTTCAGAAACCGTCAAAATTTTTGCAAGTCTGATACTCGAAACCAATAACTACAATTGCGTAGGGCAAAAATACACATACCGTTGGAATCGGGCGAGTTTCTGCCATCAGATGCAACAGGAATTTCTCGAGTTCGTCAATCCGTTCGCGAGATATGGGAGTTTGAAGTTAAGGAATGGTTGAGGAACCATCAAAATTTTCGCTGGTCTGATACTCGAAACCAATAACTTGAATGGCCTAGGGGAAAAGTACACACACCATTGGAATCGGGCGAGTTTCTACTTTCAGATGCAACAGGAATTTCTCGAGTTCGTCAATCCGTTCGCGAGATATGGGAGTTTGAAGTTAAGGAATGGTTGAGAAACCATCAAAATTTTCGCATGTCTGATACTCGAAACCAATAACTACAATTGCCTAGGGCAAAAATACACATACCGTTGTAATCGGGCGAGTTTCTGCTTTCAGATGCAACAGGAATTTCTCGAGTTCGTCAATCCGTTCGCGAGATATGGGAGTTTGAAGTTAAGGAATGGTTGAGAAACCATCAAAATTTTCGCTGGTCTGATACTCGAAACCATTAACTACAATTGCCTAGGGCAAAAATACACATACCTTTGTAATCGGGCGAGCTTCTACTTTCAGATGCAACAGGAATTTCTCGAGTTTGTCAATCCGATCGCGAGATATGGGAGTCTGATATTAAGGAATGTTTGAGGAACCATTAAAATTTTCGCAAGTCTGAAACTCGAAACCAATAACTACAAAGGCCTAGTGGAAAAATACACATACCGTTGTAATCGGGCGAGTTTCTACTTTCAGATGCAACCGGATTTTTTCGAGTTCGTCTATCCGTTCGAGAGATATGGGAGTTTGAAGTTACGGAATGGTTGAGAAACAACCAAAATTTTCGCAAGTCTGATACTCGAAACCAATAACTACAAAGGCCTAGGGGCAAAATACACCTACCTTTGTAATCGGGCGAGTTTCTACTTTCAGATGCAACCGGAATTTTTCTAGTTCGTCTATACGTTCGAGAGATATGGGAGTTTGAAGTTAAGGAATGGTTGAGAAACAATCAAAATTTTCGCAAGTCTGATACTCGAAACCAATAACTACAAAGGCCTAGGGGAAAAATACACATACCTTTGTAATCGGGCGAGTTTCTACTTTCAGATGGAACAGGAATTTCTCGAGTTCGTCTATCCGTTCGCGAGATATGAGAGTTTGAAGTTAAGGAATAGTTGAGATACCATCACAATTTTCGCAAGTCTGATACTCGGAACAAATAACTACAATGGCCTAGGGGAAAAATACACATAGCGTTGTAATCGGGCGAGATTATGCTTTCAGATACAACTCGAATTTCTCGAGTTGGTAATCCGTTCGCGAGATAGAGAAGTTTGAAGTTAAGGAATGGTTGAGAAATCATCAAAATTTTCGCTGGTCTGATACTCGAAACCAATAACTTGAATGGCCTAGGGGAAAAGTACACACACCATTGGAATCGGGCGAGTTTCTACTTTCAGATGCAACAGGAATTTCTCGAGTTCGTCAATCCGTTCGCGAGATATGGGAGTTTGAAGTTAAGGAATGGTTCAGAAACCGTCAAAATTTTTGCAAGTCTGATACTCGAAACCAATAACTGGAATGGCCTAGGGGAAAAGTACACATACCATTGTAATCGGGCGAGTTTCTGCTTTCAGATGCAAAAGGAATTTCTCGAGTTCATCAATCCGTTCGCGAGATATGGGAGTTTGAAGTTAAGGAACGGTTGAGAAACCATCAAAATTTTCGCAAGTCTGATACTCGGAACCAATAACTACAATGGCCTAGGGCAAAAATACACATACCGTTGTAATCGGGCGAGGTTCTGCTTTCAGATCCAAGAGGAACTTCTCGAGTTCGTCAATCCATTCGCGAGATATGGGAGTTTGAATTTAAGGAATGATTCAGAAACCGTCAAAATTTTTGCAAGTCTGATACTCGAAACCAATAACTACAATTGCCTAGGGCAAAAATACACATACCGTTGTAATCGGGCGAGTTTCTGCTTTCATATGCAAGAGGAATTTCGCGAGTTCGTCAATCCGATCGTGAGATATGGGAGTTTGAAGTTAAGGAATGGTTGAGAAACCATCAAAATTTTCGCAAGTCTGATACTCGAAACCAATAACTACAATTGCCTAGGGCAAAAATACAAACACCATTGTAATCGGGCGAGATTCTGCTTTCAGATGCAGCAGGAATTTCTCGAGTTCGTCAATCCGTTCGCGAGATATGGGAGTTTGAAGTTAAGGAATGGTTGTGAAACCATCAAAATTTTCGCAAGTCTGATACTCGAAACCAAGAAGTACTATTGCCGAGGAGAAAAATACATATACCGTTGTAATCGGGCGAGTTACTACTTTCAGATGCAAGAGGAATTTCTCGAGTTCGTCAATCCGTTCGCGAGATATGGGAGTTTGAAGTTAAGGAATGGTTGAGAAACCATCAAAATATTCGCTGGTCTGATACTCGAAACCAATAACTGGAGTGGCCTAGGGGAAAAGTACACAACCCATTGTAATCGGGCGAGTTTCTACTTTCAGATGCAACAGGAATTTCTCGAGTTTGTCAATCCGTTCGCTAGATATGGGAGTCTGAAGTTAAGGAATGGTTGAGAAACCATCAAAATTTTCGCTGGTCTGATACTCGAAACCAATAACTGGAATGGCCTAGGGGAAAAGTACACATACCATTGTAATCGGGCGAGTTTCTGCTTTCAGATGCAAAAGGAATTTCTCGAGTTCATCAATCCGTTCGCGAGATATGGGAGTTTGAAGTTAAGGAACGGTTGAGAAACCATCAAAATTTTCGCAAGTCTGATACTCGGAACCAATAACTACAATGGCCTAGGGCAAAAATACACATACCGTTGTAATCGGGCGAGGTTCTGCTTTCAGATCCAAGAGGAACTTCTCGAGTTCGTCAATCCATTCGCGAGATATGGGAGTTTGAATTTAAGGAATGGTTGAGAAACCATCAAAATTTTCGCAAGTCTGATACTCGAAACCAATAACTGGAATGGCCTAGGGGAAAAGTACACACAGCATTGTAATGGGGCGAGTTTCTACTTTCAGATGCAACAGGAATTTCTCGAGTTCGTCAATCCGTTCGCGAGATATGGGAGTTTGAATTTAAGGAATGGTTGAGAAACCATCAAAATTTCTGCAAGTCTGATATTCGAAACCAATAACTACAGTGGCCTAGGGCAAAAATACACATACCATGGTAATCGGGCGAGTTTCTGCTTTCAGATGCAACAGGAATTTCTCGAGTTCGTCAATCCGTTCGCGAGATATGGGAGTTTGAAGTTAAGGAATGGTTGAGAAACCATCAAAATATTCGCTGGTCTGATACTCGAAACCAATAACTGGAGTGGCCTAGGGGAAAAGTACACAACCCATTGTAATCGGGCGAGTTTCTACTTTCAGATGCAACAGGAATTTCTCGAGTTTGTCAATCCGTTCGCTAGATATGGGAGTTTGAAGTTAAGGAATGGTTGAGAAACCATCAAAATTTTCGCTGGTCTGATACTCGAAACCAATAACTGGAATGGCCTAGGGTAAAAGTACACATACCATTGTAATCGGGCGAGTTTCTGCTTTCAGATGCAAAAGGAATTTCCCGAGTTCGTCAATCCATTCGCGAGGTATGGGAGTTTGAATTTAAGGAATGGTTGAGAAACCATCCAAATTTTTGCAAGTCTGATATTCGAAACCAATAACTACAGTGGCCTAGGGCAAAAATACACATACCATGGTAATCGGGCGAGTTTCTGCTTTCAGATGCAACAGGAATTTCTCGAGTTCGTCTATCCTTTCGCGAGATATGGGAGTTTGAAATTAAGGAATGGTTGAGGAACCAACAAAATTTTCGCAAGTCTGATACTCGAAACCAATAACTGGAATGGCCTAGGGGAAAAGTACACACAGCATTGTAATGGGGCGAGTTTCTACTTTCAGATGCAACAGGAATTTCTCGAGTTCGTCAATCCGTTCGCGAGATATGGGAGTTTGAAGTTAAGGAATGATTCAGAAACCGTCAAAATTTTTGCAAGTCTGATACTCGAAACCAATAACTACAATTGCCTAGGGCAAAAATACACATACCGTTGTAATCGGGCGAGTTTCTGCTTTCATATGCAAGAGGAATTTCGCGAGTTCGTCAATCCGATCGTGAGATATGGGAGTTTGAAGTTAAGGAATGGTTGAGAAACCATCAAAATTTTCGCAAGTCTGATACTCGAAACCAATAACTACAATTGCCTAGGGCAAAAATACAAACACCATTGTAATCGGGCGAGATTCTGCTTTCAGATGCAGCAGGAATTTCTCGAGTTCGTCAATCCGTTCGCGAGATATGGGAGTTTGAAGTTAAGGAATGGTTGTGAAACCATCAAAATTTTCGCAAGTCTGATACTCGAAACCAAGAAGTACTATTGCCGAGGAGAAAAATACATATACCGTTGTAATCGGGCGAGTTACTACTTTCAGATGCAAGAGGAATTTCTCGAGTTCGTCAATCCGTTCGCGAGATATGGGAGTTTGAAGTTAAGGAATGGTTGAGAAACCATCAAAATATTCGCTGGTCTGATACTCGAAACCAATAACTGGAGTGGCCTAGGGGAAAAGTACACAACCCATTGTAATCGGGCGAGTTTCTACTTTCAGATGCAACAGGAATTTCTCGAGTTTGTCAATCCGTTCGCTAGATATGGGAGTTTGAAGTTAAGGAATGGTTGAGAAACCATCAAAATTTTCGCTGGTCTGATACTCGAAACCAATAACTGGAATGGCCTAGGGGAAAAGTACACATACCATTGTAATCGGGCGAGTTTCTGCTTTCAGATGCAAAAGGAATTTCTCGAGTTCATCAATCCGTTCGCGAGATATGGGAGTTTGAAGTTAAGGAACGGTTGAGAAACCATCAAAATTTTCGCAAGTCTGATACTCGGAACCAATAACTACAATGGCCTAGGGCAAAAATACACATACCGTTGTAATCGGGCGAGGTTCTGCTTTCAGATCCAAGAGGAACTTCTCGAGTTCGTCAATCCATTCGCGAGATATGGGAGTTTGAATTTAAGGAATGGTTGAGAAACCATCAAAATTTTCGCAAGTCTGATACTCGAAACCAATAACTGGAATAGCCTAGGGGAAAAGTACACACAGCACTGTAATGGGGCGAGTTTCTACTTTCAGATGCAACAGGAATTTCTCGAGTTCGTCAATCCGTTCGCGAGATATGGGAGTTTGAAGTTAAGGAATGATTCAGAAACCGTCAAAATTTTTGCAAGTCTGATACTCGAAACCAATAACTACAATTGCCTAGGGCAAAAATACACATACCGTTGTAATCGGGCGAGTTTCTGCTTTCATATGCAAGAGGAATTTCGCGAGTTCGTCAATCCGATCGTGAGATATGGGAGTTTGAAGTTAAGGAATGGTTGAGAAACCATCAAAATTTTCGCAAGTCTGATACTCGAAACCAATAACTACAATTGCCTAGGGCAAAAATACAAACACCATTGTAATCGGGCGAGATTCTGCTTTCAGATGCAGCAGGAATTTCTCGAGTTCGTCAATCCGTTCGCGAGATATGGGAGTTTGAAGTTAAGGAATGGTTGTGAAACCATCAAAATTTTCGCAAGTCTGATACTCGAAACCAAGAAGTACTATTGCCGAGGAGAAAAATACATATACCGTTGTAATCGGGCGAGTTACTACTTTCAGATGCAAGAGGAATTTCTCGAGTTCGTCAATCCGTTCGCGAGATATGGGAGTTTGAAGTTAAGGAATGGTTGAGACACCATCAAAATATTCGCTGGTCTGATACTCGAAACCAATAACTGGAGTGGCCTAGGGGAAAAGTACACACCCCATTGTAATCGGGCGAGTTTCTACTTTCAGATGCAACAGGAATTTCCCGAGTTCGTCAATCCGTTCGCTAGATATGGGAGTTTGAAGTTAAGGAATGGTTGAGAAACCATCAAAATTTTCGCTGGTCTGATACTCGAAACCAATAACTGGAATGGCCTAGGGGAAAAGTACACATACCATTGTAATCGGGCGAGTTTCTGCTTTCAGATGCAAAAGGAATTTCTCGATTTCCTCAATCCGTTCGCGAGATATGGGAGTTTGAAGTGAAGGAATGGTTGAGAAACCATCAAAATTTTCGCAAGTCTGGTACACGAAACCAATAACTACTATGGCCTTGGGGAAAAATACACACACCGTTCTAATCGGGCGAGTTTCTACTTTCAGATGCAACAGGAATTCCTCGATTTCCTCAATCCGTTCGCGAGATATGGGAGTTAGAAGTTAAGGAACGGTTGAGAAACCATCAAAATATTCGCAAGTCTGATACTCGAAACCAATAACTACAATGGCCTAGGGGAAAAATACACATACCGTTGTAATCGGGCGTGTTTCTGCTATCAGATGCAACAGGAATTTCTCGAGTTCGTCAATCCGTTCGCGAAATATCGGAGTTTGGAGTTAAGGGATGGTTGAGAAACCATCAAAATTTTCGCAATTCTGATGCTAGAAACGATTAACTGGAATGGCCTAGGGGAAAAATACACATACCGTTGTAATCGGGCGAGTTTCTACTTTCAGATGCAACAGGATTTTCTCGATTTCCTCAATCCGTTCGCGAGATATAGGAGTTCGATGTGAAGGAATGGTTGGGAAACCATCAAAATTTTCGCACGTCTGATACTCGAAACCAATAACTACTATAGCCTAGGGGAAAAATACACATACCGTTGTAATCGGGCGAGTTTCTTCTTTCAGATGCAACAGGAATTTCTCGAGTTCGTCAACCCGTTCGCGAGATATGGGAGTTAGAAGTGAAGGAATGGTTGAGAAACCATCCAAATTTCGCAAGTCTGATACTCGAAACCAGTAACTACTATGGCCTAGAGGAAAAATACACATACCGCTGTAGTCGGGCGTGTTTCTGCTATCAGATGCAACAGGAATTTCTCGAGTTCGTCAATCCGTTCGCGAAATATCGGAGTTTGGAGTTAAGGAATGGTTGAGAAACCATCAAAATTTTCGCAATTCTGATGCTAGAAACGATTAACTGGAATGGCCTAGGGGAAAAATACACATACCGTTGTAATCGAGCGAGTTTCTACTTTCAGATGCAACAGGATTTTCTCGATTTCCTCAATCCGTTCGCGAGATATAGGAGTTCGAAGTGAAGGAATGGTTGGGAAACCATCAAAATTTTCGCACGTCTGATACTCGAAACCAATAACTACTATGGCCTTGGGGAAAAATACACACACCGTTCTAATCGGGCGAGTTTCTACTTTCAGATGCAACAGGAATTCCTCGATTTCCTCAATCCGTTCGCGAGATATGGGAGTTAGAAGTTAAGGAACGGTTGAGAAACCATCAAAATATTCGCAAGTCTGATACTCGAAACCAATAACTACAATGGCCTAGGGGAAAAATACACATACCGTTGTAATCGGGCGAGTTTCTTCTTTCAGATGCAACAGGAATTTCTCGGGTTCGTCAATCCGTTCGCGAGATATAGGAGTTTGAAGTGAAGGAATGGTTGAGAACCGATCAAAATATTCGCAAGTCTGATACTCGAAACCAATAACCACAATGGCTTATGGGAAAAATACACACACCGTTGTAATCGGGCGAGTTTCCACTTTCAGATGCAACAGCAATTTCGCGATTTCCTCAATCCGTTCGCGAAATATGGGAGTTTGAAGTTAAGGAATGGCTGAGAAACCATCCGAATTTTCGCAAGTCTGATACTCGAAACCAGTAACTACTATGGCCTAGAGGAAAAATACACATACCGCTGTAGTCGGGCGTGTTTCTGCTATCAGATGCAACAGGAATTTCTCGAGTTCGTCAATCCGTTCGCGAGATATAGGAGTTTGAAGTTAAGGAATGGTTGAGAAACCATCAAAATTTTTGCAAGTCTGATACTCGAAACGAATAACTACTATGTCCTAGAGCATAAATACACATACCGTTGTAATCGGGCGAGTTTCTACTTTCAGATGCAACAGCAATTTCTCGATTTCCTCAATCCGTTCGCGAGATATGGGAGTTTGAAGTGAAGGAATGGTTGAGAAACCATCAAAATTTTCGCAAGTTTGCTACACGAAACCAATAACTACTATGGCCTTGGGGAAAAATACACACACCGTTCTAATCGGGCGAGTTTCTACTTTCAGATGCAACAGGAATTTCTCGATTTCCTCAATCCGTTCGCGAGATATAGGAGTTTGAAGTTAAGGAATGGTTGAGAACCCATCAAAATATTCGCAGGTCTGATACTCGAAACCAATAACTACAATGGCCTAGGGGAAAAATACACATACCGTTGTAATCGGGCGAGTTTCTACTTTCAGGTGCCACAGGAATTCCTCGATTTCCTCAATCCGTTCGCGAGATATAGGAGTTTGAAGTAAAGGAATGGTTGAGAAATCATCAAAATTTTTGCAAGTCTGATACTCGAAACGAATAACTACTATGTCCTAGAGCATAAATACACATACCGTTGTAATCGGGCGAGTTTCTACTTTCAGATGCAACAGGAATTTCTCGATTTCCTCAATCCGTTCGCGAGATATAGGAGTTTGTAGTGAAGGAATGGTTGAGTACCCATCAAAATATTCGCAAGTCTGATACTCGAAACCAATAACCACAATGGCATAGTGGAAAAATACACATACCGTTGTAATCGGGCGAGTTTCCACTTTCAGATGCAACAGGAATTAATCGAGTTCGTCAATCCGTTCGCGAGAAAGGAGAGTTTGAAGTTACGGAATGCTTGAGAAACCATCCAAATTTCGCAAGTCTGATACTCGAAACCAGTAACTACTATGGCCTAGAGGAAAAATACACATACCGCTGTAGTCGGGCGTGTTTCTGCTATCAGATGCAACAGGAATTTCTCGAGTTCGTCAATCCGTTCGCGAAATATCGGAGTTTGGAGTTAAGGGATGGTTGAGAAACCATCAAAATTTTCGCAATTCTGATGCTAGAAACGATTAACTGGAATGGCCTAGGGGAAAAATACACATACCGTTGTAATCGGGCGAGTTTCTACTTTCAGATGCAACAGGATTTTCTCGATTTCCTCAATCCGTTCGCGAGATATAGGAGTTCGATGTGAAGGAATGGTTGGGAAACCATCAAAATTTTCGCACGTCTGATACTCGAAACCAATAACTACTATAGCCTAGGGGAAAAATACACATACCGTTGTAATCGGGCGAGTTTCTTCTTTCAGATGCAACAGGAATTTCTCGAGTTCGTCAACCCGTTCGCGAGATATGGGAGTTAGAAGTGAAGGAATGGTTGAGAAACCATCCAAATTTCGCAAGTCTGATACTCGAAACCAGTAACTACTATGGCCTAGAGGAAAAATACACATACCGCTGTAGTCGGGCGTGTTTCTGCTATCAGATGCAACAGGAAATTCTCGAGTTCGTCAATCCGTTCGCGAAATATCGGAGTTTGGAGTTAAGGGATGGTTGAGAAACCATCAAAATTTTCGCAATTCTGATGCTAGAAACGATTAACTGGAATGGCCTAGGGGAAAAATACACATACCGTTGTAATCGAGCGAGTTTCTACTTTCAGATGCAACAGGATTTTCTCGATTTCCTCAATCCGTTCGCGAGATATAGGAGTTCGAAGTGAAGGAATGGTTGGGAAACCATCAAAATTTTCGCAAGTCTGATACTCGAAACCAGTAACTACTATGGCCTAGAGGAAAAATACACATACCGCTGTAGTCGGGCGTGTTTCTGCTATCAGATGCAACAGGAATTTCTCGATTTCCTCAATCCGATCGCGAGATATAGGAGTTTGAAGTGAAGGAATGGTTGAGAACCCATCAAAATATTCGCAGGTCTGTTACTCGAAGCCAATAACCACAATGGCCTAGGGGAAAAATACACATACCGTTGTAATCGGGCGAGTTTCCACTTTCAGATGCAATAGCAATTTCTCGATTTCCTCAATCCGTTCGCGAAATATGGGAGTTTGAAGTTAAGGAATGGTTGAGAAGCCATCCAAATTTTCGCAAGTCTGGTACACGAAACCAATAACTACTATGACCTTGGGGGAAAATACACATACCGTTGTAATCGGGCGAGTTTCTACTTTCAGATGCAACAGGCATTTCTCGATTTCCTCAATCCGATCGCGAGATATAGGAGTTTGAAGTGAAGGAATGGTTGAGTAATCATCAAAATTTTCGCAAGTCTGATACTCGAAACCAATAACTGCTATGGCCTAGGGGAAAAATAAACACACCGTTCTAATCGGGCGAGTTTCTACTTTCAGATGCAACAGGAATTTCCCGAATTAGTCCATCCGTTCGCGAGATATGGGAGTTTGAAGTTAAGGAATGGTTGAGAAACCATCCAAATTTTCGCAAGTCTGATACACGAAACCAATAACTACTATGGCCTTGGGGAAAAATACACATACCGCTGTAATCGGGCGAGTTTCTGCTTTCAGATGCAACAGGAATTTCCCGAATTAGTCTATCCGTTCGCGAGATATGGTTGTTTGAAGTTAAGGAATGGTTGAGAAACCATCAAAATTTTCGCAAGTCTGATACTAGAAACCAATAACTACAATGGCCTAGCGGAACAATACACATACCGCTGTAGTCGGGCGTGTTTCTTCTTTCAGATGCAACAGGAATTTTTCGGATTCGTCAATCCGTTCGCGAAATATCGGAGTTTGGAGTTAAGGGATGGTTGAGAAACCATCAAAATTTTCGCAATTCTGATTCTAGAAACGAATAACTGGAATGGTCTAGGGGAAAAATACACATACCGTTGTAATCGGGCGAGTTTCTACTTTCAGATGCAACAGGAATTTCTCGATTTCCTCAATCCGTTCGCGAGATATAGGAGTTTGAAGTGAAGGAATGGTTGGGAAACCATCAAAATTTTCACACGTCTGATACTCGAAACCAATAACTACAATGGCCTAGGGGAAAAATACACATACCGTTGTAATCGGGCGAGTTTCTACTTTCAGATGCCACAGGAATTCCTCGATTTCCTCAATCCGTTCGCGAGATATAGGAGTTTGAAGTGAAGGAATGGTTGAGAAACCATCAAAATATTCGCAAGTCTGGTACTCGAAACCAATAACTACAATGGCCTAGAGCATAAATACACATACCGTTGTAATCGGGCGAGTTTCTACTTTCAGATGCAACAGCAATTTCTCGATTTCCTCAATCCGTTCGCGAAATATGGGAGTTTGAAGTGAAGGAATGGTTGAGAAATCATCAAAATTTTCGCAAGTCTGATACTCGAAACCAATAACTGCTATGGCCTAGGGGAAAAATACACACACCGTTCTAATCGGGCGAATTTCCACTTTCAGATGCAACAGCAATTTCTCGATTTCCTCAATCCGTTCGCGAGATATGGGAGTTTGAAGTGAAGGAATGGTTGAGAAACCATCAAAATATTCGCAAGTCTGGTACTCGAAACCAATAACTACAATGGCCTAGAGCATAAATACACATACCGTTCTAATCGGGCGAGTATCTTCTTTCAGATGCAACAGGAATTTCTCGGGTTCGTCAATCCGTTCGCGAGATATGGGAGTTTGAAGTGAAGGAATGGTTGAGAAATCATCAAAATTTTCGCAAGTCTGATACTCGAAACCAATAACTGCTATGGCCTGGGGGAAAAATACACACACCGTTCTAATCGGGCGAGTTTCTACTTTCAGATGCAACACGAATTTCTCGATTTCCTCAATCCGTTCGCGAGATATAGGTGTTTGAAGTGAAGGAATGGTTGGGAACCCATCAATATATTCGCAGGTCTGTTACTCGAAGCCAATAACCACAATGGCCTAGGGGAAAAATACACATACCGTTGTAATCGGTCGAGTTTCCACTTTCAGATGCAACAGCAATTTCTCGATTTCCTCAATCCGTTCGCGAAATATGGGAGTTTGAAGTTAAGGAATGGTTGAGAAGCCATCCAAATTTTCGCAAGTCTGGTACACGAAACCAATAACTACTATGGCCTTGGGGAAGAATACACATACCGTTGTAATCGGGCGAGTTTCTACTTTCAGATGCAATAGGCATTTCTCGATTTCCTCAATCCGATCGCGAGATATAGGAGTTTGAAGTGAAGGAATGGTTGAGAAATCATCAAAATTTTCGCAAGTCTGATACTCGATACCAATAACTGCTATGGCCTAGGGGAAAAATAAACACACCGTTTTAATCGGGCGAGTTTCTACTTTCAGATGCAACAGGAATTTCTCGATTTCCTAAATCCGTTCGCGAGATATAGGAGTTTGAAGTGAAGGAATGGTTGAGAACACATCAAAATATTCGCAAGTCTGATATCGAAACCAATAACTACAATGTCCTAGGGGAAAAATACACATAGCGTTGTAATCCGGAGAGTTTCTACTTTCAGATGCAACAGAAATTTTTCGGATTCGTCAATCCGTTCGCGAAATATCGGAGTTTGGAATTAAGGGATGGTTGAGAAACCATCAAAATTTTCGCAATTCTGATGCTAGAAACGAATAACTGGAAAGGCCTAGGGGAAAAATACACATACAGTTGTAATCGGGCGAGTTTCTACTTTCAGATGCAACAGGAATTTCTCGATTTCCTCAAGCCGTTCGCGAGATATAGGAGTTTTAAGTGAAGGCATGGTTGGGAAACCATCACAATTTTCGCACGTCTGATACTCGAAACCAATAACTACTATGGCCTAGGGGAAAAATACACATACCGTTGTAATCGGGCTAGTTTCTTCTTTCAGATGCAAGAGGAATTTCTCGAGTTCGTCAATCCGTTCGCGAGATATGGGAGATTGAAGTTAAGGAATGGTTGAGAAACCATCAAAATATTCGCAAGTCTGATACTCGAAACCAATAACTACTATGGCCTAGGGGAAAAATAGACATACCGTTGTAATCGGGCTAGTTTCTTCTGTCAGATGCAACAGGAATTTCTCGAGTTCGTCAATCCGTTCGCGAGATATGGGAGATTGAAGTTAAGGAATGGTTGAGAACCCATCAAAATATTCGCAAGTCTGATATCGAAACCAATAACTACAATGGCCTAGGGGAAAAATACACATACCGTTGTAATCGGGAGAGTTTCTACTTTCAGGTGCAACAGAAATTTTTCGGATTCGTCAATCCGTTCGCGAAATATCGGAGTTTGGAATTAAGGGATGGTTGAGAAACCATCAAAATTTTCGCAATTCTGATGCTAGAAACGAATAACTGGAAAGGCCTAGGGGAAAAATACACATACAGTTGTAATCGGGCGAGTTTCTACTTTCAGATGCAACAGGAATTTCTCAATTTCCTCAATCCGTTCGCGAGATATAGGAGTTTGAAGTGAAGGAATGGTTGGGAAACCATCAAAATTTTCGCACGTCTGATACTCGAAACCAATAACTACTATGGCCTAGGGGAAAAATACACATACCGTTGTAATCGGGCTAGTTTCTTCTTTCAGATGCAACAGGAATTTCTCGAGTTCGTCAATCCGTTCGCGAGATATGGGAGATTGAAGTTAAGGAATGGTTGAGAAACCATCAAAATATTCGCAAGTCTGATACTCAAAACCAATAACTACAATGGCCTAGGGGAAAAATACACATACCGTTGTAATCGGGCGTGTTTCTTCTTTCAGATGCAACAGGAATTTCTCGAGTTCGTCAATCCGTTCGCGAGATATAGGTGTTTGAAGTGAAGGAATGGTTGGGAACCCATCAAAATATTCGCAGGTCTGATACTCGAAACCAATAACCACAATGGCTTAGGGGAAAAATACACATACCGTTGTAATCGGGCGAGTTTCCACTTTCAGATGCAACAGCAATTTCTCGATTTCCTCAATCCGTTCGCGAAATATGGGAGTTTGAAGTTAAGGAATGGTTGAGAAGCCATCCAAATTTTCGCAAGTCTGGTACACGAAACCAATAACTACTATGGCCTTGGAGAAAAATACACATACCGTTGTAATCGGGCGAGTTTCTACTTTCAGATGCAACAGGAATTCCCAGATTTCCTCAATCCGTTCGCGAGATATAGAAGTTTGAAGTGAAGGAATGGTTGAGAAATCATCAAAATTTTCGCAAGTCTGATACTCGAAACCAATTACTGGAATGGCCTAGGTGAAAAGTACACACACCATTGTAATCGGGCGGGTTTCTGCTTTCAGATGCGTCAGGAATTTCTCGAGTTCGTCAATCCGTTCGCGAGATATGGGAGCTTGAAGTTAAGGAATGGTTGAGAAACCTTCAAAATTTTCGAAAGTCTGATACTCGAAACCAATAACTACAATGGCCTAGGGGAAAAATACACATACCGTTGTAATCGGGCGAGTTTCTACTTTCAGATGCCACAGGAATTCCTCGATTTCCTCAATCCGTTCGCGAGATATAGGAGTTTGAAGTGAAGGAATGGTTGAGAAACCATCAAAATTTTTGCAAGTCTGATACTCGAAACGAATAACTACTATGTCCTAGAGCATAAATACACATACCGTTGTAATCGGGCGAGTTTCTACTTTCAGATGCAACAGAAATTTTTCGGATTCGTCAATCCGTTCGCGAAATATGGGAGTTTGAAGTTAAGGAATGGTTGAGAAACCATCCAAATTTTCGCAAGTCTGATACTCGAAACCATTTACTGGAATGGCCTAGGTGAAAAGTAGACACACCATTGTAATCGGGCGGGTTTCTGCTTTCAGATGCGTCAGGAATTTCTCGAGTTCGTCAATCCGTTCGCGAGATATGGGAGCTTGAAGTTAAGGAATGGTTGAGAAACCATCAAAATTTTCGCAAGTCTGATACTCGAAACCAATAACTGGAATGGACTAGGGGAAAAATACACACACCGTTCTAATGGGGCGAGACTCTACTTTCAGATGCAACAGGAATTTCTCGATTTCCTCAATCCGTTCGCGAGATATAGGAGTTTGACGTGAAGGAATGGTTGAGAACCCATCAAAATATGCGCAAGTCTGATACTCGAAGCCAATAACTACAATGGCCTAGGGGAAAAATACACAAACCGTTCTAATCTGGCGAGTTTCTACTTTCAGATGCAACAGGAATTCCTTGATTTCCTCAATCCGTTCGCGAGATAGAGGAGTTTGAAGTGAAGGAATGGTTGAGAAACCATCAAAATTTTTGCAAGTCTGATACTCGAAACGAATAACTACTATGTCCTAGAGCATAAATACACATACCGTTGTAATCGGGCGAGTTTTTACTTTCAGATGCAACAGAAATTTTTCGGATTCGTCAATCCGTTCGCGAAATATGGGAGTTTGAAGTTAAGGAATGGTTCAGAAACCGTACAAATATTCGCAAGTCTGGTACACGAAACCAATAACTACTATGGCCTTGGGGAAAAATACACATACCGTTGTAATCGGGCGAGTTTCTACTTTCAGATGCAACAGGAATTTCTGCAGTTCGTCAATCCGTGCGCGAGATATAGGAGCTTGAAGTGAAGGAATGGTTGAGAAACCATCAAAATTTTTGCAAGTCTGATACTCGGAACGAATAACTACTATGTCCCAGAGCATAAATACACATACCGTTGTAATCGGGCGAGTTTCTACTTTCAGATGCAACAGAAATTTTTCGGATTCGTCAATCCGTTCGCGAAATATGGGAGTTTGAAGTTAAGGAATGGTTCAGAAACCGTCCAAATATTCGCAAGTCTGGTACACGAAACCAACAACTACTATGGCCTTGGGGAAAAATACACATACCGTTGTAATCGGGCGAGTTTCTACTTTCAGATGCAACAGGAATTTCTCGATTTCCTCAATCCGATCGCGAGATATAGGAGTTTGAAGTGAAGGAATGGTTGAGAAATCATCAAAATTTTCGTAAGTCTGATACTCGAAACCTATAACTACTATGGCCTAGGGGAAAAATACACACACCGTTCTAATCGGGCGAGTTTCTACTTTCAGATGCAACAGGAATTTCTCGATTTCCTCAATCCATTCGCGAGATATAGAAGTTTGAAGTGAAGGAATGGTTGAGAACCCATCAAAATATTCGCAAGTCTGATACACGAAGCCAATAACTACAATGGCCTAGGAGAAAAATACACATACCGTTCTAATCGGGAAAGTTTCTACTTTCAGATGCAACAGGAATTCCTTGATTTCCTCAATCCGTTCGCGAGATAGAGGAGTTTGAAGTGAAGGAATGGTTGAGAAACCATCAAAATTTTTGCAAGTCTGATACTCGAAACGAATAACTACCATGTCCTAGAGCATAAATACACATACTGTTGTAATCGGGCGAGTTTCTACTTTCAGATGCAACAGAAATTTTTCGGATTCGTCAATCCGTTCGCGAAATATGGGAGTTTGAAGTTAAGGAATGGTTGAGAAACCGTCCAAATTTTCGCAAGTCTGGTACACGAAACCAATAACTACTATGGCGTTGGGGAAAAATACACATACCGTTGTAATCGGGCGAGTTTCTACTTTCAGATGCAACAGGAATTTCTCGATTTCCTCAATCCGATCGCGAGATATAGGAGTTTGAAGTGAAGGAATGGTTGAGAAATCATCAAAATTTTCGCAAGTCTGATACTCGAAACCAATAACTACTATGGCCTAGGGGAAAGATACACACACCGTTCTAATCGGGCGAGTTTCTACTTTCAGATGCAACAGGAATTTCTCGATTTCCTCAATCCATTCGCGAGATATAGGAGTTTGAAGTGAAGGAATGGTTGAGAACTCATCAAAATATTCGCAAGTCTGATACTCGAAGCCAATAACTACAATGGCCTAGGGGAAAAATACACATACCGTTGTAATCGGGCGAGTTTCTACTTTCAGATGCCACAGGAATTTCTCGATTTCCTCAATCCGTTCGCGAGATATAGGAGTTTGACGTGAAGGAATGGTTGAGAACCCATCAAAATATGCGCAAGTCTGATACTCGAAGCCAATAACTACAATGGCCTAGGGGAAAAATACACATACCGTTGTAATCGGGCGAGTTTCTACTTTAAGATGCCACAGGAATTCCTCGATTTCCTCAATCCGTTCGCTAGATATAGGAGTCTGAAGTGAAGGAATGGTTGAGAAACCATCAAAATTTTTGCAAGTCTGATACTCGAAACGAATAACTACTATGTCCTAGAGCATAAATACACATACCGTTGTAATCGGGCGAGTTTCTACTTTCAGATGCAACAGAAATTTTTCGGATTCGTCAATCTGTTCGCGAGATATAGGAGTTTGAAGTGAAGGAATGGTTGAGAAATCATCAAAATTTTCGCAAGACTGATACTCGAATCCAATAACTACTATGGCCTAGGGGAAAAATACACACACCGTTCTAATCGGGCGAGTTTCTACTTTCAGATGCAACAGGAATTTCTCGATTTCCTCAATCCGTTCGCGAGATATAGGAGTTTGAAGTAAAGGAATGGTTGAGAACCCATCAAAATTTTCGCCAGTCTGATACACGAAGACAATAACTACAATGGCCTAGGAGAAAAATACACATACCGTTGTAATCGGGAGAGTTTCTACTATCGGATGCAACAGAAATTTTTCGGATTCGTCAATCCGTTCGCGAAATATCGGTGTTTGGAGTTAAGGGATGGTTGGGATACCATCAAAACTTTCGCAATTCTGATGCTAGAAACGAATAACTGGAATGGCCTAGGGGAAAAATACACATACCGTTGTAATCGGGCGAGTTTCTACTTTCAGATGCAACAGGAATTCCTTGATTTCCTCAATCCGTTCGCGAGATAGAGGAGTTTGAAGTGAAGGAATGGTTGAGAAACCATCAAAATTTTTGCAAGTCTGATACTCGAAACGAATAACTACTATGTCCTAGAGCATAAATACACATACCGTTGTAATCGGGCGAGTTTCCACTTTCAGATGCAACAGAAATTTTTCGGATTCGTCAATCCGTTCGCGAAATATGGGAGTTTGAAGTTAAGGAATGGTTGAGAACCCATCAAAATATGCGCAAGTCTGATACTCGAAGCCAATAACTACAATGGCCTAGGGGAAAAATACACATACCGTTGTAATCGGGCAAGTTTCTACTTTCAGATGCAACAGGAATTTCTCGATTTCCTCAATCCGATCGCGAGATATAGGAGTTTGAAATGAAGGAATGGTTGAGAAATCATCAAAATTTTCGCAAGTCTGATACTCGAAACCAATAACTGGAATGGCCTAGGGGAAAAATACACACACCGTTGCAATCGGGCGAGTTTCTACTTTCAGATGCAACAGGAATTTCTCGATTTCCTCAATCCGTTCGCGAGATAAAGGAGTTTGAAGTGAAGGAATGGTTGGGAAACCATCAAAATTTTCGCACGTCTGATACTCGAAACCAATAACTACTATAGCCTAGGGGAAAAATACACATACCGTGGTAATCGGGCGAGTTTCTTCTTTCAGATGCAACAGGAATTTCTCGAGTTCGTCAATCCGTTCGCGAGATATGGGAGTTTGAAGTTAAGGAATGGTTGAGAAACCATCAAAATATTCGCAAGTCTGATACTCGTAACCAATAACTACAATGGCCTAGGGGAAAAATACACATACCGTTGTAATCGGGCGAGTTTCATCTTTCAGATGCAACAGGAATTTCTCGAGTTCGTCAATCATTTCGAGAGATATGGGAGTTTGAAGTTAAGGAATGGTTGAGAAACCATCAAAATATTCGCAAGTCTGGTACTCGAAACCAATAACTGCTATGGCCTAGGGGAAAAATACACATACCGTTGTAATCGGGCGAGCTTCTACTTTCAGATGCAACAGGAATTTCTCGATTTCCTCAATCCGATCGCGAGATATAGGAGTTTGATGTGAAGGAATGGTTGAGAAATCATCAAAATTTTCGCAAGTCTGATACTCAAAACCAATAACTGCTATGGCCTAGGGGAAAAATACACACACCGCTCTAATCGGGCGAGTTTCTACTTTCAGATGCAACAGGAATTTCTCGATTTCCTCAATCCGTTCGCGAGATATAGGTGTTTGAAGTGAAGGAATGGTTGAGAACCCATCAAAATATTCGCAGGTCTGATACTCGAAACCAATAACCACAATGGCCTAGGGGAAAAATACACATACCGTTGTAATCGGGCGAGTTTCCACTTTCAGATGCAACAGCAATTTCTCGATTTCCTCAATCCGTTCGCGAGATATGGGAGTTTGAAGTGAAGGAATGGTTGAGAGACCATCAAAATTTTCGCAAGTCTGGTACACGAAACCAATAACTACTATGGCCTTGGGGAAAAATACACACACCGTTCTAATCGGGCGAGTTTCTACTTTCAGATGCAACAGGAATTTCTCGATTTCCTCAATCCGTTCGCGAGGTATAGGAGTTTGAAGTGAAGGAATGGTTGAGAACCCATCAAAATATTCGCAGGTCTGATACTCGAAACCAATAACTACAGTGGCCTAGGGGAAAAATACACATACCGTTGTAATCGGGCGAGTTTCTACTTTCAGGTGCCACAGGAATTCCTCGATTACCTCAATCCGTTCGCGAGATATAGGAGTTTGAAGTAAAGGAATGGTTGAGAAATCATCAAAATTTTTGCAAGTCTGATACTCGAAACGAATAACTACTATGTCCTAGAGCATAAATACACATACCGTTCTAATCGGGCGAGTTTCTACTTTCAGATGCAACAGGAATTTCTCGATTTCCTCAATCCGTTCGCGAGATATAGGAGTTTGAAGTGAAGGAATGGTTGAGAACCCATCAAAATATTCGCAAGTCTGATACTCGAAACCAATAACCACAATGGCTTAGTGGAAAAATACACATACCGTTGTAATCGGGCGAGTTTCCACTTTCAGATGCAACAGCAATTTCTCGATTTCCTCAATCCGTTCGCGAAATATGGGAGTTTGAATTTAAGGAATGGTTGAGAAACCATCCAAATTTTCGCAAGTCTGATACTCGAAACCAGTAACTACTATGGCCTAGAGGAAAAATACACATACCGCTGTAGTCGGGCGTGTTTCTGCTATCAGATGCAACAGGAATTTCTCGAGTTCGTCAATCCGTTCGCGAAATATCGGAGTTTGGAGTTAAGGGATGGTTGAGAAACCATCAAAATTTTCGCAATTCTGATGCTAGAAACGATTAACTGGAATGGCCTAGGGGAAAAATACACATACCGTTGTAATCGGGCGAGTTTCTACTTTCAGATGCAACAGGATTTTCTCGATTTCCTCAATCCGTTCGCGAGATAAAGGAGTTTGAAGTGAAGGAACGGTTGGGAAACCATCAAAATTTTCGCACGTCTGATACTCGAAACCAATAACTACTATAGCCTAGGGGAAAAATACACATACCGTTGTAATCGGGCGAGTTTCATCTTTCAGATGCAACAGGAATTTCTCGAGTTCGTCAATCATTTCGAGAGATATGGGAGTTTGAAGTTAAGGAATGGTTGAGAAACCATCAAAATATTCGCAAGTCTGGTACTCGAAACCAATAACTACAATGGCCTAGGGTAAAAATGCACATACCGTTGTAATCGGCGTGTTTCTACTTTCAGATGCCACAGGAATTCCTCGATTTCCTCAATCCGTTCGCGAGATATAGGTGTTTGAAGTGAAGGAATGGTTGAGAACCCATCAAAATATTCGCAGGTCTGATACTCGAAACCAATAACCACAATGGCCTAGCGGAAAAATACACATACCGTTGTAATCGGGCGAGTTTCCACTTTCAGATGCAACAGCAATTTCTCGATTTCCTCAATCCGTTCGCGAGATATGGGAGTGTGAAGTGAAGGAATGGTTGAGAAACCATCAAAATTTTCGCAAGTCTGGTACACGAAACCAATAACTACTATGGCCTTGGGGAAAAATACACACACCGTTCTAATCGGGCGAGTTTCTACTTTCAGATGCAACAGGAATTTCTCGATTTCCTCAATCCGTTCGCGAGGTATAGGAGTTTGAAGTGAAGGAATGGTTGAGAACCCATCAAAATATTCGCAGGTCTGATACTCGAAACCAATAACTACAGTGGCCTAGGGGAAAAATACACATACCGTTGTAATCGGGCGAGTTTCTACTTTCAGGTGCCACAGGAATTCCTCGATTTCCTCAATCCGTTCGCGAGATATAGGAGTTTGAAGTAAAGGAATGGTTGAGAAATCATCAAAATTTTTGCAAGTCTGATACTCGAAACGAATAACTACTATGTCCTAGAGCATAAAAACACATACCGTTGTAATCGGGCGAGTTTCTACTTTCAGATGCAACAGGAATTTCTCGATTTCCTCAATCCGTTCGCGAGATATAGGAGTTTGAAGTGAAGGAATGGTTGAGAACCCATCAAAATATTCGCAAGTCTGATACTCGAAACCAATAACCACAATGGCTTAGTGGAAAAATACACATACCGTTGTAATCGGGCGAGTTTCCACTTTCAGATGCAACAGCAATTTCTCGATTTCCTCAATCCGTTCGCGAAATATGGGAGTTTGAATTTAAGGAATGGTTGAGAAACCATCCAAATTTTCGCAAGTCTGATACTCGAAACCAGTAACTACTATGGCCTAGAGGAAAAATACACATACCGCTGTAGACGGGCGTGTTTCTGCTATCAGATGCAACAGGAATTTCTCGAGTTCGTCAATCCGTTCGCGAAATATCGGAGTTTGGAGTTAAGGGATGGTTGAGAAACCATCAAAATTTTCGCAATTCTGATGCTAGAAACGATTAACTGGAATGGCCTAGGGGAAAAATACACATACCGTTGTAATCGGGCGAGTTTCTACTTTCAGATGCAACAGGATTTTCTCGATTTCCTCAATCCGTTCGCGAGATATAGGAGTTCGAAGTGAAGGAATGGTTGGGAAACCATCAAAATTTTCGCACGTCTGATACTCGAAACCAATAACTACAATGGCCTAGGGGAAAAATACACATACCGTTGTAATCGGGCGAGTTTCTTCTTTCAGATGCAACAGGAATTTCTCGGGTTCGTCAATCCGTTCGCGAGATATGGGAGTTTGAAGTGAAGGAATGGTTGAGAAATCATCAAAATTTTCGCAAGTCTGATACTCGAAACCAATAACTGCTATGGCCTAGGGGAAAAATACACACACCGTTCTAATCGGGCGAGTTTCCACTTTCAGATGCAACAGCAATTTCTCGATTTCCTCAATCCGTTCGCGAGATATGGGAGTTTGAAGTGAAGGAATGGTTGAGAAACCATCAAAATTTTCGCAAGTCTGGTACACGAAACCAATAACTACAATAGCCTAGGGGAAAAATACACATACCGTTGTAATCGGGCGAGTTTCTTCTTTCAGATGCAACAGGAATTTCTCGAGTTCGTCAACCCGTTCGCGAGATATGGGAGTTAGAATATAAGGAACGGTTGAGAAACCATCAAAATATTCGCAAGTCTGATACTCGAAACCAATAACTACAATGGCCTAGGGGAAAAATACACATACCGTTGTAATCGGGCGAGTTTCTTCTTTCAGATGCAACAGGAATTTCTCGGGTTCGTCAATCCGTTCGCGAGATATGGGAGTTTGAAGTTATGGAAAGGTTGAGAAACCATCAAAATATTCGCAAGTCTGGTACTCGAAACCAATAACTACAATGGCCTAGGGGAAAAATGCACATACCGTTGTAATCGGGCGAGTTTCTACTTTCAGATGCCACAGGAATTCCTCGATTTCCTCAATCCGTTCGCGAGATATAGGAGTTTGAAGTAAAGGAATGGTTGAGAAACCATCAAAATTTCGCAGGTCTGATACTCGAAACCAATAACTACAATGGCCTAGGGGAAAAATACACATACCGTTGTAATCGGGCGAGTTTCTACTTTCACGTGCCACAGGAATTCCTCGATTTCCTCAATCCGTTCGCGAGATATAGGAGTTTGAAGTAAAGGAATGGTTGAGAAATCATCAAAATTTTTGCGAGTCTGATACTCGAAACGAATAACTACTATGTCCTAGAGCATAAATACACATACCGTTGTAATCGGGCGAGTTTCTACTTTCAGATGCAACAGGAATTTCTCGATTTCCTCAATCCGTTCACGAGATATAGGAGTTTGAAGTGAAGGAATGGTTGAGAACCCATCAAAATATTCGCAAGTCTGATACTCGAAACCAGTAACTACTATGGCCTAGAGGAAAAATACACATACCGCTGTAGTCGGGCATGTTTCTGCTATCAGATGCAACAGGAATTTCTCGAGTTCGTCAATCCGTTCGCGAAATATCGGAGTTTGGAGTTAAGGGATGGTTGAGAAACCATCAAAATTTTCGCAATTCTGATGCTAGAAACGATTAACTGGAATGGCCTAGGGAAAAATACACATACCGTTGTAATCGGGCGAGTTTCTACTTTCAGATGCAACAGGATTTTCTCGATTTCCTCAATCCGTTCGCGAGATATAGGAGTTCGAAGTGAAGGAATGGTTGGGAAACCATCAAAATTTTCGCACGTCTGATACTCGAAACCAATAGCTACTATAGCCTAGGGGAAAAATACACATACCGTTGTAATCGGGCGAGTTTCTTCTTTCAGATGCAACAGGAATTTCTCGGGTTCGTCAATCCGTTCGCGAGATATGGGAGTTTGAAGTGAAGGAATGGTTGAGAAATCATCAAAATTTTCGCAAGTCTGATACTCGAAACCAATAACTGCTATGGCCTAGGGGAAAAATACACACACCGTTCTAATCGGGCGAGTTTCCACTTTCAGATGCAACAGCAATTTCTCGATTTCCTCAATCCGTTCGCGAGATATGGGAGTTTGAAGTGAAGGAATGGTTGAAAAACCATCAAAATTTTCGCAAGTCTGGTACACGAAACCAATAACTACAATAGCCTAGGGGAAAAATACACATACCGTTGTAATCGGGCGAGTTTCTTCTTTCAGATGCAACAGGAATTTCTCGAGTTCGTCAACCCGTTCGCGAGATATGGGAGTTAGAAGTTAAGGAACGGTTGAGAAACCATCAAAATATTCGCAAGTCTGATACTCGAAACCAATAACTACAATGGCCTAGGGGAAAAATACACATACCGTTGTAATCGGGCGAGTTTCTTCTTTCAGATGCAACAGGAATTTCTCGGGTTCGTCAATCCGTTCGCGAGATATGGGAGTTTGAAGTTATGGAAAGGTTGAGAAACCATCAAAATATTCGCAAGTCTGGTACTCGAAACCAATAACTACAATGGCCTAGGGGAAAAATGCACATACCGTTGTAATCGGGCGAGTTTCTACTTTCAGATGCCACAGGAATTCCTCGATTTCCTCAATCCGTTCGCGAGATATAGGAGTTTGAAGTAAAGGAATGGTTGAGAAACCATCAAAATTTCGCAGGTCTGATACTCGAAACCAATAACTACAATGGCCTAGGGGAAAAATACACATACCGTTGTAATCGGGCGAGTTTCTACTTTCACGTGCCACAGGAATTCCTCGATTTCCTCAATCCGTTCGCGAGATATAGGAGTTTGAAGTAAAGGAATGGTTGAGAAATCATCAAAATTTTTGCGAGTCTGATACTCGAAACGAATAACTACTATGTCCTAGAGCATAAATACACATACCGTTGTAATCGGGCGAGTTTCTACTTTCAGATGCAACAGGAATTTCTCGATTTCCCCAATCCGTTCACGAGATATAGGAGTTTGAAGTGAAGGAATGGTTGAGAACCCATCAAAATATTCGCAAGTCTGATACTCGAAACCAGTAACTACTATGGCCTAGAGGAAAAATACACATACCGCTGTAGTCGGGCATGTTTCTGCTATCAGATGCAACAGGAATTTCTCGAGTTCGTCAATCCGTTCGCGAAGTATCGGAGTTTGGAGTTAAGGGATGGTTGAGAAACCATCAAAATTTTCGCAATTCTGATGCTAGAAACGATTAACTGGAATGGCCTAGGGAAAAATACACATACCGTTGTAATCGGGCGAGTTTCTACTTTCAGATGCAACAGGATTTTCTCGATTTCCTCAATCCGTTCGCGAGATATAGGAGTTCGAAGTGAAGGAATGGTTGGGAAACCATCAAAATTTTCGCACGTCTGATACTCGAAACCAACAACTACTATAGCCTAGGGGAAAAATACACATACCGTTGTAATCGGGCGAGTTTCTTCTTTCAGATGCAACAGGAATTTCTCGGGTTCGTCAATCCGTTCGCGAGATATGGGAGTTTGAAGTTATGGAACGGTTGAGAAACCATCAAAATTTTCGCAAGTCTGGTACACGAAACCAATAACTACTATAGCCTAGGGGAAAAATACACATACCGTTGTAATCGGGCGAGTTTCTTCTTTCAGATGCATCAGGAATTTCTCGAGTTCGTCAACCCGTTCGCGAGATATGGGAGTTAGAAGTTAAGGAACGGTTGAGAAACCATCAAAATTTTCGCAATTCTGATGCTAGAAACGATTAACTGGAATGGCCTAGGGGAAAAATACACATACGGTTGTAATCGGGCTAGTTTCTACTTTCAGATGCAACAGGAATTTCTCGGGTTCGTCAATCCGTTCGCGAGATATGGGAGTTTGAAGTTATGGAATGGTTGAGAAACCATCAAAATATTCGCAAGTCTGGTACTCGAAACCAATAACTACAATGGCCTAGGGGAAAAATGCACATACCGTTGTAATCGGGCGAGTTTCTACTTTCAGATGCCACAGGAATTCCTCGATTTCCTCAATCCGTTCGCGACGTATAGGAGTTTGAAGTAAAGGAATGGTTGAGAAACCATCAAAATTTTTGCAAGTCTGATACTCGAAACGAATAACTACTATGTCCTAGAGCATAAATACACATACCGTTGTCATCGGGCGAGTTTCTACATTCAGATGCAACAGCAATTTCTCGATTTCCTCAATCCGTTCGCGAAATATGGGAGTTTAAAGTTAAGGAATGGTTGAGAAACCATCCAAATTTTCGCAAGTCTGGTCCACGAAACCAATAACTACTATGGCCTTGGGGAAAAATACACATACCGTTGTAATCGCGTGAGCTTCTACTTTCAGATGCAACAGGAATTTCTCGATTTCCTCAATCCGATCGCGAGATATAGGAGTTTCAAGTGAAGGAATGGTTGAGAAATCATCAAAATTTTCGCAAGTCTGATACTCGAAACCAATAACTGCTATGGCCTAGGGGAAAAATAGACACACAGTTCTAATCGGGCGAGTTTCTACTTTCAGATGCAACAGGAATTTCTCGATTTCCTCAATCCGTTCGCGAGATATAGGTGTTTGAAGTGAAGGAATGGTTGAGAACCCATCAAAATATTCGCAGGTCTGATACTCGAAGCCAATAACCACAATCGCCTAGGGGAAAAATACACATACCGTTGTAATCGGGCGAGTTTCCACTTTCAGATGCAACAACAATTTCTCGATTTGCTCAATCCGTTCGCGAAATATGGGAGTTTGAATTTAAGGAATGGTTGAGAAGCCATCCAAATTTTCGCAAGTCTGGTACACGAAACCAATAACTACTATGGCCTTGGGGAAAAATACACATACCGTTGTAAACGGGCGAGTTTCTACTTTCAGATGCAGCAGGCATTTCTCGATTTCCTCAATCCGATCGCGAGATATAGGAGTTTGAAGTGAAGGAATGGTTGAGAAATCATCAAAATTTTCGCAAGTCTGATACTCGAAACCAATAACTGCTATGGCCTAGGGGAAAAATAAACACACCGTTCTAATCGGGCGAGTTTCTACTTTCAGATGCAACAGGAATTTCCCGAGTTCGTCAATCCGTTCGCGAAATATCGGAGTTTGGAGTTAAGGGATGGTTGAGAAACCATCTAAATTTTCGCAATTCTGATGCTAGAAACGATTAACTGGAATGGCCTAGGGGAAAAATACACATACCGTTGTAATCGGGCGAGTTTCTACTTTCAGATGCAACAGGATTTTCTCGAATTCCTCAATCCGTTCGCGAGATATAGGAGTTCGAAGTGAAGGAATGGTTGGGAAACCATCAAAATTTTCGCACGTCTGATACTCGAAACCAATAACTACTATAGCCTAGGGGAAAAATACACATACCGTTGTAATCGGGCGAGTTTCTCCTTTCAGATGCAACAGGAATTTCTCGGGTTCGTCAATCCGTTCGCGAGATATGGGAGTTTGAAGTTATGGAATGGATGAGAAACCATCAAAATATTCGCAAGTCTGGTACTCGAAACCAATAACTACAATGGCCTAGGGGAAAAATGCACACACCGTTGTAATCGGGCGAGTTTCTACTTTCAGATGCAACAGGAATTTCTCGATTTCCTCAATCCGTTCGCGAGATATAGGAGTTTGAAGTGAAGGAATGGTTGAGAACCTATCAAAATATTCGCAAGTCTGATACTCGAAACCAATAACCACAATGGCTTAGGGGAAAAATACACACACCGTTGTAATCGGGCGAGTTTCCACTTTCAGATGCAACAGGAATTTCTCGATTTCCTCAATCCGTTCGCGAGATATAGGAGTTTGAAGTGAAGGAATGGTTGAGAACCTATCAAAATATTCGCAAGTCTGATACTCGAAACCAATAACCACAATGGCTTAGGGGAAAAATACACACACCGTTGTAATCGGGCGAGTTTCCACTTTCAGATGCATCAGCAATTTCTCGATTTCCTCAATCCGTTCGCGAAATATGGGAGTTTGAAGTTAAGGAATGGTTGAGAAACCATCCAAATTTTCGCAAGTCTGATACTCGAAACCAGTAACTACTATGGCCTAGAGGAAAAATACACATACCGCTGTAGTCGGGCGTGTTTCTGCTATCAGATGCAACAGGAATTTCTCGAGTTCGTCAATCCGTTCGCGAAATATCGGAGTTTGGAGTTAAGGGATGGTTGAGAAACCATCAAAATTTTCGCAATTCTGATGCTAGAAACGATTAACTGGAATGGCCTAGGGGAAAAATACACATACCGTTGTAATCGGGCGAGTTTCTACTTTCAGATGCAACAGGATTTTCTCGATTTCCTCAATCCGTTCGCGAGATATAGGAGTTCGAAGTGAAGGAATGGTTGGGAAACCATCAAAATTTTTGCAAGTCTGATACTCGAAACGAATAACTACTATGTCGTAGAGCATAAATACACATACCGTTGTAATCGGGCGAGTTTCTACTTTCAGATGCCACAGGAATTCCTCGATTTCCTCAATCCGTTCGCGAGATATAGGTGTTTGAAGTGAAGGAATGGTTGAGAACCCATCAAAATATTCGCAGGTCTGATACTCGAAGCCAATAACCACATTGGCCTAGGGGAAAAATACACATACCGTTGTAATCGGGCGAGTTTCCACTTTCAGATGCAACAGCAATTTCTCGATTTCCTCAATCCGTTCGCGAAATATGGGAGTTTGAATTTAAGGAATGGTTGAGAAGCCATCCAAATTTTCGCACGTCTGGTACACGAAACCAATAACTACTATGGCCTTGGGGAAAAATATACATACCGTTGTAATCGGGCGAGTTTCTACTTTCAGATGCAACAGGCATTTCTCGATTTCCTCAATCCGATCGCGAGATGTAGGAGTTTGAAGTGAAGGAGTGGTTGAGAAATCATCAAAATTTTCGCAAGTCTGATACTCGAAACCAATAACTGCTATGGCCTAGGGGAAAAATAAACACACCGTTCTAATCCGGCGAGTTTCTACTTTCAGATGCAACAGGAATTTCTCGATTTCCTAAATCCGTTCGCGAGATATAGGAGTTTGAAGTGAAGGAATGGTTGAGAACCCATCAAAATATTCGCAAGTCTGATATCGAAACCAATAACTACAATGGCATAGTGGAAAAATACACATACCGTTGTAATCGGGAGAGTTTCTACTTTCAGATGCAACAGAAATTTTTCGGATTCGTCAATCTGTTCGCGAAATATCGGAGTTTGGAATTAAGGGATGGTTGAGAAACCATCAAAATTTTCGCAATTCTGATGCTAGAAACGAATAACTGGAAAGGCCTAGGGGAAAAATACACATACCGTTGTAATCGGGCGAGTTTCTACTTTCAGATGCAACAGCAATTTCTCGATTTCCTCAATCCGTTCGCGAGATATAGGAGTTTGAAGTGAAGGAATGGTTGAGAACCCATCAAAATATTCGCAAGTCTGATACTCGAAACCAATAACCACAATGGCTTAGTGGAAAAATACACACACCATTGTAATCGGGCGAGTTTCTTCTTTCAGATGCAACAGGAATTTCTCGAGTTCGACAACCCGTTCGCGAGATATGGGAGTTAGAAGTTAAGTAACGGTTGAGAAACCATCAAAATATTCGCAAGTCTGATACTCGAAACCAATAACTACAATGGCCTAGGGGAAAAATACACATACCGTTGTAATCGGGCGAGTTTCTTCTTTCAGATGCAACAGGAATTTCTCGGGTTCGTCAATCCGTTCGCGAGATATGGGAGTTTGAAGTTATGGAATGGTTGAGAAACCATCAAAATATTCGCAAGTCTGGTACTCGAAAACAATAACTACAATGGCCTAGGGGAAAAATGCACATACCGTTGTAATCGGGCGAGTTTCTACTTTCAGATGCCACAGGAATTCCTCGATTTCCTCAATCCGTTCGCGAGATATAGGAGTTTGAAGTAAAGGAATGGTTGAGAAACCAACAAAATTTTTGCAAGTCTGATACTCGAAACGAATAACTACTATGTCCTAGAGCATAAATACACATACCGTTGTAATCGGGCGAGTTTCTACTTTCAGATGCAACAGCAATTTCACGATTTCCTCATTCCGTTCGCGAAATATGGGAGTTTGAAGTGAAGGAATGGTTGAGAAATCATCAAAATTTTCGCAAGTCTGATACTCGAAACCAATAACTGCTATGGCCTAGGGGAAAAATACACACACCGTTCTAATCGGGCGAGTTTCTACTTTCAGATGCCACAAGAATTCCTCGATTTCCTCAATCCGTTCGCGAGATATAGGAGTTTGAAGTAAAGGAATGGTTGAGAAACCATCAAAATTTCGCAGGTCTGATACTCGAAACCAATAACTACAATGGCCTAGGTGAAAAATACACATACCGTTGTAATCGGGCGAGTTTCTACTTTCACGTGCCACAGGAATTCCTCGATTTCCTCAATCCGTTCGCGAGATATAGGAGTTTGAAGTAAAGGAATGGTTGAGAAATCATCAAAATTTTTGCGAGTCTGATACTCGAAACGAATAACTACTATGTCCTAGAGCATAAATACACATACCGTTGTAATCGGGCGAGTTTCTACTTTCAGATGCAACAGGAATTTCTCGATTTCCTCAATCCGTTCACGAGATATAGGAGTTTGAAGTGAAGGAATGGTTGAGAACCCATCAAAATATTCGCAAGTCTGATACTCGAAACCAGTAACTACTATGGCCTAGAGGAAAAATACACATACCGCTGTAGTCGGGCATGTTTCTGCTATCAGATGCAACAGGAATTTCTCGAGTTCGTCAATCCGTTCGCGAAATATCGGAGTTTGGAGTTAAGGGATGGTTGAGAAACCATCAAAATTTTCGCAATTCTGATGCTAGAAACGATTAACTGGAATGGCCTAGGGAAAAATACACATACCGTTGTAATCGGGCGAGTTTCTACTTTCAGATGCAACAGGATTTTCTCTATTTCCTCAATCCGTTCGCGAGATATAGGAGTTCGAAGTGAAGGAATGGTTGGGAAACCATCAAAATTTTCGCACGTCTGATACTCGAAACCAATAGCTACTATAGCCTAGGGGAAAAATACACATACCGTTGTAATCGGGCGAGTTTCTTCTTTCAGATGCAACAGGAATTTCTCGGGTTCGTCAATCCGTTCGCGAGATATGGGAGTTTGAAGTTATGGAACGGTTGAGAAACCATCAAAATTTTCGCAAGTCTGGTACACGAAACCAATAACTACTATAGCCTAGGGGAAAAATACACATACCGTTGTAATCGGGCGAGTTTCTTCTTTCAGATGCATCAGGAATTTCTCGAGTTCGTCAACCCGTTCGCGAGATATGGGAGTTAGAAGTTAAGGAACGGTTGAGAAACCATCAAAATTTTCGCAATTCTGATGCTAGAAACGATTAACTGGAATGGCCTAGGGGAAAAATACACATACCGTTGTAATCGGGCGAGTTTCTACTTTCAGATGCAACAGGATTTTCTCTATTTCCTCAATCCGTTCGCGAGATATAGGAGTTCGAAGTGAAGGAATGGTTGAGAAACCATCAAAATATTCGCAAGTCTGGTACTCGAAACCAATAACTACAATGGCCTAGGGGAAAAATGCACATACCGTTGTAATCGGGCGAGTTTCTACTTTCAGATGCCACAGGAATTCCTCGATTTCCTCAATCCGTTCGCGACGTATAGGAGTTTGAAGTAAAGGAATGGTTGAGAAACCATCAAAATTTTTGCAAGTCTGATACTCGAAACGAATAACTACTATGTCCTAGAGCATAAATACACATACCGTTGTCATCGGGCGAGTTTCTACATTCAGATGCAACAGCAATTTCTCGATTTCCTCAATCCGTTCGCGAAATATGGGAGTTTAAAGTTAAGGAATGGTTGAGAAACCATCCAAATTTTCGCAAGTCTGGTCCACGAAACCAATAACTACTATGGCCTTGGGGAAAAATACACATACCGTTGTAATCGCGTGAGCTTCTACTTTCAGATGCAACAGGAATTTCTCGATTTCCTCAATCCGATCGCGAGATATAGGAGTTTCAAGTGAAGGAATGGTTGAGAAATCATCAAAATTTTCGCAAGTCTGATACTCGAAACCAATAACTGCTATGGCCTAGGGGAAAAATAGACACACAGTTCTAATCGGGCGAGTTTCTACTTTCAGATGCAACAGGAATTTCTCGATTTCCTCAATCCGTTCGCGAGATATAGGTGTTTGAAGTGAAGGAATGGTTGAGAACCCATCAAAATACTCGCAGGTCTGATACTCGAAGCCAATAACCACAATCGCCTAGGGGAAAAATACACATACCGTTGTAATCGGGCGAGTTTCCACTTTCAGATGCAACAACAATTTCTCGATTTGCTCAATCCGTTCGCGAAATATGGGAGTTTGAATTTAAGGAATGGTTGAGAAGCCATCCAAATTTTCGCAAGTCTGGTACACGAAACAAATAACTACTATGGCCTTGGGGAAAAAAACACATACCGTTGTAAACGGGCGAGTTTCTACTTTCAGATGCAGCAGGCATTTCTCGATTTCCTCAATCCGATCGCGAGATATAGGAGTTTGAAGTGAAGGAATGGTTGAGAAATCATCAAAATTTTCGCAAGTCTGATACTCGAAACCAATAACTGCTATGGCCTAGGGGAAAAATAAACACACCGTTCTAATCGGGCGAGTTTCTACTTTCAGATGCAACAGGAATTTCCCGAGTTCGTCAATCCGTTCGCGAAATATCGGAGTTTGGAGTTAAGGGATGGTTGAGAAACCATCCAAATTTTCGCAAGTCTGGTCCACGAAACCAATAACTACTATGGCCTTGGGGAAAAATACACATACCGTTGTAATCGCGTGAGCTTCTACTTTCAGATGCAACAGGAATTTCTCGATTTCCTCAATCCGATCGCGAGATATAGGAGTTTCAAGTGAAGGAATGGTTGAGAAATCATCAAAATTTTCGCAAGTCTGATACTCGAAACCAATAACTGCTATGGCCTAGGGGAAAAATAGACACACAGTTCTAATCGGGCGAGTTTCTACTTTCAGATGCAACAGGAATTTCTCGATTTCCTCAATCCGTTCGCGAGATATAGGTGTTTGAAGTGAAGGAATGGTTGAGAACCCATCAAAATACTCGCAGGTCTGATACTCGAAGCCAATAACCACAATCGCCTAGGGGAAAAATACACATACCGTTGTAATCGGGCGAGTTTCCACTTTCAGATGCAACAACAATTTCTCGATTTGCTCAATCCGTTCGCGAAATATGGGAGTTTGAATTTAAGGAATGGTTGAGAAGCCATCCAAATTTTCGCAAGTCTGGTACACGAAACAAATAACTACTATGGCCTTGGGGAAAAAAACACATACCGTTGTAAACGGGCGAGTTTCTACTTTCAGATGCAGCAGGCATTTCTCGATTTCCTCAATCCGATCGCGAGATATAGGAGTTTGAAGTGAAGGAATGGTTGAGAAATCATCAAAATTTTCGCAAGTCTGATACTCGAAACCAATAACTGCTATGGCCTAGGGGAAAAATAAACACACCGTTCTAATCGGGCGAGTTTCTACTTTCAGATGCAACAGGAATTTCCCGAGTTCGTCAATCCGTTCGCGAAATATCGGAGTTTGGAGTTAAGGGATGGTTGAGAAACCATCTAAATTTTCGCAATTCTGATGCTAGAAACGATTAACTGGAATGGCCTAGGGGAAAAATACACATACCGTTGTAATCGGGCGAGTTTCTACTTTCAAATGCAACAGGATTTTCTCGATTTCCTCAATCCGTTCGCGAGATATAGGAGTTCGAAGTGAAGGAATGGTTGGGAAACCATCAAAATTTTCGCACGTCTGATACTCGAAACCAATAACTACTATAGCCTAGGGGAAAAATACACATACCGTTGTAATCGGGCGAGTTTCTCCTTTCAGATGCAACAGGAATTTCTCGGGTTCGTCAATCCGTTCGCGAGATATGGGAGTTTGAAGTTATGGAATGGATGAGAAACCATCAAAATATTCGCAAGTCTGGTACTCGAAACCAATAACTACAATGGCCTAGGGGAAAAATGCACATACCGTTGTAATCGGGCGAGTTTCTACTTTCAGATGCAACAGGAATTTCTCGAGTTCGTCAACCCGTTCGCGAGATATGGGAGTTAGAAGTTAAGGAACGGTTGAGAAACCATCAAAATTTTCGCAATTCTGATGCTAGAAACGATTAACTGGAATGGCCTAGGGGAAAAATATACATACCGTTGTAATCGGGCGAGTTTCTTCTTTCAGATGCAACAGGAATTTCTCGGGTTCGTCAATCCGTTCGCGAGATATAGGAGTTCGAAGTGAAGGAATGGTTGGGAAACCATCAAAATTTTCGCACGTCTGATACTCGAAACCAATAACTACTATAGCCTAGGGGAAAAATACACATACCGTTGTAATCGGGCGAGTTTCTTCCTTCAGATGCAACAGAAATTTCTCGAGTTCGTCAACCCGTTCGCGAGATATGGGAGTTAGAAGTTAAGGAACGGTTGAGAAACCATCAAAATATTCGCAAGTCTGATACTCGAAACCAATAACTACAATGGCCTAGGGGAAAAATGCACATACCGTTGTAATCGGGCGAGTTTCTACTTTCAGATGCAACAGGAATTTCTCGATTTCCTCAATCCGTTCGCGAGATATAGGAGTTTGAAGTGAAGGAATGGTTGAGAACCTATCAAAATATTCGCAAGTCTGATACTCGAAACCAATAACCACAATGGCTTAGGGGAAAAATACACACACCGTTGTAATCGGGCGTGTTTCCACTTTCAGATGCAACAGCAATTTCTCGATTTCCTCAATCCGTTCGCGAAATATGGGAGTTTGAAGTTAAGGAATGGTTGAGAAACCATCCAAATTTTCGCAAGTCTGATACTCGAAACCAGTAACTACTATGGCCTAGAGGAAAAATACACATACCGCTGTAGTCGGGCGTGTTTCTGCTATCAGATGCAACAGGAATTTCTCGAGTTCGTCAATCCGTTCGCGAAATATCGGAGTTTGGAGTTAAGGGATTGTTGAGAAACCATCAAAATTTTCGCAATTCTGATGCTAGAAACGGTTAACTGGAATGGCCTAGGGGAAAAATACACATACGGTTGTAATCGGGCTAGTTTCTACTTTCAGATGCAACAGGAATTTCTCGGGTTCGTCAATCCGTTCGCGAGATATAGGAGTTCGAAGTGAAGGAATGGTTGGGAAACCATCAAAATTTTCGCACGTCTGATACTCGAAACCAATAACTACGATAGCCTAGGGGAAAAATACACATACCGTTGTAATCGGGCGAGTTTCTCCTTTCAGATGCAACAGGAATTTCTCGGGTTCGTCAATCCGTTCGCGAGATATGGGAGTTTGAAGTTATGGAATGGATGAGAAACCATCAAAATATTCGCAAGTCTGGTACTCGAAACCAATAACTACAATGGCCTAGGGGAAAAATGCACATACCGTTGTAATCGGGCGAGTTTCTACTTTCAGATGCCACAGGAATTCCTCGATTTCCTCAATCCGTTCGCGAGATATAGGGAATTTGAAGTAAAGGAATGGTTGAGAAACCATCAAAATTTTTGCAAGTCTGATACTCGAAACGAATAACTACTATGTCCTAGAGCATAAATACACATACCGTTGTAATCGGGCGAGTTTCTTCTTTCAGATGCAACAGGAATTTCTCGGGTTCGTCAATCGCTTCGCGAGATACGGGAGTTTGAAGTTATGGAATGGTTGAGAAACCATCAAAATATTCGCAAGTCTGGTACTCGAAACCAATAACTACAATGGCCTAGGGGAAAAATGCACATACCGTTGTAATCGGGCGAGTTTCTACTTTCAGATGCAACAGGAATTTCTCGATTTCCTCAATCCGTTCGCGAGATATAGGAGTTTAAAGTGAAGGAATGGTTGAGAACCCATCAAAATATTCGCAAGTCTGATACTCGAAACGAATAACTACTATGTCCTAGAGCATAAATACACATACCGTTGTAATCGGGCGAGTTTCTACTTTCAGATGCAACAGCAATTTCTCGATTTCCTCAATCCGTTCGCGAAATATGGGAGTTTAAAGTTAGGGAATGGTTGAGAAACCATCCAAATTTTCGCAAGTCTGGTACACGAAACCAATATCTACTATGGCCTTGGGGAAAAATACACATACCGTTGTAATCGCGTGAGCTTCTACTTTCAGATGCAACAGGAATTTCTCGATTTCCTCAATCCGATCGCGAGATATAGGAGTTTGAAGTGAAGGAATGGTTGAGAAGCCATCCAAATTTTCGCTAGTCTGGTACACGAAACCAATAACTACTATGGCCTTGGGGAAAAATACACATACCGTTGTAATCGGGCGAGTTTCTCCTTTCAGATGCAACAGGAATTTCTCGAGTTCGTCAACCCGTTCGCGAGATATGGGAGTTAGAAGTTAAGGAACGGTTGAGAAACCATCAAAATATTCGCAAGTCTGATACTCGAAACCAATAACTACAATGGCCTAGGGGAAAAATACACATACCGTTGTAATCGGGCGAGTTTCTTCTTTCAGATGCAACAGGAATTTCTCGGGTTCGTCAATCCGTTCGTGAGATATGGGAGTTTGAAGTTATGGAATGGTTGAGAAACCATCAAAATATTCGCAAGTCTGGTACTCGTATCCAATAACTACAATGGCCTAGGGGAAAAATGCACATACCGTTGTAATCGGGCGAGTTTCTACTTTCAGATGCAACAGGAATTTCTCGATTTCCTCAATCCGTTCGCGAGATATAGGAGTTTGAAGTGAAGGAATGGTTGGGAAACCATCAAAATTTTCGCAATTCTGATGCTAGAAACGATTAACTGGAATAGCCTAGGGGAAAAATACACATACCGTTGTAATCGGGCGAGTTTCTACTTTCAGATGCAACAGGATTTTCTCGATTTCCGCAATCCGTTCGCGAGATATAGGAGTTCGAATTGAAGGAATGGTTGGGAAACCATCAAAATTTTCGCACGTCTGATACTCGAAACCAATAACTACTATAGCCTAGGGGAAGAATACACATACCGTTGTAATCGGGCGAGTTTCTTCTTTCAGATGCAACAGGAATTTCTCGGGTTCGTCAATCCGTTCGCGAGATATGGGAGTTTGAAGTTATGGAATGGTTGAGAAACCATCAAAATATTCGCAAGTCTGGTACTCGAAACCAGTAACTACAATGGCCTAGGGGAAAAATGCACATACCGTTGTAATCGGGCGAGTTTCTACTTTCAGATGCCACAGGAATTCCTCGATTTCCTCAGTCCGTTCGCGAGATATAGGAGTTTGAAGTAAAGGAATGGTTGAGAAACCATCAAAATTTTTGCAAGTCTGATACTCGAAACGAATAACTACTATGTCCTAGAGCATAAATACACATACCGTTGTAATCGGGCGAGTTTCTACTTTCAGATGCAACAGCAATTTCTCGATTTCCTCAATCCGTTCGCGAAATATGGGAGTTTAAAGTTAAGGAATGGTTGAGAAACCATCCAAATTTTCGCAAGTCTGGTACACGAAACCAATATCTACTATGGCCTTGGGGAAAAATACGCATACCGTTGTAATCGCGTGAGCTTCTACTTTCAGATGCAACAGGAATTTCTCGATTTCCTCAATCCGATCGCGAGATATAGGAGTTTGAAGTGAAGGAATGGTTGAGAAACCATCAAAATATTCGCAGGTCTGATACTCGAAGCCAATAACCACTATGGCCTAGGGGAAAAATACACATACCGTTGTAATCGGGCGAGTTTCCACTTTCAGATGCAACAGCAATTTCTCGATTTCCTCAATCCGTTCGCGAAATATGGGAGTTTGAAGTTAAGGAATGGTTGAGAAGCCATCCAAATTTTCGCAAGTCTGGTACACGAAACCAATAACTACTATGGCCTTGGGGAAAAATACACATACCGTTGTAATCGGGCGAGTTTCTACTTTCAGATGCAACAGGCATTTCTCGATTTCCTCAATCCGATCGCGAGATATAGGAGTTTGAAGTGAAGGAATGGTTGAGAAATCATCAAAATTTTCGCAAGTCTGATACTCGAAACCGATAACTGCTATGGCCTAGGGGAAAAATAAACACACCGTTCTAATCGGGCGAGTTTCTACTTTCAGATGCAACAGGAATTTCTCGATTTCCTCAATCCGTTCGCGAGATATAGGAGTTTGAAGTGAAGGAATGGTTGAGAACCCATCAAAATATTCGCAAGTCTGATATCGAAACCAATAACTACAATGGCCTAGGGGAAAAATACACATACCGTTGTAATCGGCAGAGTTTCTACTTTCAGATGCCACAGGAATTTCTCGAGTTCGTCAACCCGTTCGCGAGATATGGGAGTTAGAAGTTAAGGAACGGTTGAGAAACCATCAAAATTTTCGCAATTCTGATGCTAGAAACGATTAACTGGAATGGCCTAGGGGAAAAATATACATACCGTTGTAATCGGGCGAGTTTCTTCTTTCAGATGCAACAGGAATTTCTCGGGTTCGTCAATCCGTTCGCGAGATATAGGAGTTCGAAGTGAAGGAATGGTTGGGAAACCATCAAAATTTTCGCACGTCTGATACTCGAAACCAATAACTACTATAGCCTAGGGGAAAAATACACATACCGTTGTAATCGGGCGAGTTTCTTCCTTCAGATGCAACAGAAATTTCTCGAGTTCGTCAACCCGTTCGCGAGATATGGGAGTTAGAAGTTAAGGAACGGTTGAGAAACCATCAAAATATTCGCAAGTCTGATACTCGAAACCAATAACTACAATGGCCTAGGGGAAAAATGCACATACCGTTGTAATCGGGCGAGTTTCTACTTTCAGATGCAACAGGAATTTCTCGATTTCCTCAATCCGTTCGCGAGATATAGGAGTTTGAAGTGAAGGAATGGTTGAGAACCTATCAAAATATTCGCAAGTCTGATACTCGAAACCAATAACCACAATGGCTTAGGGGAAAAATACACACACCGTTGTAATCGGGCGTGTTTCCACTTTCAGATGCAACAGCAATTTCTCGATTTCCTCAATCCGTTCGCGAAATATGGGAGTTTGAAGTTAAGGAATGGTTGAGAAACCATCCAAATTTTCGCAAGTCTGATACTCGAAACCAGTAACTACTATGGCCTAGAGGAAAAATACACATACCGCTGTAGTCGGGCGTGTTTCTGCTATCAGATGCAACAGGAATTTCTCGAGTTCGTCAATCCGTTCGCGAAATATCGGAGTTTGGAGTTAAGGGATTGTTGAGAAACCATCAAAATTTTCGCAATTCTGATGCTAGAAACGGTTAACTGGAATGGCCTAGGGGAAAAATACACATACGGTTGTAATCGGGCTAGTTTCTACTTTCAGATGCAACAGGAATTTCTCGGGTTCGTCAATCCGTTCGCGAGATATAGGAGTTCGAAGTGAAGGAATGGTTGGGAAACCATCAAAATTTTCGCACGTCTGATACTCGAAACCAATAACTACGATAGCCTAGGGGAAAAATACACATACCGTTGTAATCGGGCGAGTTTCTCCTTTCAGATGCAACAGGAATTTCTCGGGTTCGTCAATCCGTTCGCGAGATATGGGAGTTTGAAGTTATGGAATGGATGAGAAACCATCAAAATATTCGCAAGTCTGGTACTCGAAACCAATAACTACAATGGCCTAGGGGAAAAATGCACATACCGTTGTAATCGGGCGAGTTTCTACTTTCAGATGCCACAGGAATTCCTCGATTTCCTCAATCCGTTCGCGAGATATAGGGAATTTGAAGTAAAGGAATGGTTGAGAAACCATCAAAATTTTTGCAAGTCTGATACTCGAAACGAATAACTACTATGTCCTAGAGCATAAATACACATACCGTTGTAATCGGGCGAGTTTCTTCTTTCAGATGCAACAGGAATTTCTCGGGTTCGTCAATCGCTTCGCGAGATACGGGAGTTTGAAGTTATGGAATGGTTGAGAAACCATCAAAATATTCGCAAGTCTGGTACTCGAAACCAATAACTACAATGGCCTAGGGGAAAAATGCACATACCGTTGTAATCGGGCGAGTTTCTACTTTCAGATGCAACAGGAATTTCTCGATTTCCTCAATCCGTTCGCGAGATATAGGAGTTTAAAGTGAAGGAATGGTTGAGAACCCATCAAAATATTCGCAAGTCTGATACTCGAAACGAATAACTACTATGTCCTAGAGCATAAATACACATACCGTTGTAATCGGGCGAGTTTCTACTTTCAGATGCAACAGCAATTTCTCGATTTCCTCAATCCGTTCGCGAAATATGGGAGTTTAAAGTTAGGGAATGGTTGAGAAACCATCCAAATTTTCGCAAGTCTGGTACACGAAACCAATATCTACTATGGCCTTGGGGAAAAATACACATACCGTTGTAATCGCGTGAGCTTCTACTTTCAGATGCAACAGGAATTTCTCGATTTCCTCAATCCGATCGCGAGATATAGGAGTTTGAAGTGAAGGAATGGTTGAGAAGCCATCCAAATTTTCGCTAGTCTGGTACACGAAACCAATAACTACTATGGCCTTGGGGAAAAATACACATACCGTTGTAATCGGGCGAGTTTCTCCTTTCAGATGCAACAGGAATTTCTCGAGTTCGTCAACCCGTTCGCGAGATATGGGAGTTAGAAGTTAAGGAACGGTTGAGAAACCATCAAAATATTCGCAAGTCTGATACTCGAAACCAATAACTACAATGGCCTAGGGGAAAAATACACATACCGTTGTAATCGGGCGAGTTTCTTCTTTCAGATGCAACAGGAATTTCTCGGGTTCGTCAATCCGTTCGTGAGATATGGGAGTTTGAAGTTATGGAATGGTTGAGAAACCATCAAAATATTCGCAAGTCTGGTACTCGTATCCAATAACTACAATGGCCTAGGGGAAAAATGCACATACCGTTGTAATCGGGCGAGTTTCTACTTTCAGATGCAACAGGAATTTCTCGATTTCCTCAATCCGTTCGCGAGATATAGGAGTTTGAAGTGAAGGAATGGTTGGGAAACCATCAAAATTTTCGCAATTCTGATGCTAGAAACGATTAACTGGAATAGCCTAGGGGAAAAATACACATACCGTTGTAATCGGGCGAGTTTCTACTTTCAGATGCAACAGGATTTTCTCGATTTCCGCAATCCGTTCGCGAGATATAGGAGTTCGAATTGAAGGAATGGTTGGGAAACCATCAAAATTTTCGCACGTCTGATACTCGAAACCAATAACTACTATAGCCTAGGGGAAGAATACACATACCGTTGTAATCGGGCGAGTTTCTTCTTTCAGATGCAACAGGAATTTCTCGGGTTCGTCAATCCGTTCGCGAGATATGGGAGTTTGAAGTTATGGAATGGTTGAGAAACCATCAAAATATTCGCAAGTCTGGTACTCGAAACCAGTAACTACAATGGCCTAGGGGAAAAATGCACATACCGTTGTAATCGGGCGAGTTTCTACTTTCAGATGCCACAGGAATTCCTCGATTTCCTCAGTCCGTTCGCGAGATATAGGAGTTTGAAGTAAAGGAATGGTTGAGAAACCATCAAAATTTTTGCAAGTCTGATACTCGAAACGAATAACTACTATGTCCTAGAGCATAAATACACATACCGTTGTAATCGGGCGAGTTTCTACTTTCAGATGCAACAGCAATTTCTCGATTTCCTCAATCCGTTCGCGAAATATGGGAGTTTAAAGTTAAGGAATGGTTGAGAAACCATCCAAATTTTCGCAAGTCTGGTACACGAAACCAATATCTACTATGGCCTTGGGGAAAAATACGCATACCGTTGTAATCGCGTGAGCTTCTACTTTCAGATGCAACAGGAATTTCTCGATTTCCTCAATCCGATCGCGAGATATAGGAGTTTGAAGTGAAGGAATGGTTGAGAAACCATCAAAATATTCGCAGGTCTGATACTCGAAGCCAATAACCACTATGGCCTAGGGGAAAAATACACATACCGTTGTAATCGGGCGAGTTTCCACTTTCAGATGCAACAGCAATTTCTCGATTTCCTCAATCCGTTCGCGAAATATGGGAGTTTGAAGTTAAGGAATGGTTGAGAAGCCATCCAAATTTTCGCAAGTCTGGTACACGAAACCAATAACTACTATGGCCTTGGGGAAAAATACACATACCGTTGTAATCGGGCGAGTTTCTACTTTCAGATGCAACAGGCATTTCTCGATTTCCTCAATCCGATCGCGAGATATAGGAGTTTGAAGTGAAGGAATGGTTGAGAAATCATCAAAATTTTCGCAAGTCTGATACTCGAAACCGATAACTGCTATGGCCTAGGGGAAAAATAAACACACCGTTCTAATCGGGCGAGTTTCTACTTTCAGATGCAACAGGAATTTCTCGATTTCCTCAATCCGTTCGCGAGATATAGGAGTTTGAAGTGAAGGAATGGTTGAGAACCCATCAAAATATTCGCAAGTCTGATATCGAAACCAATAACTACAATGGCCTAGGGGAAAAATACACATACCGTTGTAATCGGCAGAGTTTCTACTTTCAGATGCCACAGGAATTCCTCGATTTTCTCAGTCCGTTCGCGAGATATAGGAGTTTGAAGTAAAGAAATGGTTGAGAAACCATCAAAATTTTCGCAATTCTGATGCTAGAAACGAATAACTGGAAAGGCCTAGGGGAAAAATACACCTACCGTTGTAATCGGGCGAGTTTCTACTTTCAGATGCAACAGGAATTTCTCGATTTCCTCAATCCGTTCGCGAGATATAGGAGTTTGAAGTGAAGGAATGGTTGGGAAACCATCAAAATTTTCGCACGTCTGATACTCGAAACCAATAACTACTATGGCCTAGGGGAAAAATACACATACCGTTGTAATCGGGTAAGTTTCTTCTTTCAGATGCAACAGGAATTTCTCGAGTCCGTCAATCCGTTCGCGAGATATGGGAGATTGAAGTGAAGGAATGGTTGAGAACCCAACAAAATATTCGCAGGTCTGATACTCGAAATCAATAACCACAATGGCTTAGGGGAAAAATACACATACCGTTGTAATCGGGCGAGTTTCCACTTTCAGATGCAACAGCAATTTCTCGATTTCCTCAATCCGTTCGCGAAATATGGGAGTTTGAAGTTAAGGAATGGTTGAGAAGCCATCCAAATTTTCGCAAGTCTGGTACACGAAACCAATAACTACTATGGGCTTGGGGAAAAATACACATACCCTTGTAATCGGGCGAGTTTCTTCTTTCAGATGCAACAGGCACTTCTCGATTTCCTCAATCCGATCGCGAGATATAGGAGTTTGAAGTGAAGGAATGGTTGAGAAATCATCAAAATTTTCGCAAGTCTGATACTCGAAACCAATAACTACAATGGCCTAGGGGAAAAATACACATACCGTTGTAATCGGGAGAGTTTCTACTTTCAGATGCAACAGAAATTTTTCGGATTCGTCAATCCGTTCGCGAAATATCGGAGTTTGGAGTTAAGGGATGGTTGAGAAACCATCAAAATTTTCGCAATTCTGATGCTAGAAACGAATAACTGGAATGGCCTAGGGGAAAAATACACATACCGTTGTAATCGGGGTAGTTTCTACTTTCAGATGCAACAGGAATTTCTCGATTTCCTCAATCCGTTCGCGAGATATAGGAGTTTGAAGTGAAGGAATGGTTGAGAACCCATCAAAATATTCGCAAGTGTGATACTCGAAACCAATAACTACAATGGCCTAGGGGAAAAATACACATACCGTTGTAATCGGGAGAGTTTCTACTTTCAGATGCAACAGAAATTTTTCGGATTCGTCAATCCGTTCGCGAAATATCGGAGTTTGGAGTTAAGGGATGGTTGAGAAACCATCAAAATTTTCGCAATTCTGATGCTAGAAACGAATAACTGGAATGGCCTAGGGGAAAAATACACATACCGTTGTAATCGGGGTAGTTTCTACTTTCAGATGCAACAGGAATTTCTCGATTTCCTCAATCCGTTCGCGAGATATAGGAGTTTGAAGTGAAGGAATGGTTGGGAAACCATCAAAATTTTCGCACGTCTGATTCTCGAAACCAATAACTACTATGGCCTAGGGGAAAAATACACACACCGTTGTAATCGGGCGAGTTTCTTCTTTCAGATGCAACAGGAATTTCTCGAGTTCGACAATCCGTTCGCGAGATATGGGAGATTGAAGTTAAGGAATGGTTGAGAAACCATCAAAATATTCGCAAGTCTGATACTCGAAACCAATAACTACAATGGCCTAGGGGGAAAATACACATACCGTTGTAATCGGGCGAGTTTCTTCTTTCAGATGCAACAGGAATTTCTCGAGTTCGTCAATCCGTTCGCGAGATATGGGAGTTTGAAGTTAAGGAATGGTTGAGAAACCATCAAAATATTCGCAAGTCTGGTACTCGAAACCAATAACTTCAATGGCCTAGGGGAAAAATACATATACCGTTGTAATCGGGCGAGTTTCTACATTCAGATGCCACAGGAATTCCTCGATTTCCTCAATCCGTTCGGGAGATATAGAAGTTTGAAGTAAAGGAATGGTTGAGAAACCATCAAAATTTTTGCAAGTCTGATACTCGAAACGAATAACTACTATGTCCTAGATCATAAATACACATACCGTTGTAGTCGGGCGAGTTTCTACTTTCAGATGCAGCAGCAATTTCTCGATTTCCTCAATCCGTTCGCGAAATATGGGAGTTTGAAGTTAAGGAATGGTTGAGAAACCGTCCAAATTTTCGCAAGTCTGGTACACGAAACCAATAACTACTATGGCCTTGGGGAAAAATACACATACCGTTGTAATCGGGCGAGTTTCTACTTTCAGATGCAACAGGAATTTTTCGATTGCCTCAATCCGATCGCGAGATATAGGAGTTTGAAGTGAAGGAATGGTTGAGAAATCATCAAAATTTTCGCAAGTCTGATACACGAAACCAATAACTGGAATGGCCTAGGTGAAAGGTACACACACCATTGTAATCGGGCGGGTTTCTGCTTTCAGATGCGTCAGGAATTTCTCGAGTTCGTCAATCCGTTCGCGAGATATGGGAGTTTGAAGTTAAGGAATGGTTGAGAAACCATCAAAATTTTCGCAAGTCTGATACACGAAACCAATAACTACAATGGCCTAGGGGAAAAATACACATACCGTTGTAATCGGGAGAGTTTCTACTTTCAGATGCAACAGAAATTTTTCGGATTCGTCAATCCGTTCGCGAAATATCGGAGTTTGGAGTTAAGGGATGGTTGAGAAACCATGAAAATTTTCGCAATTCTGATGCTAGAAACGAATAACTGGAATGGCCTAGGGGAAAAATACACATACCGTTGTAATCGGGCTAGTTTCTACTTTCAGATCCAACAGGAATTTCTCGATTTCCTCAATCCGTTCGCGAGATATAGGAGTTTGAAGTGAAGGAATGGTTGGGAAACCATCAAAATTTTCGCACGTCTGATTCTCGAAACCAATAACTACTATGGCCTAGGGGAAAAATACACATACCGTTGTAATCGGGCGAGTTTCTTCTTTCAGATGCAACAGGAATTTCTCGATTTCCTCAATCCGTTCGCGAGATATAGGTGTTTGAAGTGAAGGAATGGTTGAGAACCTATCAAAATATTCGCAGGTCTGATACTCGAAACCAATAACCACAATGGCTTAGGGGAAAAATACACATTCCGTTGTAATCGGGCGAGTTTCCACTGTCAGATGCAACAGCAATTTCTCGATTTCCTCATTCCGTTCGCGAAATATGGGAGTTTGAAGTTAAGGAATGTTTGAGAAGCCATCCAAATTTTCGCAAGTCTGGTACACGAAACCAATAACTACTATGGGCTTGGGGAAAAATACACATACCCTTGTAATCGGGCGAGTTTCTACTTTCAGATGCAACAGGCACTTCTCGATTTCCTCAATCCGATCGCGAGATATAGGAGTTTGAAGTGAAGGAATGGTTGAGAAATCATCAAAATTTTCGCAAGTCTGATACTCGAAACCAATAACTGCTATGGCCTAGGGGTAAAATACACACACCGTTCTAATCGGGCGAGTTTCTACTTTCTAATGCAACAGGAATTTCTCGATTTCCTCAATCCGTTCGCGAGATATAGGAGTTTGAAGTGAAGGAATGGTTGAGAACCCATCAAAATATTCGCAAGTGTGATACTCGAAACCAATAACTACAATGGCCTAGGGGAAAAATACACATACCGTTGTAATCGGGAGAGTTTCTACTTTCAGATGCAACAGAAATTTTTCGGATTCGTCAATCCGTTCGCGAAATATCGGAGTTTGGAGTTAAGGGATGGTTGAGAAACCATCAAAATTTTCGCAATTCTGATGCTAGAAACGAATAACTGGAATGGCCTAGGGGAAAAATACACATACCGTTGTAATAGGGGTAGTTTCTACTTTCAGATGCAACAGGAATTTCTCGATTTCCTCAATCCGTTCGCGAGATATAGGAGTTTGAAGTGAAGGAATGGTTGGGAAACCATCAAAATTTTCGCACGTCTGATTCTCGAAACCAATAACTACTATGGCCTAGGGGAAAAATACACATACCGTTGTAATCGGGAGAGTTTCTTCTTTCAGATGCAACAGGAATTTCTCGATTTCCTCAATCCGTTCGCGAGGTATGGGAGTTTGAAGTTAAGTAATGGTTGAGAAACCATCAAAATTTTCGCAAGTCTGATACACGAAACCAATAACTACAGTGGCCTAGGGGAAAAATACACATACCGTTGTAATCGGGAGAGTTTCTACTTTCAGATGCAACAGAAATTTTTCGGATTCGTCAATCCGTTCGCGAAATATCGGAGTTTGGAGTTGAGGGATGGTTGAGAAACCATGAAAATTTTCGCAATTCTGATGCTAGAAACGAATAACTGGAATGGCCTAGGGGAAAAATACACATACCGTTGTAATCGGGCTAGTTTCTACTTTCAGATCCAACAGGAATTTCTCGATTTCCTCAATCCGTTCGCGAGATATAGGAGTTTGAAGTGAAGGAATGGTTGGGAAACCATCAAAATTTTCGCACGTCTGATTCTCGAAACCAATAACTACTATGGCCTAGGGGAAAAATACACATACCGTTGTAATCGGGAGAGTTTCTTCTTTCAGATGCAACAGGAATTTCTCGAGTTCGTCAATCCGTTCGCGAGATATGGGAGATTGAAGTTAAGGAATGGTTGAGAAACCATCAAAATATTGGCAAGTCTGATACTCGAAACCAATAACTACAATGGCCTAGGGGAAAAATACACATACCGTTGTAATCGGGCGAGATTCTTCTTTCAGATGCAACAGGAATTTCTCGAGTTCGTCAATCCGTTCGCGAGATATGGGAGTTTGAAGTTAAGGAATGGTTGAGAAACCATCAAAATATTCGCAAGTCTGGTACTCGAAACCAATAACTACAATGGCCTAGGGGAAAAATACACATACCGTTGTAATCGGGCGAGTTTCTACATTCAGATGCCACAGGAATTCCTCGATTTCCTCAATCCGTTCGCGAGATATAGAAGTTTGAAGTAAAGGAATGGTTGAGAAACCATCAAAATTTTTGCAAGTCTGATACTCGAAACGAATAACTACTATGTCCTAGATCATAAATACACATACCGTTGTAGTCGGGCGAGTTTCTACTTTCAGATGCAGCAGCAATTTCTCGATTTCCTCAATCCGTTCGCGAAATATGGGTGTTTGAAGTTAAGGAATGGTTGAGAAACCGTCCAAATTTTCGCAAGTCTGGTACACGAAACCAATAACTACTATGGCCTTGGGGAAAAATACACATACCGTTGTAATCGGGCGAGTTTCTACTTTAAGATGCAACAGGAATTTTTCGATTGCCTCAATCCGATCGCGAGATATAGGAGTTTGAAGTGAAGGAATGGTTGAGAAATCATCAAAATTTTCGCAAGTCTGATACTCGAAACCAATAACTGGAATGGCCTAGGTGAAAAGTACACACACCATTGTAATCGGGCGGGTTTCTGCTTTCAGATGCGTCAGGAATTTCTCGATTTCGTCAATCCGTTCGCGAGGTATGGGAGTTTGAAGTTAAGGAATGGTTGAGAAACTATCCAAATTTTCGCAAGCCTGATACACGAAACCAATAACTACTATGGCCTTGGGGAAAAATACACATACCCCTGTAATCGGGCGAGTTTCTGCTTTCAGATGCAACAGGAATTTCCCGAATTAGTCCATCCGTTCGCGAGATATGGTTGTTTGAAGTTAAGGAATGGTTGAGAAACCATCAAAATTTTCGCAAGTCTGATACTCGAAACCAATAACTACAATAGCCTAGCGGAACAATACACATACCGCTGTAGTCGGGCGTGTTTCTGCTATCAGATGCAACAGGAATTTCTCGAGTTAGTCAATCCGTTCGCGAGATATGGGAGTTTGAAGTTAAGTAATGGTTGAGAAACCATCAAAATTTTCGCAAGTCTGATACACGAAACCAATAACTACAGTGGCCTAGGGGAAAAATACACATACCGTTGTAATCGGGAGAGTTTCTACTTTCAGATGCAACAGAAATTTTTCGGATTCGTCAATCCGTTCGCGAAATATCGGAGTTTGGAGTTGAGGGATGGTTGAGAAACCATGAAAATTTTCGCAATTCTGATGCTAGAAACGAATAACTGGAATGGCCTAGGGGAAAAATACACATACCGTTGTAATCGGGCTAGTTTCTACTTTCAGATCCAACAGGAATTTCTCGATTTCCTCAATCCGTTCGCGAGATATAGGAGTTTGAAGTGAAGGAATGGTTGGGAAACCATCAAAATTTTCGCACGTCTGATTCTCGAAACCAATAACTACTATGGCCTAGGGGAAAAATACACATACCGTTGTAATCGGGCGAGTTTCTTCTTTCAGATGCAACAGGAATTTCTCGATTTCCTCAATCCGTTCGCGAGATATAGGTGTTTGAAGTGAAGGAATGGTTGAGAACCCATCAAAATATTCGCAGGTCTGATACTCGAAACCAATAACCACAATGGCTTAGGGGAAAAATACACATTCCGTTGTAATCGGGCGAGTTTCCACTGTCAGATGCAACAGCAATTTCTCGATTTCCTCAATCCGTTCGCGAAATATGGGAGTTTGAAGTTAAGGAATGTTTGAGAAGCCATCCAAATTTTCGCAAGTCTGGTACACGAAACCAATAACTACTATGGGCTTGGGGAAAAATACACATACCCTTGTAATCGGGCGAGTTTCTACTTTCAGATGCAACAGGCACTTCTCAATTTCCTCAATCCGATCGCGAGATATAGGAGTTTGAAGTGAAGGAATGGTTGAGAAATCATCAAAATTTTCGCAAGTCTGATACTCGAAACCAATAACTGCTATGGCCTAGGGGTAAAATACACACACCGTTCTAATCGGGCGAGTTTCTACTTTCAGATGCAACAGGAATTTCTCGATTTCCTCAATCCGTTCGCGAGATATAGGAGTTTGAAGTGAAGGAATGGTTGAGAACCCATCAAAATATTCGCAAGTGTGATACTCGAAACCAATAACTACAATGGCCTAGGGGAAAAATACACATACCGTTGTAATCGGGAGAGTTTCTACTTTCAGATGCAACAGAAATTTTTCGGATTCGTCAATCCGTTCGCGAAATATCGGAGTTTGGAGTTAAGGGATGGTTGAGAAACCATCAAAATTTTCGCAATTCTGATGCTAGAAACGAATAACTGGAATGGCCTAGGGAAAAATACACATACCGTTGTAATCGGGGTAGTTTCTACTTTCAGATGCAACAGGAATTTCTCGATTTCCTCAATCCGTTCGCGAGATATAGGAGTTTGAATTGAAGGAATGGTTGGGAAACCATCAAAATTTTCGCACGTCTGATTCTCGAAACCAATAACTACTATGGCCTAGGGGAAAAATACACATACCGTTGTAATCGGGAGAGTTTCTTCTTTCAGATGCAACAGGAATTTCTCGAGTTCGTCAATCCGTTCGCGAGATATGGGAGATTGAAGTTAAGGAATGGTTGAGAAACCATCAAAATATTCGCAAGTCTGATACTCGAAACCAATAACTACAATGGCCTAGGGGAAAAATACACATACCGTTGTAATCGGGCGAGATTCTTCTTTCAGATGCAACAGGAATTTCTCGAGTTCGTCAATCCGTTCGCGAGATATGGGAGTTTGAAGTTAAGGAATGGTTGAGAAACCATCAAAATATTCGCAAGTCTGGTACTCGAAACCAATAACTACAATGGCCTAGGGGAAAAATACACATACCGTTGTAATCGGGCGAGTTTCTACATTCAGATGCCACAGGAATTCCTCGATTTCCTCAATCCGTTCGCGAGATATAGAAGTTTGAAGTAAAGGAATGGTTGAGAAACCATCAAAATTTTTGCAAGTCTGATACTCGAAACGAATAACTACTATGTCCTAGATCATAAATACACATACCGTTGTAGTCGGGCGAGTTTCTACTTTCAGATGCAGCAGCAATTTCTCGATTTCCTCAATCCGTTCGCGAAATATGGGTGTTTGAAGTTAAGGAATGGTTGAGAAACCGTCCAAATTTTCGCAAGTCTGGTACTCGTATCCAATAACTACAATGGCCTAGGGGAAAAATGCACATACCGTTGTAATCGGGCGAGTTTCTACTTTCAGATGCAACAGGAATTTCTCGATTTCCTCAATCCGTTCGCGAGATATAGGAGTTTAAAGTGAAGGAATGGTTGAGAACCCATCAAAATATTCGCAAGTCTGATACTCGAAACCAATAACCACAATGGCTTAGGGGAAAAATACACACACCGTTGTAATCGGGCGAGTTTCCACTTTCAGATGCAACAGCAATTTCTCGATTTCCACAATCCGTTCGCGCAATATGGGAGTTTGAAGTTAAGTAATGGTTGAGAAACCATCAAAATTTTCGCAAGTCTGATACACGAAACCAATAACTACTATGGCCTAGGGGAAAAATACACATACCGTTGTAATCGGGCGAGTTTCTTCTTTCAGATGCAACAGGAATTTCTCGAGTTCGTCAATCCGTTCGCGACATATGGGAGTTTGAACTTAAGGAATGGTTGAGAAACCATCAAAATATTCGCAAGTCTGGTACTCGAAACCAATAACTACAATGTCCTAGGGGAAAAATACACATACCGTTGTAATCGGGCGAGTTTCTACTTTCAGATGCCATAGGAATTCCTCGATTTCCTCAATCCGTTCGCGAGATATAGAAGTTTGAAGTAAAGGAATGGTTGAGAAATCATCAAAATTTTTGCAAGTCTGATACTCGAAACGAATAACTACTATGTCCTAGAGCATAAATACACATACGGTTGTAATCGGGCGAGTTTCTAGTTTCAGATGCAACAGGAATTTCTCGATTTCCTCAATCCGTTCGCGAGATATAGGAGTTTGAATGAAGGAATGGTTGAGAACCCTTCAAAATATTCGCAAGTCTGATACTCGAAACCAATAACCACAATGGCATAGTGGAAAAATACACATACCGTTGTAATCGGGCGAGTTTCCACTTTCAGATGCAACAGCAATTTCTCGATTTCCTCAATCCGTTCGCGAAATATGGGAGTTTGAAGTTAAGGAATGGTGAGAAACCATCCAAATTTTCGCAAGTCTGATACTCCAAACCAGTAACTACTATGGCCTAGAGGAAAAATACACATACCGCTGTAGTCGGGCGTGTTTCTGCTATCAGATGCAACAGGAATTTCTCGAGTTCGTCAATCCGTTCGCGAAATATCGGAGTTTGGAGTTAAGGGATGGTTGAGAAACCATCAAAATTTTCGCAATTCTGATGCTAGAAACGATTAACTGGAATGGCCTAGGGGAAAAATACACATACCGTTGTAATCGGGCGAGTTTCTACTTTCAGATGCGACAGGATTTTCTCGATTTCCTCAATCCGTTCGCGAGATATAGGAGTTCGAAGTGAAGGAATGGTTGGGAAACCATCAAAATTTTCGCACGTCTGATACTCGAAGCCAATAACTACTATAGCCTAGGGGAAAAATACACATACCGTTGGAATCGGGCGAGTTTCTTCTTTCAGATGCAACAGGTATTTCTCGAGTTCGTCAACCCGTTCGCGAGATATGGGAGTTAGAAGTTAAGGAACGGTTGAGAAACCATCAAAATATTCGCAAGTCTGATACACGAAACCAATAACTACTATGGCCTAGGGGAAAAATACACATACCGTTGTAATCGGGCGAGTTTCTTCTTTCAGATGCAACAGGAATTTCTCGAGTTCGTCAATCCGTTCGCGAGATATGGGAGTTTGAAGTTAAGGAATGGTTGAGAAACCATCAAAATATTCGCAAGTCTGGTACTCGAAACCAATAACTACAATGTCCTAGGGGAAAAATACACATACCGTTGTAATCGGGCGAGTTTCTACTTTCAGATGCCACAGGAATTCCACGATTTCCTCAATCCGTTCGCGAGATATAGAAGTTTGAAGTAAAGGAATGGTTGAGAAATCATCAAAATTTTTGCAAGTCTGATACTCGAAACGAATAACTACTATGTCCTAGAGCATAAATACACATACCGTTGTAATCGGGCGAGTTTCTAGTTTCAGATGCAACAGGAATTTCTCGATTTCCTCAATCCGTTCGCGAGATATAGGAGTTTGAATGAAGGAATGGTTGAGAACCCTTCAAAATATTCGCAAGTCTGATACTCGAAACCAATAACCACAATGGCATAGTGGAAAAATACAGATACCGTTGTAATCGGGCGAGTTTCCATTTTCAGATGCAACAGCAATTTCTCGATTTCCTCAATCCGTTCGCGAAATATGGGAGTTTGAAGTTAAGGAATGGTTGAGAAACCATCCAAATTTTCGCAAGTCTGATACTCCAAACCAGTAACTACAATGGCCTAGAGGAAAAATACACATGCCGCTGTAGTCGGGCGTGTCTCTGCTATCAGATGGAACAGGAATTTCTCGAGTTCGTCAATCCGTTCGCGAAATATCGGAGTTTGGAGTTAAGGGATGGTTGAGAAACCATCAAAATTTTCGCAATTCTGATGCTAGAAACGATTAACTGGAATGGCCTAGGGGAAAAATACACATACCGTTGTAATCGGGCGAGTTTCTACTTTCAGATGCGACAGGATTTTCTCGATTTCCTCAATCCGTTCGCGAGATATAGGAGTTCGAAGTGAAGGAATGGTTGGGAAACCATCAAAATTTTCGCACGTCTGATACTCGAAGCCAATAACTACTATAGCCTAGGGGAAAAATACACATACCGTTGGAATCGGGCGAGTTTCTTCTTTCAGATGCAACAGGAATTTCTCGAGTTCGTCAACCCGTTCGCGAGATATGGGAGTTAGAAGTTAAGGAACGGTTGAGAAACCATCAAAATATTCGCAAGTCTGATACTCGAAACCAATAACTACAATGGCCTAGGGGAAAAATACACATACCGTTGTAATCGGGCGAGTTTCTTCTTTCAGATGCAACAGGATTTTCTCGGGTTCGTCAATCCGTTCGCGAGATATGGGAGTTTGAAGTTATGGAATGGTTGAGAAACCATCAAAATATTCGCAAGTCTGGTACTCGAAACCAATAACTACAATGGCCTAGGGGAAAAATGCACATACCGTTGTAATCGGGCGAGTTTCTACTTTCAGATGCAACAGGAATTTCTCGATTTCCTCAATCCGTTCGCGAGATATAGGAGTTTGAAGTGAAGGAATGGTTGAGAACCCATCAAAATATTCGCAAGTCTGATACTCGAAACCAATAACCACAATGGCATAGTGGAAAAATACACATACCGTTGTAATCGGGCGAGTTTCCACTTTCAGATGCAACAGCAATTTCTCGATTTCCTCAATCCGTTCGCGAAATATGGGAGTTTGAAGTTAAGGAATGGTTGAGAAGCCATCCAAATTTTCGCAAGTCTGGTACACGAAACCAATAACTACTATGGCCTTGGGGAAAAATACACATACCGTTGTAATCGGGCGAGTTTCTACTTTCAGATGCAACAGGCATTTCTCGATTTCCTCAATCCGGTCGCGAGATATAGGAGTTTGAAGTGAAGGAATGGTTGAGAAATCATCAAAATTTTCGCAAGTCTGATATCGAAACCAATAACTACAATGGCCTAGGGGAAAAATACACATACCGTTGTAATCGGCAGAGTTTCTACTTTCAGATGCCACAGGAATTCCTCGATTTCCTCAGTCCGTTCGCGAGATATAGGAGTTTGAAGTAAAGGAATGGTTGAGAAACCATCAAAATTTTCGCAATTCTGATGCTAGAAACGAATAACTGGAAAGGCCTAGGGGAAAAATACACCTACCGTTGTAATCGGGCGAGTTTCTACTTTCAGATGCAACAGGAATTTCTCGAGTTCGTCAATCCGTTCGCGAGATATGGGAGATTGAAGTTAAGGAATGGTTGAGAAACCATCAAAATATTCGCAAGTCTGATACTCGAATCCAATAACTACAATGGCCTAGGGGAAAAATACACATACCGTTGTAATCGGGCGAGATTCTTCTTTCAGATGCAACAGGAATTTCTCGAGTTCGTCAATCCGTTCGCGAGATATGGGAGTTTGAAGTTAAGGAATGGTTGAGAAACCATCAAAATATTCGCAAGTCTGGTACTCGAAACCAATAACTACAATGGCCTAGGGGAAAAATACACATACCGTTGTAATCGGGCGAGTTTCTTCATTCAGATGCCACAGGAATTCCTCGATCTCCTCAATCCGTTCGCGAGATATAGAAGTTTGAAGTAAAGGAATGGTTGAGAAACCATCAAAATTTTTGCAAGTCTGATACTCGAAACGAATAACTACTATGTCCTAGATCATAAATACACATACCGTTGTAGTCGGGCGAGTTTCTACTTTCAGATGCAGCAGCAATTTCTCGATTTCCTCAATCCGTTCGCGAAATATGGGTGTTTGAAGTTAAGGAATGGTTGAGAAACCGTCCAAATTATCGCAAGTCTGGTACACGAAACCAATAACTACTATGGCCTTGGGGAAAAATACACATACCGTTGTAATCGGGCGAGTTTCTACTTTCAGATGCAACAGGAATTTTTCGATTGCCTCAATCCGATCGCGAGATATAGGAGTTTGAAGTGAAGGAATGGTTGAGAAATCATCAAAATTTTCGCAAGTCTGATACTCGAAACCAATAACTGGAATGGCCTAGGTGAAAAGTACACACACCATTGTAATCGGGCGGGTTTCTGCTTTCAGATGCGTCAGGAATTTCTCGATTTCGTCAATCCGTTCGCGAAATATGGGTGTTTGAAGTTAAGGAATGGTTGAGAAACCGTCCAAATTATCGCAAGTCTGGTACACGAAACCAATAACTACTCTGGCCTTGGGGAAAAATACACATACCCCTGTAATCGGGCGAGTTTCTGCTTTCAGATGCAACAGGAATTTCCCGAATTAGTCCATCCGTTCGCGAGATATGGTTGTTTGAAGTTAAGGAATGGATGAGAAACCATCAAAATTTTCGCATGTCTGATACTCGAAACCAATAACTACAATAGCTTAGCGGAACAATACACATACCGCTGTAGTCGGGCGTGTTTCTGCTATCAGATGCAACAGGAATTTCTCGAGTTAGTCAATCCGTTCGCGAGATATGGGAGTTTGAAGTTAAGGAATGGTTGAGAAACCATCAAAATTTTCGCAAGTCTGGTACTCGAAACCAATAACTACAATGTCCTAGGGGAAAAATACACATACCGTTGTAATCGGGCGAGTTTCTACTTTCAGATGCCATAGGAATTCCTCGATTTCCTCAATCCGTTCGCGAGATATAGAAGTTTGAAGTAAAGGAATGGTTGAGAAATCATCAAAGTTTTTGCAAGTCTGATACTCGAAACGAATAACTACTATGTCCTAGAGCATAAATACACATACCGTTGTAATCGGGCGAGTTTCTAGTTTCAGATGCAACAGGAATTTCTCGATTTCCTCAATCCGTTCGCGAGATATAGGAGTTTGAATGAAGGAATGGTTGAGAACCCTTCAAAATATTCGCAAGTCTGATACTCGAAACCAATAACCACAATGGCATAGTGGAAAAATACACATACCGTTGTAATCGGGCGAGTTTCCACTTTCAGATGCAACAGCAATTTCTCGATTTCCTCAATCCGTTCGCGAAATATGGGAGTTTGAAGTTAAGGAATGGTTGAGAAACCATACAAATTTTCGCAAGTCTGATACTCCAAACCAGTAACTACTATGGCCTAGAGGAAAAATGCACATACCGCTGTAGTCGGGCGTGTTTCTGCTATCAGATGCAACAGGAATTTCTCGAGTTCGTCAATCCGTTCGCGAAATATCGGAGTTTGGAGTTAAGGGATGGTTGAGAAACCATCAAAATTTTCGCAATTCTGATGCTAGAAACGATTAACTGGAATGGCCTAGGGGAAAAATACACATACCGTTGTAATCGGGCGAGTTTCTACTTTCAGATGCGACAGGATTTTCTCGATTTCCTCAATCCGTTCGCGAGATATAGGAGTTCGAAGTGAAGGAATGGTTGGGAAACCATCAAAATTTTCGCACGTCTGATACTCGAAGCCAATAACTACTATAGCCTAGGGGAAAAATACACATACCGTTGGAATCGGGCGAGTTTCTTCTTTCAGATGCAACAGGAATTTCTCGAGTTCGTCAACCCGTTCGCGAGATATGGGAGTTAGAAGTTAAGGAACGGTTGAGAAACCATCAAAATATTCGCAAGTCTGATACTCGAAACCAATAACTACAATGGCCTAGGGGAAAAATACACATACCGTTGTAATCGGGCGAGTTTCTTCTTTCAGATGCAACAGGAATTTCTCGGGTTCGTCAATCCGTTCGCGAGATATGGGAGTTTGAAGTTATGGAATGGTTGAGAAACCATCAAAATATTCGCAAGTCTGGTAGTCGAAACCAATAACTACAATGGCCTAGGGGAAAAATGCACATACCGTTGTAATCGGGCGAGTTTCTACTTTCAGATGCAACAGGAATTTCTCGATTTCCTCAATCCGTTCGCGAGATATTGGAGTTTGAAGTGAAGGAATGGTTGAGAACCCATCAAAATATTCGCAAGTCTGATACTCGAAACCAATAACCACAATGGCTTAGGGGAACAATACACATACCGTTGTAATCGGGCGAGTTTCTTCTTTCAGATGCAACAGGAATTTCTCGAGTTCGTCAATCCGTTCGCGAGATATGGGAGTTTGAAGTTAAGGAATGGTTGAGAAACCATCAAAATATTCGCAAGTCTGGTACTCGAAACCAATAACTACAATGTCCTAGGGGAAAAATACACATACCGTTGTAATCGGGCGAGTTTCTACTTTCAGATGCCACAGGAATTCCTCGATTTCCTCAATCCGTTCGCGAGATATAGAAGTTTGAAGTAAAGGAATGGTTGAGAAATCATCAAAATTTTTGCAAGTCTGATACTCGAAACGAATAACTACTATGTCCTAGAGCATAAATACACATACCGTTGTAATCGGGCGAGTTTCTGGTTTCAGATGCAACAGGAATTTCTCGATTTCCTCAATCCGTTCGCGAGATATAGGAGTTTGAATGAAGGAATGGTTGAGAACCCTTCAAAATATTCGCAAGTCTGATACTCGAAACCAATAACCACAATGGCATAGTGGAAAAATACACATACCGTTGTAATCGGGGTAGTTTCTACTTTCAGATGCAACAGGAATTTCTCGATTTCCTCAATCCGTTCGCGAGATATAGGAGTTTGAAGTGAAGGAATGGTTGGGAAACCATCAAAATTTTCGCACGTCTGATTCTCGAAACCAATAACTACTATGGCCTAGGGGAAAAATACACATACCGTTGTAATCGGGCGAGTTTCTTCTTTCAGATGCAACAGGAATTTCTCGAGTTCGTCAATCCGTTCGCGAGATATGGGAGATTGAAGTTAAGGAATGGTTGAGAAACCATCAAAATATTCGCAAGTCTGATACTCGAAACCAATAACTACAATGGCCTAGGGGAAAAATACACATACCGTTGTAATCGGGCGAGATTCTTCTTTCAGATGCAACAGGAATTTCTCGAGTTCGTCAATCCGTTCGCGAGATATGGGAGTTTGAAGTTAAGGAATGGTTGAGAAACCATCAAAATATTCGCAAGTCTGGTACTCGAAACCAATAACTACAATGGCCTAGGGGAAAAATACACATACCGTTGTAATCGGGCGAGTTTCTACATTCAGATGCCACAGGAATTCCTCGATTTCCTCAATCCGTTCGCGAGATATAGAAGTTTGAGGTAAAGGAATGGTTGAGAAACCATCAAAATTTTTGCAAGTCTGATACTCGAAACGAATAACTACTATGTCCTAGATCATAAATACACATACCGTTGTAGTCGGGCGAGTTTCTACTTTCAGATGCAGCAGCAATTTCTCGATTTCCTCAATCCGTTCGCGAAATATGGGTGTTTGAAGTTAAGGAATGGTTGAGAAACCGTCCAAATTATCGCAAGTCTGGTACACGAAACCAATAACTACTATGGCCTTGGGGAAAAATACACATACCGTTGTAATCGGGCGAGTTTCTACTTTCAGATGCAACAGGAATTTTTCGATTGCCTCAATCCGATCGCGAGATATAGGAGTTTGAAGTGAAGGAATGGTTGAGAAATCATCAAAATTTTCGAAAGTCTGATACTCGAAACCAATAACTGGAATGGCCTAGGTGAAAAGTACACACACCATTGTAATCGGGCGGGTTTCTGCTTTCAGATGCGTCAGGAATTTCTCGATTTCGTCAATCCGTTCGCGAGATATGGGAGTTTGAAGTTAAGGAATGGTTGAGAAACCATCCAAATTTTCGCAAGTCTGATACACGAAACCAATAACTACTATGGCCTTGGGGAAAAATACACATACCCCTGTAATCGGGCGAGTTTCTGCTTTCAGATGCAACAGGAATTTCCCGAATTAGTCCATCCGTTCGCGAGATATGGTTGTTTGAAGTTAAGGAATGGATGAGAAACCATCAAAATTTTCGCAAGTCTGATACTCGAAACCAATAACTACAATAGCCTAGCGGAACAATACACATACCGCTGTAGTCGGGCGTGTTTCTGCTATCAGATGCAACAGGAATTTCTCGAGTTAGTCAATCCGTTCGCGAGATATGGGAGTTTGAAGTTAAGGAATGGTTGAGAAACCATCAAAATTTTCGCAAGTCTGATACACGAAACCAATAACTACTATGGCCTAGGGGAAAAATACACATACCGTTGTAATCGGGCGAGTTTCTTCTTTCAGATGCAACAGGAATTTCTCGAGTTCGTCAATCCGTTCGCGAGATATGGGAGTTTGAAGTTAAGGAATGGTTGAGAAACCATCAAAATATTCGCAAGTCTGGTACTCGAAACCAATAACTACAATGTCCTAGGGGAAAAATACACATACCGTTGTAATCGGGCGAGTTTCTACTTTCAGATGCCATAGGAATTCCTCGATTTCCTCAATCCGTTCGCGAGATATAGAAGTTTGAAGTAAAGGAATGGTTGAGAAATCATCAAAATTTTTGCAAGTCTGATACTCGAAACGAATAACTACTATGTCCTAGAGCATAAATACACATACCGTTGTAATCGGGCGAGTTTCTAGTTTCAGATGCAACAGGAATTTCTCGATTTCCTCAATCCGTTCGCGAGATATAGGAGTTTGAATGAAGGAATGGTTGAGAACCCTTCAAAATATTCGCAAGTCTGATACTCGAAACCAATAACCACAAAGGCCTAGGGCAAAAATACACATACCTTTGTAATCGGGCGAGTTTCTACTTTCAGATGCAACAGGAATTTCTCGAGCTCGTCAATCCGTTCGCGAGATATGGGAGTTTGAAGTTAAGGAATGGTTGAGAAACCATCATAATTTTCGCAATTCTGATGCTAGAAACGAATAACTGGAATGACCTAGGGGAAAAGTTCACACACCATTCTAATCGGTCGAGTTTCTACTTTCAGATGCAACAGGAAATAATCGAGTTCGTCAATCCGTTCTCGAGATATGGGAGTTAGAAGTTAAGGAATGCTTGAGAAACCATCAAAATTTTCGCAAGTCCGATACTCGAAACCAGTAACTACAAAGGCCTAGGGGAAAAATACACATACCATTGTAATCGGGCGAGTTTCTACTTTCAGATGCAACAGGAATTTCTCGAGCTCGTCAATCCGTTCGCGAGATATGGGAGTTTGAAGTTAAGGAATGGTTGAGAAACCATCAAAATTTTCGCAAGTCTGATACTCCAAACCAATAACTACTATGCCCTAGGGCAAAAATAGACATACCGTTGTAATCGGACGAGTTTCTGGTTTCAGATGCAACAGGAATTTCTCGAGTTCGTCAATCCGTTCGCGAGATATGGGAGTTTCAAGTTAAGGAAAGGTTGGGAAACCATCAAAATTTTCGCAATTCTGATGCTAGAAACGAATAACTGGAATGACCTGGCGGAAAAGTACACACACCATTGTAATCGGTCGACTTTCTACTTTCATATGCAACAGGAAATAATCGAGTTCGTCAATCCGTTCGCGATATATGGGAGTCTGAAGTTAAGGAATGCTTGAGAATCCATCAAAATTTTCGCAAGTCTGATACTCGAAACCAATAACTACAAAGGCCTAGGGGAAAAATACACATACCTTTGTAATCGGGCGCGTTTCTACTTTCAGAATCAACAGGAATTTCTCGAGCTCGACAATCCGTTCGCGAGATATGGGAGTTTGAAGTTAAGGAATGGTTGAGAAACCATCAAAATTTTCGCAAATCTGATACTCGAAACCAATAGCTGGAACGGCCTAGGGGAAAAGTACACACACCATTGTAATCGGGCAAGTTTCTACTTTCAGATGCAACAGGAACTTCTCGAGATCGCCAATCCGTTCGCGAGGTATCGGAGTTTGAAGTTAAGGAATGGTTGAGAAACCATCAAAATTTTCGCAAGTCTGATACACGAAACCAGTAACTACTACGGCTTAGGGCAAAAATTCACATACCGTTGTAATCGGACGAGTTTCTGGTTTCAGATGCAACAGGAATTTCTCGAGTTCGTCAATCCATTCGCGAGATATGGGAGTTTGAAACTAAGGAACGGTTGAGTAACCATCAAAATTTTCGCAAGTCTGATACTCGAAACCAATAACTACAAAGGCTTAGGGGTAAAATACACATACCTTTGTAATCGGGCGAGTTTCTGCTTTCAGATGCAACAGGAATTTCTCGAGGTCGTCAATCCGTTCGCGAGATATGGGAGTTTGAAATTAAGGAATGGTTGAGAAACCATCACAATTTTCGCAAGTCTGATACTCGAAACCAATAACTACTATGGCCTAGTGGAAAAATACACATACCTTTGTAATCGCGCGAGTTTCTACTTTCAGATGCAACAGGAATTTCTCGAGTTCGTCAATCCGTTCGCGAGATATGGGAGTTTGAAGTTAAGGAATGGTCGAGAAACCATCACAATTTTCGCAAGTCTGATACTCGAAACCAATAACTACTATGGCGTAGGGGAAAAATACACATACCTATGTAAACGGGCGACTTTCTACTTTCAGATGCAACAGGAATATCTCGAGTTCGTCAATCCGTTCGCGAGATATGGGAGTTTGAAGTTAAGGAACGGTTGAGGAACCATCAAAATTTTGGCAATTCCGATGCTAGAAACGAATAACTGGAATGACCTAGGGGAAAAGTACACACACCATTGTAATCGGTCGAGACTCTACTTTCAGATGCAACAGGAAATAATCGAGTTCGTCAATCCGTTCCCGAGATATGGGAGTTTGAAGTTAAGGAATGCTTGAGACACCATCAAAATTTTCGCAGGTCTGATACTCGTAACCAATAACTACTATGGCCTAGGGCAAAAATACACATACCGTTGTAATCGGAAGAGTCTCTGCTTTCAGATGCAACAGGAATTACTCGAGTTCGTCAATCCGTTCGCGAGGTATGGGAGTTTGAAGTTAAGGAATGGTTGAGAGACCATCACAATTTTCGCAAGTCTGATATTCGAAACCAATAACTACGATGGCCTAGGGGAAAAATACATACACCTTTGTAATCGGGCGAGTTTCTACTTTCAGATGCAACAGGAATTTCTCGAGTTCGTCAATCCGTTCGCGAGATATGGGAGTTCGAAGTTAAGGAGTGCTTGAGAAACCATCAAAATTTTCGCAAGTCTGATACTCGAAACCAATAACTACTATGCCCTAGGGCAAAAATAGACATACCGTTGTAATCGGGCGAGTTTCTGTTTTCAGATGCAATAGGAAATTCTCGAGTTCGTTAGTCCGCTCGCGAGATATGGGAGTTTGATGTTAAGGAATGGTTGAGAAACCATCAAAATTTTCGCAAGTCTGTTACTCGAAACCAATAACTGGAATGGCCTAGGGGAAAAGTTCACACACCGTTGTAATGGGGCGAGTTTCTACTTTCAGATGCAACCGGAATTTCTCGAGTTCGTCAATCCGTTCGCGAGATATGGGAGTTTGAAGTTAAGGAATGGTTGAGAAACCATCAAAATATTCGCAAGTCTGGTACTCGAAACCAATAACTACAATGTCCTAGGGGAAAAATACACATACCGTTGTAATCGGGCGAGTTTCTACTTTCAGATGCCATAGGAATTCCTCGATTTCCTCAATCCGTTCGCGAGATATAGAAGTTTGAAGTAAAGGAATGGTTGAGAAATCATCAAAATTTTTGCAAGTCTGATACTCGAAACGAATAACTACTATGTCCTAGAGCATAAATACACATACCGTTGTAATCGGGCGAGTTTCTACATTCAGATGCCACAGGAATTCCTCGATTTCCTCAATCCGTTCGCGAGATATAGAAGTTTGAGGTAAAGGAATGGTTGAGAAACCATCAAAATTTTTGCAAGTCTGATACTCGAAACGAATAACTACTATGTCCTAGATCATAAATACACATACCGTTGTAGTCGGGCGAGTTTCTACTTTCAGATGCAGCAGCAATTTCTCGATTTCCTCAATCCGTTCGCGAAATATGGGTGTTTGAAGTTAAGGAATGGTTGAGAAACCGTCCAAATTATCGCAAGTCTGGTACACGAAACCAATAACTACTATGGCCTTGGGGAAAAATACACATACCGTTGTAATCGGGCGAGTTTCTACTTTCAGATGCAACAGGAATTTTTCGATTGCCTCAATCCGATCGCGAGATATAGGAGTTTGAAGTGAAGGAATGGTTGAGAAATCATCAAAATTTTCGAAAGTCTGATACTCGAAACCAATAACTGGAATGGCCTAGGTGAAAAGTACACACACCATTGTAATCGGGCGGGTTTCTGCTTTCAGATGCGTCAGGAATTTCTCGATTTCGTCAATCCGTTCGCGAGATATGGGAGTTTGAAGTTAAGGAATGGTTGAGAAACCATCCAAATTTTCGCAAGTCTGATACACGAAACCAATAACTACTATGGCCTTGGGGAAAAATACACATACCCCTGTAATCGGGCGAGTTTCTGCTTTCAGATGCAACAGGAATTTCCCGAATTAGTCCATCCGTTCGCGAGATATGGTTGATTGAAGTTAAGGAATGGATGAGAAACCATCAAAATTTTCGCAAGTCTGATACTCGAAACCAATAACTACAATAGCCTAGCGGAACAATACACATACCGCTGTAGTCGGGCGTGTTTCTGCTATCAGATGCAACAGGAATTTCTCGAGTTAGTCAATCCGTTCGCGAGATATGGGAGTTTGAAGTTAAGGAATGGTTGAGAAACCATCAAAATTTTCGCAAGTCTGATACACGAAACCAATAACTACTATGGCCTAGGGGAAAAATACACATACCGTTGTAATCGGGCGAGTTTCTTCTTTCAGATGCAACAGGAATTTCTCGAGTTCGTCAATCCGTTCGCGAGATATGGGAGTTTGAAGTTAAGGAATGGTTGAGAAACCATCAAAATATTCGCAAGTCTGGTACTCGAAACCAATAACTACAATGTCCTAGGGGAAAAATACACATACCGTTGTAATCGGGCGAGTTTCTACTTTCAGATGCCATAGGAATTCCTCGATTTCCTCAATCCGTTCGCGAGATATAGAAGTTTGAAGTAAAGGAATGGTTGAGAAATCATCAAAATTTTTGCAAGTCTGATACTCGAAACGAATAACTACTATGTCCTAGAGCATAAATACACATACCGTTGTAATCGGGCGAGTTTCTAGTTTCAGATGCAACAGGAATTTCTCGATTTCCTCAATCCGTTCGCGAGATATAGGAGTTTGAATGAAGGAATGGTTGAGAACCCTTCAAAATATTCGCAAGTCTGATACTCGAAACCAATAACCACAAAGGCCTAGGGCAAAAATACACATACCTTTGTAATCGGGCGAGTTTCTACTTTCAGATGCAACAGGAATTTCTCGAGCTCGTCAATCCGTTCGCGAGATATGGGAGTTTGAAGTTAAGGAATGGTTGAGAAACCATCATAATTTTCGCAATTCTGATGCTAGAAACGAATAACTGGAATGACCTAGGGGAAAAGTTCACACACCATTCTAATCGGTCGAGTTTCTACTTTCAGATGCAACAGGAAATAATCGAGTTCGTCAATCCGTTCTCGAGATATGGGAGTTAGAAGTTAAGGAATGCTTGAGAAACCATCAAAATTTTCGCAAGTCCGATACTCGAAACCAGTAACTACAAAGGCCTAGGGGAAAAATACACATACCATTGTAATCGGGCGAGTTTCTACTTTCAGATGCAACAGGAATTTCTCGAGCTCGTCAATCCGTTCGCGAGATATGGGAGTTTGAAGTTAAGGAATGGTTGAGAAACCATCAAAATTTTCGCAAGTCTGATACTCCAAACCAATAACTACTATGCCCTAGGGCAAAAATAGACATACCGTTGTAATCGGACGAGTTTCTGGTTTCAGATGCAACAGGAATTTCTCGAGTTCGTCAATCCGTTCGCGAGATATGGGAGTTTCAAGTTAAGGAAAGGTTGAGAAACCATCAAAATTTTCGCAATTCTGATGCTAGAAACGAATAACTGGAATGACCTGGCGGAAAAGTACACACACCATTGTAATCGGTCGACTTTCTACTTTCATATGCAACAGGAAATAATCGAGTTCGTCAATCCGTTCGCGATATATGGGAGTCTGAAGTTAAGGAATGCTTGAGAATCCATCAAAATTTTCGCAAGTCTGATACTCGAAACCAATAACTACAAAGGCCTAGGGGAAAAATACACATACCTTTGTAATCGGGCGCGTTTCTACTTTCAGAATCAACAGGAATTTCTCGAGCTCGACAATCCGTTCGCGAGATATGGGAGTTTGAAGTTAAGGAATGGTTGAGAAACCATCAAAATTTTCGCAAATCTGATACTCGAAACCAATAGCTGGAACGGCCTAGGGGAAAAGTACACACACCATTGTAATCGGGCAAGTTTCTACTTTCAGATGCAACAGGAACTTCTCGAGATCGCCAATCCGTTCGCGAGGTATCGGAGTTTGAAGTTAAGGAATGGTTGAGAAACCATCAAAATTTTCGCAAGTCTGATACACGAAACCAGTAACTACTACGGCTTAGGGCAAAAATTCACATACCGTTGTAATCGGACGAGTTTCTGGTTTCAGATGCAACAGGAATTTCTCGAGTTCGTCAATCCATTCGCGAGATATGGGAGTTTGAAACTAAGGAACGGTTGAGTAACCATCAAAATTTTCGCAAGTCTGATACTCGAAACCAATAACTACAAAGGCTTAGGGGTAAAATACACATACCTTTGTAATCGGGCGAGTTTCTGCTTTCAGATGCAACAGGAATTTCTCGAGGTCGTCAATCCGTTCGCGAGATATGGGAGTTTGAAATTAAGGAATGGTTGAGAAACCATCACAATTTTCGCAAGTCTGATACTCGAAACCAATAACTACAATAGCCTAGCGGAACAATACACATACCGCTGTAGTCGGGCGTGTTTCTGCTATCAGATGCAACAGGAATTTCTCGAGTTAGTCAATCCGTTCGCGAGATATGGGAGTTTGAAGTTAAGGAATGGTTGAGAAACCATCAAAATTTTCGCAAGTCTGATACACGAAACCAATAACTACTATGGCCTAGGGGAAAAATACACATACCGTTGTAATCGGGCGAGTTTCTTCTTTCAGATGCAACAGGAATTTCTCGAGTTCGTCAATCCGTTCGCGAGATATGGGAGTTTGAAGTTAAGGAATGGTTGAGAAACCATCAAAATTTTCGCAAATCTGATACTCGAAACCAATAGCTGGAACGGCCTAGGGGAAAAGTACACACACCATTGTAATCGGGCAAGTTTCTACTTTCAGATGCAACAGGAACTTCTCGAGATCGCCAATCCGTTCGCGAGGTATCGGAGTTTGAAGTTAAGGAATGGTTGAGAAACCATCAAAATTTTCGCAAGTCTGATACACGAAACCAGTAACTACTACGGCTTAGGGCAAAAATTCACATACCGTTGTAATCGGACGAGTTTCTGGTTTCAGATGCAACAGGAATTTCTCGAGTTCGTCAATCCATTCGCGAGATATGGGAGTTTGAAGTTAAGGAATGGTTGAGAAACCATCCAAATTTTCGCAAGTCTGATACACGAAACCAATAACTACTATGGCCTTGGGGAAAAATACACATACCCCTGTAATCGGGCGAGTTTCTGCTTTCAGATGCAACAGGAATTTCCCGAATTAGTCCATCCGTTCGCGAGATATGGTTGTTTGAAGTTAAGGAATGGATGAGAAACCATCAAAATTTTCGCAAGTCTGATACTCGAAACCAATAACTACAATAGCCTAGCGGAACAATACACATACCGCTGTAGTCGGGCGTGTTTCTGCTATCAGATGCAACAGGAATTTCTCGAGTTAGTCAATCCGTTCGCGAGATATGGGAGTTTGAAGTTAAGGAATGGTTGAGAAACCATCAAAATTTTCGCAAGTCTGATACACGAAACCAATAACTACTATGGCCTAGGGGAAAAATACACATACCGTTGTAATCGGGCGAGTTTCTTCTTTCAGATGCAACAGGAATTTCTCGAGTTCGTCAATCCGTTCGCGAGATATGGGAGTTTGAAGTTAAGGAATGGTTGAGAAACCATCAAAATATTCGCAAGTCTGGTACTCGAAACCAATAACTACAATGTCCTAGGGGAAAAATACACATACCGTTGTAATCGGGCGAGTTTCTACTTTCAGATGCCATAGGAATTCCTCGATTTCCTCAATCCGTTCGCGAGATATAGAAGTTTGAAGTAAAGGAATGGTTGAGAAATCATCAAAATTTTTGCAAGTCTGATACTCGAAACGAATAACTACTATGTCCTAGAGCATAAATACACATACCGTTGTAATCGGGCGAGTTTCTAGTTTCAGATGCAACAGGAATTTCTCGATTTCCTCAATCCGTTCGCGAGATATAGGAGTTTGAATGAAGGAATGGTTGAGAACCCTTCAAAATATTCGCAAGTCTGATACTCGAAACCAATAACCACAAAGGCCTAGGGCAAAAATACACATACCTTTGTAATCGGGCGAGTTTCTACTTTCAGATGCAACAGGAATTTCTCGAGCTCGTCAATCCGTTCGCGAGATATGGGAGTTTGAAGTTAAGGAATGGTTGAGAAACCATCATAATTTTCGCAATTCTGATGCTAGAAACGAATAACTGGAATGACCTAGGGGAAAAGTTCACACACCATTCTAATCGGTCGAGTTTCTACTTTCAGATGCAACAGGAAATAATCGAGTTCGTCAATCCGTTCTCGAGATATGGGAGTTAGAAGTTAAGGAATGCTTGAGAAACCATCAAAATTTTCGCAAGTCCGATACTCGAAACCAGTAACTACAAAGGCCTAGGGGAAAAATACACATACCATTGTAATCGGGCGAGTTTCTACTTTCAGATGCAACAGGAATTTCTCGAGCTCGTCAATCCGTTCGCGAGATATGGGAGTTTGAAGTTAAGGAATGGTTGAGAAACCATCAAAATTTTCGCAAGTCTGATACTCCAAACCAATAACTACTATGCCCTAGGGCAAAAATAGACATACCGTTGTAATCGGACGAGTTTCTGGTTTCAGATGCAACAGGAATTTCTCGAGTTCGTCAATCCGTTCGCGAGATATGGGAGTTTCAAGTTAAGGAAAGGTTGAGAAACCATCAAAATTTTCGCAATTCTGATGCTAGAAACGAATAACTGGAATGACCTGGCGGAAAAGTACACACACCATTGTAATCGGTCGACTTTCTACTTTCATATGCAACAGGAAATAATCGAGTTCGTCAATCCGTTCGCGATATATGGGAGTCTGAAGTTAAGGAATGCTTGAGAATCCATCAAAATTTTCGCAAGTCTGATACTCGAAACCAATAACTACAAAGGCCTAGGGGAAAAATACACATACCTTTGTAATCGGGCGCGTTTCTACTTTCAGAATCAACAGGAATTTCTCGAGCTCGACAATCCGTTCGCGAGATATGGGAGTTTGAAGTTAAGGAATGGTTGAGAAACCATCAAAATTTTCGCAAATCTGATACTCGAAACCAATAGCTGGAACGGCCTAGGGGAAAAGTACACACACCATTGTAATCGGGCAAGTTTCTACTTTCAGATGCAACAGGAACTTCTCGAGATCGCCAATCCGTTCGCGAGGTATCGGAGTTTGAAGTTAAGGAATGGTTGAGAAACCATCAAAATTTTCGCAAGTCTGATACACGAAACCAGTAACTACTACGGCTTAGGGCAAAAATTCACATACCGTTGTAATCGGACGAGTTTCTGGTTTCAGATGCAACAGGAATTTCTCGAGTTCGTCAATCCATTCGCGAGATATGGGAGTTTGAAACTAAGGAACGGTTGAGTAACCATCAAAATTTTCGCAAGTCTGATACTCGAAACCAATAACTACAAAGGCTTAGGGGTAAAATACACATACCTTTGTAATCGGGCGAGTTTCTGCTTTCAGATGCAACAGGAATTTCTCGAGGTCGTCAATCCGTTCGCGAGATATGGGAGTTTGAAATTAAGGAATGGTTGAGAAACCATCACAATTTTCGCAAGTCTGATACTCGAAACCAATAACTACTATGGCCTAGGGGAAAAATACACATACCTTTGTAATCGCGCGAGTTTCTACTTTCAGATGCAACAGGAATTTCTCGAGTTCGTCAATCCGTTCGCGAGATATGGGAGTTTGAAGTTAAGGAATGGTCGAGAAACCATCACAATTTTCGCAAGTCTGATACTCGAAACCAATAACTACTATGGCGTAGGGGAAAAATACACATACCTATGTAAACGGGCGACTTTCTACTTTCAGATGCAACAGGAATATCTCGAGTTCGTCAATCCGTTCGCGAGATATGGGAGTTTGAAGTTAAGGAACGGTTGAGGAACCATCAAAATTTTGGCAATTCCGATGCTAGAAACGAATAACTGGAATGACCTAGGGGAAAAGTACACACACCATTGTAATCGGTCGAGACTCTACTTTCAGATGCAACAGGAAATAATCGAGTTCGTCAATCCGTTCCCGAGATATGGGAGTTTGAAGTTAAGGAATGCTTGAGACACCATCAAAATTTTCGCAGGTCTGATACTCGAAACCAATAACTACGATGGCCTAGGGGAAAAATACATATACCTTTGTAATCGGGCGAGTTTCTACTTTCAGATGCAACAGGAATTTCTCGAGTTCGTCAATCCGTTCGCGAGATATGGGAGTTCGAAGTTAAGGAGTGCTTGAGAAACCATCAAAATTTTCGCAAGTCTGATACTCGAAACCAATAACTACTATGCCCTAGGGCAAAAATAGACATACCGTTGTAATCGGGCGAGTTTCTGCTTTCAGATGCAATAGGAAATTCTCGAGTTCGTTAGTCCGCTCGCGAGATATGGGAGTTTGAAGTTAAGGAATGGTTGAGAAACCATCAAAATTTTCGCAATTCTGATGCTAGAAACGAATATCTGGAATGACCTGGGGGAAAAGTACACACAACATTGTAATCGGTCGACTTTCTACTTTCAGATGCAGCAGGAATTTCTCGAGTTCGTTAGTCCGCTCGCGAGATATGGGAGTTTGAAGTTAAGGAATGGTTGAGAAACCATCAAAATTTTCGCAAGTCTGATACTCGAAACCAATAACTACAAAGGCCTAGGGGAAAAATACACATACCTTTGTAATCGGGCGAGTTTCTACTTTCAGATGCAACAGGAATTTCTCGAGCACGTCAATCCGTTCGCGAGATATGGGAGTTCGAAGTTACGGAATGGTTGAGAAACCATCAAAATTTTCGCAATTCTGATGCCAGAAACGAATAACTGGAATGACCTGGCGGAAAAGTACACACCCCATTGTAATCGGTCGACTTTCTACTTTCATATGCAACAGGAAATAATCGAGTTCGTCAATCCGTTCGCGATATATGGGAGTTTGAAGTTAAGGAATGCTTGAGAAACCATCAAAATTTTCGCAAGTCTGATACCCGAAACCAATAACTACAAAGGCCTAGGGGAAAAATACACATACCTTTGTAATCGGGCGAGTTTCTACTTTCAGATGCAACAGGAACTTCTCGAGCTCGTCAATCCGTTCGCGAGATATGGGAGTTTGAAGTTAAGGAATGGTTGAGAAACCATCAAAGTTTTCGCAATTCTGATGCTAGAAACGAATAACTGGAATGACCTAGGGGAAAAGTTCACACACGATTCTAATCGGTCGAGTTTCTACTTTCAGGTGCAACAGGAAATAATCGTGTTCGTCAATCCGTTCGCGAGATATGGGAGTTTGAATTTAAGGAATGCTTGAGAAACCATCAAAATTTTCGCAAGTCTGATACTCGAAACCAATAACTACTATGCCCCAGGGCAAAAATAGACATGCCGTTGTAATCGGACGAGTTTCTACTTTCAGATGCAACAGGAATTTCTTGAGTTCGTCAATCCGTCCGCGAGATATGGGAGTTTGAAGATAAGGAATGGTTGAGAATCCATCAAAATTTTCGCAAGTTTGATACTCGAAACCAATAACTACAATGGCCTAGGGCAAAAATACACATACCGTTGTAATCGGGCGAGTTTCTGCTTTCAGATGCAATAGGAAATTCTCGAGTTCGTTAGTCCGCTCGCGAGATATGGGAATTTGAAGTTAAGGAATGGTTGAGAAACCATCAAAATTTTCGCAAGTCTGTTACTCGAAACCAATAACTGGAATGACCTAGGGGAAAAGTACACACACCATTGTAATGGGGCGAGTTTCTACTTTCAGACGCAACACGAATTCCTCGAGTTCGTCAATTCGTTCGCGAGATATGGGAGTTTGAAGTTAAGGAATGGTTGAGAGACCATCACAATTTTCGCAATTCTGATGCTAGAAACGAATAACAGGGATGACCTAGGGGAAAAGTACACACACCATTGTAATCGGACGACTTTCTACTTTCAGATGCAACAAGAAATAATCCAGTTCGTCAATCCGTTCGCGAGATATGGGAGTGTGAAGTTAAGGAATGGTTGACAAACCATCAAAATTTTCGCAAGTGTGATACTCGAAACCAATAACTGGAATGGCCTAGGGGAAAAGTTCACACACGATTCTAATCGGTCGAGTTTCTACTTTCAGGTGCAACAGGAAATAATCGTGTTCGTCAATCCGTTCGCGAGATATGGGAGTTTGAATTTAAGGAATGCTTGAGAAACCATCAAAATTTTCGCAAGTCTGATACTCGAAACCAATAACTACTATGCCCCAGGGCAAAAATAGACATGCCGTTGTAATCGGACGAGTTTCTACTTTCAGATGCAACAGGAATTTCTCGAGTTCGTCAATCCGTCCGCGAGATATGGGAGTTTGAAGATAATGAATGGTTGAGAATCCATCAAAATTTTCGCAAGTTTGATACTCGAAACCAATAACTACAATGGCCTAGGGCAAAAATACACATACCGTTGTAATCGGGCGAGTTTCTGCTTTCAGATGCAATAGGAAATTCTCGAGTTCGTTAGTCCGCTCGCGAGATATGGGAATTTGAAGTTAAGGAATGGTTGAGAAACCATCAAAATTTTCGCAAGTCTGTTACTCGAAACCAATAACTGGAATGACCTAGGGGAAAAGTACACACACCATTGTAATGGGGCGAGTTTCTACTTTCAGACGCAACACGAATTCCTCGAGTTCGTCAATTCGTTCGCGAGATATGGGAGTTTGAAGTTATGGAATGGTTGAGAGACCATCACAATTTTCGCAAGTCTTATACTCGAAACCAATAACTACTATGGCCTAGGGGAAAAATACACATACCTTTGTAATCGGATGAGTTTCTACTTTCAGATGCAACAGGAACTTCTCGAGTTCGTCAATCCGTCCGCGAGATATGGGAGTTTGAAGATAAGGAATGGTTGAGAAACCAACAAAATTTTCGCAATTCTGATACTCGAAACCAATAACTACTATGGCCTAGGGCAAAAATACACACACCATTGTAATCGGGCGAGTTTCTACTTTCAGATGCAACAGGAATTTCTCGAGTTCGTCATTCCGTTCGCGAGATATGGGTGTATGCAGGTAAGGAAAGCTTGAGAAACCATCAAAATTTTCGCAAGTCTGATACTCGAAACCAATAACTACTATGGCCTAGGGCAAAAATACACACACTATTGTAATCGGGCGAGTTTCTACTTTCAGATGCAACAGGAATTCGTCGAGTTCGTCATTCCGTTCGCGAGATATGGGTGTATGAAGGTAAGGAATGGTTGAGAAACCATCAAAATTTTCGCAAGTCTGATACTCGAAACCAATAACTACATAGGCTTAGGGGAAAAATGCACATACCGTTGTAATCGGGAGAGTTTCTTCTTCCAGATGCAACCGGAATTTCTCGTGTTCGTCAATCCGTTCGCAAGATATGGGAGTTTGAAGTTAAGGAATGGTTGAGAAACCATCACAATTTTCGCAAATCTGATACTCGAAACCAATAACTACTATGGCCTAGGGAAAAAATACACATACCTTTGTAATCGGGCGTGTTTCTACTTTCAGATGCAATAGGAATTTCTTGAGGTCGTCAATCCGTTCGCGTGATATGGGAGTATGAAGTTGAGGAACGGTTGAGAAACCATCAAAATTTTCGCAATTCTGATGCTAGAAACGAGTAACTCGAATGACCTAGGGGAAAAGTACAAACACCACTGTAATCGGGCAAGTTTCTACTTTCAGAGGCGACAGGAACTTCTCGAGTTCGCCAATCCGTTCGCGAGGTATCGGAGTTTGAAGTTAAGGAATGGTTGAGTAACCATCAAAATTTTTGCAAGTCTGATACTCGAAACCAATAACTACAATGGCCTAGGGGAAAAATACACATACCGTTGTAATCGGGCGAGTTTCTAATTTCAGATGCAGCAGGAATTTCTCGAGTTCGTCAATCCGTTCGCGAGATATGGGAGTTTGAAGTTAAGGAATGGTTGAGAAACCATCAAAATTTTCGCAAGTGTGATACTCGAAACCAATAACTGGAATGGCCCAGGGGAAAAGTACACATACCGTTGTAATCGGACGAGTTTCTGGTTTCAGATGTAACAGGAATTTCTCGAGTTCGTCAATCCGTTCGCGAGATATGGGAGTTTGAAGTTAAGGAATGGTTGAGAAACCATCAAAATTTTCGCAAGTGTGATACTCGAAACCACTAATTACAATGGCCTAGGGGAAAAATAAACACACCATTGTAATCGGGCGAGTTTCTACTTTCAGATGCAACAGGAATTTCTCGAGTTCGTCATTCCGTTCGCAAGATATGGGTGCTTGAAGTTAAGGAATGTTTGAGAAACCATAAAAATTTTCGCTGGTCTGATACTCCAAACCAATAACTTCAATGGCCTAGGGGAAAAATACACATACCGTTGTAATCAGGCGAGTTTCTGCTTTCAGATGCAACAGGAATTTCTCGAGTTCGTCAATCTGTTCGCGAGATATGGGAGTTTGAAGTTAAGGAATGGTTGAGAAACCAACAAAATTTTCGAAAGTCTGATGCTCGAAACCAATAACAACTACGGCCTAGGGCAAAAATTCACATACCATTGTAATCGGACGAGTTTCTGTTTCAAATGCAACAGGAATTTCTCGAGTTCGTCAATCTGTTCGCGAGATATGGGAGTTTGAAGTTAAGGAATGGTTGGGAAACCATCAAAATTTTCGCCGGTTTGATACTCGAAACCAATAACTGGAATGGCCTAGGGGAAAAGTACACACACCATTGTAATCGGGCTAGTTTCTACTTTCAGATGCAACAGGAATTTCTCGAGTTCGTCAATCCGTTCGCGAGATATGGGAGTTTGAAGTTAAGAAATGGTTGAGAAACCATCAAAATTTTCGCTGGTCTGATACTCGAAACCGAAAACTGGAATGGGCCAGGGGAAAAGTACACACACCATTGTAATCGGGCGAGTTTCTACTTTCAGATGCAACAGGAATTTCTCGAGTTCGTCAACCGTTCGCGAGATATGGGAGTTTGAAGTTAGGGAATGGTTGAGAAACCAACAAAATTTTCGCAAGTCTGATACTCGAAACCAATAACTACTATGGCCTAGGGCACAAATACACATACCGTTGTAATCGGGCGAGCTACTGCTTTGAGATGCAATAGGAATTTCTCGAGTTCGTCAATCCTTTCGCGAGATATGGGAGTTTGAAGTTAAGGAACGGTTGAGAAACCATCAAAATTTTCGCAAGTCTGATACTCGAAACCAATAACTACTATGGCCTAGGGCACAAATACACATACCGTTGTAATCGGGCGAGCTACTGCTTTGAGATGCAATAGGAATTTCTCGAGTTCGTCAATCCTTTCGCGAGATATGGGAGTTTGAAGTTAAGGAACGGTTGAGAAACCATCAAAATTTTCGCAAGTCTGATACTCGAAACCAATAACTACAAAGGCCTAGGGGAAAAATACACATACCGTTGTAATCGGGCGAGTTTCTAATTTCAGATGCAGCAGGAATTTCTCGAGTTCGTCAATCCGTTCGCGAGATATGGGAGTTTGAAGTTAAGGAATGGTTGAGAAACCATCAAAATTTTCGCAAGTGTGATACTCGAAACCACTAATTACAATGGCCTAGGGGAAAAATACACACACCATTGTAATCGGGCGAGTTTCTGCTTTCAGATGCAACAGGAATTTCTCCAGTTCGTCAATCTGTTCGCGAGATATGGGAGTTTGAAGTTAAGGAATGGTTGAGAAACCAACAAAATTTTCGAAAGTCTGATGCTCGAAACCAATAACAACTACGGCCTAGGGCAAAAATTCACATACCATTGTAATCGGACGAGTTTCTGTTTCAAATGCAACAGGAATTTCTCGAGTACGTCAATCTGTTCGCGAGATATGGGAGTTTGAAGTTAAGGAATGGTTGAGAAACCATCAAAATTTTCGCTGGGCTGATACTCGAAACCGAAAACTGGAATGGGCTAGGGGAAAAGTACACACACCATTGTAATCGGGCGAGTTTCTACATTCAGATGCAACAGGAATTTCTCGAGTTCGTCAACCGTTCGCGAGATATGGGAGTTTGAAGTTAAGGAATGGTTGAGAAACCATCAAAATTTTCGCAAGTGTGATACTCGAAACCACTAATTACAATGGCCTAGGGGAAAAATACACACACCATTGTAATCGGGCGAGTTTCTACTTTCAGATGAAACAGGAATTTCTCGAGTTCGTCATTCCGTTCGCAAGATATGGGTGCTTGAAGTTAAGGAATGTTTGAGAAACCATCAAAATTTTCGCTGGTCTGATACCCCAAACCAATAACTTCAATGGCCTAGGGGAAAAATACACATACCGTTGTAATCAGGCGAGTTTCTGCTTTCAGATGCATCAGGACTTTCTCGAGTTCGTCAATCTGTTCGCGAGATATGGGAGTTTGAAGTTAAGGAATGGTTGAGAAACCAACAAAATTTTCGAAAGTCTGATGCTCGAAACCAATAACAACTACGGCCTAGGGCAAAAATTCACATACCATTGTAATCGGACGAGTTTCTGTTTCAAATGCAACAGGAATTTCTCGAGTTCGTCAATCTGTTCGCGAGATATGGGAGTTTGAAGTTAAGGAATGGTTGGGAAACAATCAAAATTTTCGCTGGTTTGATACTCGAAACCAATAACTGGAATTGCCTAGGGGAAAAGTACACACACCATTGTAATCGGGCGAGTTTCTACTTTCAGATGCAACAGGAATTTCTCGAGTTCGTCAATCCGTTCGCGAGATATGGGAGTTTGAAGTTAAGGAATGGTTGAGAAACCATCAAAATTTTCGCTGGTCTGATACTCGAAACCGATAACTGGAATGGGCTAGGGGAAAAGTACACACACCATTGTAATCGGGCGAGTTTCTACTTTCAGATGCAACAGGAATTTCTCGAGTTCGTCAACCGTTCGCGAGATATGGGATTTTGAAGTTAGGGAATGGTTGAGAAACCAACAAAATTTTCGCAAGTCTGATACTCGAAACCAATAACTACTATGGCCTAGGGCAAAAATACACATACCGTTGTAATCGGGCGAGCTACTGCTTTGAGATGCAATAGGAATTTCTCGAGTTCGTCAATCCTTTCGCGAGATATGGGAGTTTGAAGTTAAGGAACGGTTGAGAAACCATCAAAATTTTCGCAATTCTGATACTCGAAACCAATAACTACAAAGGCCTAGGGGAAAATATACATACCGTTGTAATCGGGCGAGTTTCTAATTTCAGATGCAGCAGGAATTTCTCGAGTTCGTCAATCCGTTCGCGAGATATGGGAGTTTGAAGTTAGGGAATGGTTGAGAAACCATCAAAATTTTCGCAGGTCTGATACTCGAAACCAATAACTGGAATGGCCTAGGGCAAAAATACACATACCGTTGTAATCGGGCGAGCTACTGCTTTGAGATGCAATAGGAATTTCTCGAGTTCGTCAATCCTTTCGCGAGATATGGGAGTTTGAAGTTAAGGAACGGTTGAGAAACCATCAAAATTTTCGCAAGTCTGATACTCGAAACCAATAACTACTATGGCCTAGGGCACAAATACACATACCGTTGTAATCGGGCGAGCTACTGCTTTGAGATGCAATAGGAATTTCTCGAGTTCGTCAATCCTTTCGCGAGATATGGGAGTTTGAAGTTAAGGAACGGTTGAGAAACCATCAAAATTTTCGCAAGTCTGATACTCGAAACCAATAACTACAAAGGCCTAGGGGAAAAATACACATACCGTTGTAATCGGGCGAGTTTCTAATTTCAGATGCAGCAGGAATTTCTCGAGTTCGTCAATCCGTTCGCGAGATATGGGAGTTTGAAGTTAAGGAATGGTTGAGAAACCATCAAAATTTTCGCAAGTGTGATACTCGAAACCACTAATTACAATGGCCTAGGGGAAAAATACACACAACATTGTAATCGGGCGAGTTTCTGCTTTCAGATGCAACAGGAATTTCTCCAGTTCGTCAATCTGTTCGCGAGATATGGGAGTTTGAAGTTAAGGAATGGTTGAGAAACCAACAAAATTTTCGAAAGTCTGATGCTCGAAACCAATAACAACTACGGCCTAGGGCAAAAATTCACATACCATTGTAATCGGACGAGTTTCTGTTTCAAATGCAACAGGAATTTCTCGAGTACGTCAATCTGTTCGCGAGATATGGGAGTTTGAAGTTAAGGAATGGTTGAGAAACCATCAAAATTTTCGCTGGGCTGATACTCGAAACCGAAAACTGGAATGGGCTAGGGGAAAAGTACACACACCATTGTAATCGGGCGAGTTTCTACATTCAGATGCAACAGGAATTTCTCGAGTTCGTCAACCGTTCGCGAGATATGGGAGTTTGAAGTTAAGGAATGGTTGAGAAACCATCAAAATTTTCGCAAGTGTGATACTCGAAACCACTAATTACAATGGCCTAGGGGAAAAATACACACACCATTGTAATCGGGCGAGTTTCTACTTTCAGATGCAACAGGAATTTCTCGAGTTCGTCATTCCGTTCGCAAGATATGGGTGCTTGAAGTTAAGGAATGTTTGAGAAACCATCAAAATTTTCGCTGGTCTGATACCCCAAACCAATAACTTCAATGGCCTAGGGGAAAAATACACATACCGTTGTAATCAGGCGAGTTTCTGCTTTCAGATGCATCAGGACTTTCTCGAGTTCGTCAATCTGTTCGCGAGATATGGGAGTTTGAAGTTAAGGAATGGTTGAGAAACCAACAAAATTTTCGAAAGTCTGATGCTCGAAACCAATAACAACTACGGCCTAGGGCAAAAATTCACATACCATTGTAATCGGACGAGTTTCTGCTTCAAATGCAACAGGAATTTCTCGAGTTCGTCAATCTGTTCGCGAGATATGGGAGTTTGAAGTTAAGGAATGGTTGGGAAACCATCAAAATTTTCTCTGGTTTGATACTCGAAACCAATAACTGGAATTGCCTAGGGGAAAAGTACACACACCATTGTAATCGGGCGAGTTTCTACTTTCAGATGCAACAGGAATTTCTCGAGTTCGTCAATCCGTTCGCGAGATATGGGAGTTTGAAGTTAAGGAATGGTTGAGAAACCATCAAAATTTTCGCTGGTCTGATACTCGAAACCGATAACTGGAATGGGCTAGGGGAAAAGTACACACACCATTGTAATCGGGCGAGTTTCTACTTTCAGATGCAACAGGAATTTCTCGAGTTTGTCAACCGTTCGCGAGATATGGGAGTTTGAAGTTAAGGAATGGTTGAGAAACCAACAAAATTTTCGCAAGTCTGATACTCGAAACCAATAACTACTATGGCCTAGGGCAAAAATACACATACCGTTGTAATCGGGCGAGCTACTGCTTTGAGATGCAATAGGAATTTCTCGAGTTCGTCAATCCTTTCGCGAGATATGGGAGTTTGAAGTTAAGGAACGGTTGAGACACCATCAAAATTTTCGCAAGTCTGATACTCGAAACCAATAACTACAAAGGCCTAGGGGAAAAATACACACACCATTGTAATCGGGCGAGTTTCTGCTTTCAGATGCAACAGGAATTTCTCGAGTTCGTCAATCCGTTCGCGAGATATGGGAGTTTGAAGTTAAGGAACGGTTGAGAAACCATCAAAATTTTCGCAAGTCTGATACTCGAAACCAATAACTACAAAGGCCTAGGGGAAAATATACATACCGTTGTAATCGGGCGAGTTTCTAATTTCAGATTCAGCAGGAATTTCTCGAGTTCGTCAATCCGTTCGCGAGATATGGGAGTTTGAAGTTAAGGAATGGTTGAGAAACCATCAAAATTTTCGCAAGTGTGATACTCGAAACCACTAATTACAATGTCCTAGGGGAAAAATACACACACCATTGTAATCGGGCGAGTTTCTAATTTCAGATGCAACAGGAATTTCTCGAGTTCGTCATTCCGTTCGCAAGATATGGGTGCTTGAAGTTAAGGAATGTTTGAGAAACCATCAAAATTTTCGCTGGTCTGATACTCCAAACCAATAACTACTATGGCCTAGGGCAAAAATACACATACCGTTGTAATCGGGCGAGCTACTGCTTTGAGATGCAATAGGAATTTCTCGAGTTCGTCAATCTGTTCGCGAGATATGGGAGTTTGAAGTTAAGGAATGGTTGGGAAACCATCAAAATTTTCGCTGGTCTGATACTCGAAACCAATAACTGGAATGGCCTAGGGGAAAAGTACACACACCATTGTAATCGGGCGAGTTTCTACTTTCAGATGCAACAGGAATTTCTCGAGTTCGTCAACCATTCGCGAGATATGGGAGTTTGAAGTTAAGGAATGGTTGAGAAACCATCAAAATTTTCGCTGGTCTGATACTCGAAACCGATAACTGGAATGGGCTAGGGGAAAAGTACACACACCATTGTAATCGGGCGAGGTTCTGCTTTCAGATGCAACAGGAATTTCTCGAGTTCGTCAATCCGTTCGCGAGATATGGGAGTTTGAAGTTAAGGAATGGTTGAGAAACCATCAAAATTTTCGCTGGTCTGATACTCGAAACCGATAACTGGAATGGCCTAGGGGAAAAGTACACACACCATTGTAATCGGGCGAGTTTCTACTTTCAGATGCAACAGGAATTTCTCGAGTTCGTAAACCGTTCGCGAGATATGGGAGTTTGAAGTTAAGGAATGGTTGAGAAGCCAACAAAATTTTCGCAAGTCTGATACTCGAAACCAATAACTACTATGGCCTAGGGCAAAAATACACACACCGTTGTAATCGGGCGAGCTACTGCATTGAGATGCAAATGGAATTTCTCGAGTTCGTCAATCCTTTCGCGAGATATGGGAGTTTGAAGTTAAGGAACGGTTGAGAAACCATCAAAATTTTCGCAAGTCTGATACTCGAAACCAATAACTACAAAGGCCTAGGGGAAAAATACACATACCGTTGTAATCGGGCGAGTTTCTAATTTCAGATGCAGCAGGAATTTCTCGAGTTCGTCAACGGTTCGCGAGATATGGGAGTTTGAAGCTAAGGAATGGTTGAGGAACCAACAAAATTTTCGCAAGTCTGATGCTCGAAACCAATAACAACTACGGCCTAGGGCAAAAATTCACATACCATTTTAATCGGACGAGTTTCTGTTTCAAATGCAACAGGAATTTCTCGAGTTCGTCAATCTGTTCGCGAGATATGGGAGTTTGAAGTTAAGGAATGGTTGGGAAACCATCAAAATTTTCGCTGGTCTGATACTCGAAACCAATAACTGGATTGGCCTAGGGGAAAAGTACACACACCATTGTAATCGGGCGAGTTTCTACTTTCAGATGCAACAGGAATTTCTCGAGTTCGTCAACCGTTCGCGAGATATGGGAATTTGAAGTTAAGGAATGGTTGAGAAACCATCAAAATTTTCGCAAGTGTGATACTCGAAACCACTAATTACAATGGCCTAGGGGAAAAATACACACACCATTGTAATCGGGCGAGTTTCTACTTTCAGATGCAACAGGAATTTCTCGAGTTCGTCATTCCGTTCGCAAGATATGGGTGCTTGAAGTTAAGGAATGTTTGAGAAACCATCAAAATTTTCGCAGGTGTGATACTCCAAACCAATAACATTAATGGCCTAGGGGAAAAATACACATACCGTTGTAATCAGGCGAGTTTCTGCTTTCAGATGCAACAGGAACTTCTCGAGTTCGTCAATCTGTTCGCGAGATATGGGAGTTTGAAGTTAAGGAATGGTTGAGGAACCAACAAAATTTTCGAAAGTCTGATGCTCGAAACCAATAACAACTACGGCCTAGGGCAAAGATTCACATACCATTTTAATCAGACGAGTTTCTGTTTAAATGCAACAGGAATTTCTCGAGTTCGTCAATCTGTTCGCGAGATATGGGAGTTTGAAGTTAAGGAATGGTTGGGAAACCATCAAAATTTTCGCTGGTCTGATACTCGAAACCAATAACTGGAATGGCCTAGGGGAAAAGTACACACACCATTGTAATCGGGCGAGTTTCTACTTTCAGATGCAACAGGAATTTCTCGAGTTCGTCAACCGTTCGCGAGATATGGGAGTTTGAAGTTAAGGAATGGTTGAGAAGCCAACAAAATTTTCGCAAGTCTGATACTCGAAACCAATAACTACTATGGTCTAGGGCAAAAATACACACACCGTTGTAATCGGGCGTGCTACTGCTTTGAGATGCAAATGGAATTTCTCGAGTTCGTCAATCCTTTCGCGAGATATGGGAGTTTGAAGTTAAGGAATGGTTGAGAAACCATCAAAATTTTCGCAATTCTGATACTCGAAACCAATAACTACAAAGACCTAGGGGAAAATATACATACCGTTGTAATCGGGCGAGTTTCTAATTTCAGATGCAGCAGGAATTTCTCGAGTTCGTCAATCCGTTCGCGAGATATGGGAGTTTGAAGTTAGGGAATGGTTGAGAAACCATCAAAATTTTCGCTGGTCTGATACTCGAAACCAGTAACTTCGATGGCCTAGGGGAAAAATACACATACCGTTGTAACCAGGCGAGTTTCTGCTTTCAGATGCATCAGGAATTTCTCGAGTTCGTCAATCTGTTCGCGAGATATGGGAGTTTGAAGTTAAGGAATGGTTGAGAAGCCAACAAAATTTTCGCAAGTCTGATACTCGAAACCAATAACTACTATGGTCTAGGGCAAAAATACACACACCGTTGTAATCGGGCGAGCTACTGCATTGAGATGCAAATGGAATTTCTCGAATTCGTCAATCCTTTCGCGAGTTATGGGAGTTTGAAATTAAGGAACGGTTGAGAAACCATCAAAATTTTCGCAAGTCTGACACTCGAAACCAATAACTACAAAGGCCTAGGGGAAAAATACACATACCGTTGTAATCGGGCGAGTTTCTAATTTCAGATGCAGCAGGAATTTCTCGAGTTCGTCATTCCGTTCGCAATATATGGGTGCTTGAAGTTAAGGAATGTTTGAGAAACCATCAAAATTTTCGCTGGTCTGATACTCCAAACCAATAACTTCAATGGCCTAGGGGAAAAATACACATACCGTTGTAATCAGGCGAGTTTCTGCTTTCAGATGCAACAGGAATTTCTCGAGTTCGTCAATCTGTTCGCGAGATATGGGAGTTTGAAGTTAAGGAATGGTTGAGAAACCAACAAAATTTTCGAAAGTCTGATGCTCGAAACCAATAACAACTACGGCCTAGGGCAAAAATTCACATACCATTGTAATCGGACGAGTTTCTGTTTCAAATGCAACAGGAATTTCTCGAGTTCGTCAATCTGTTCGCGAGATATGGGAGTTTGAAGTTAAGGAATGGTTGGGAAACCATCAAAATTTTCGCTGGTTTGATACTCGAAACCAATAACTGGAATGGCCTAGGGGAAAAGTACACACACCATTGTAATCGGGCGAGTTTCTACTTTCAGATGCAACAGGAATTTCTCGAGTTCGTCAATCCGTTCGCGAGATATGGGAGTTTGAAGTTAAGAAATGGTTGAGAAACCATCAAAATTTTCGCTGGTCTGATACTCGAAACCGATAACTGGAATGGGCTAGGGGAAAAGTACACACACCATTGTAATCGGGCGAGTTTCTACTTTCAGATGCAACAGGAATTTCTCGAGTTCGTCAACCGTTCGCGAGATATGGGAGTTTGAATTTAAGGAATGGTTGAGAAACCATCAAAATTTTCGCAAGTGTGATACTCGAAACCACTAATTACAATGGCCTAGGGGAAAAATACACACACCATTGTAATCGGGCGAGTTTCTACTTTCAGATGCAACAGGAATTTCTCGAGTTCGTCATTCCGTTCGCAAGATATGGGTGCTTGAAGTTAAGGAATGTTTGAGAAACCATCAAAATTTTCGCAGGTGTGATACTCCAAACCAATAACATTAATGGCCTAGGGGAAAAATACACATACCGTTGTAATCAGGCGAGTTTCTGCTTTCAGATGCAACAGGAACTTCTCGAGTTCGTCAATCTGTTCGCGAGATATGGGAGTTTGAAGTTAAGGAATGGTTGAGGAACCAACAAAATTTTCGAAAGTCTGATGCTCGAAACCAATAACAACTACGGCCTAGGGCAAAAATTCACATACCATTTTAATCGGACGAGTTTCTGTTTCAAATGCAACAGGAATTTCTCGAGTTCGTCAATCTGTTCGCGAGATATGGGAGTTTGAAGTTAAGGAATGGTTGGGAAACCATCAAAATTTTCGCTGGTCTGATACTCGAAACCAATAACTGGAATGGCCTAGGGGAAAAGTACACACACCATTGTAATCGGGCGAGTTTCTACTTTCAGATGCAACAGGAATTTCTCGAGTTCGTCAACCGTTCGCGAGATATGGGAGTTTGAAGTTAAGGAATGGTTGAGAAGCCAACAAAATTTTCGCAAGTCTGATACTCGAAACCAATAACTACTATGGTCTAGGGCAAAAATACACACACCGTTGTAATCGGGCGTGCTACTGCTTTGAGATGCAAATGGAATTTCTCGAGTTCGTCAATCCTTTCGCGAGATATGGGAGTTTGAAGTTAAGGAATGGTTGAGAAACCATCAAAATTTTCGCAATTCTGATACTCGAAACCAATAACTACAAAGACCTAGGGGAAAATATACATACCGTTGTAATCGGGCGAGTTTCTAATTTCAGATGCAGCAGGAATTTCTCGAGTTCGTCAATCCGTTCGCGAGATATGGGAGTTTGAAGTTAGGGAATGGTTGAGAAACCATCAAAATTTTCGCTGGTCTGATACTCGAAACCAATAACTGGAATGGCCTAGGGCAAAAATACACATACCGTTGTAATCGGGCGAGCTACTGCTTTGAGATGCAATAGGAATTTCTCGAGTTCGTCACTCCTTTCGCGAGATATGGGAGTTTGAAGTTAAGGAACGGTTGAGAAACCATCAAAATTTTCGCAAGTCTGATACTCGAAACCAATAACTACAAAGGCCTAGGGGAAAAATACACATACCGTTGTAATCGGGCGAGTTTCTAATTTCAGATGCAGCAGGAATTTCTCGAGTTCGTCAATCCGTTCGCGAGATATGGTAGTTTGAAGTTAAGGAATGGTTGAGAAACCATCAAAATTTTCGCAAGTGTGATACTCGAAACCACTAATTACAATGGCCTAGGGGAAAAATACACACACCATTGTAATCGGGCGAGTTTCTACTTTCAGATGCAACAGGAATTTCTCGAGTTCGTCATTCCGTTCGCAAGATATGGGTGCTTGAAGTTAAGGAATGTTTGAGAAACCATCAAAATTTTCGCTGGTCTGATACTCCAAACCAATAACTTCAATGGCCTAGGGGAAAAATACACATACCGTTGTAACCAGGCGAGTTTCTGCTTTCAGATGCATCAGGAATTTCTCGAGCACGTCAATCCGTTCGCGAGATATGGGAGTTCGAAGTTACGGAATGGTTGAGAAACCATCAAAATTTTCGCAATTCTGATGCCAGAAACGAATAACTGGAATGACCTGGCGGAAAAGTACACACCCCATTGTAATCGGTCGACTTTCTACTTTCATATGCAACAGGAAATAATCGAGTTCGTCAATCCGTTCGCGATATATGGGAGTTTGAAGTTAAGGAATGCTTGAGAAACCATCAAAATTTTCGCAAGTCTGATACCCGAAACCAATAACTACAAAGGCCTAGGGGAAAAATACACATACCTTTGTAATCGGGCGAGTTTCTACTTTCAGATGCAACAGGAACTTCTCGAGCTCGTCAATCCGTTCGCGAGATATGGGAGTTTGAAGTTAAGGAATGGTTGAGAAACCATCAAAGTTTTCGCAATTCTGATGCTAGAAACGAATAACTGGAATGACCTAGGGGAAAAGTTCACACACGATTCTAATCGGTCGAGTTTCTACTTTCAGGTGCAACAGGAAATAATCGTGTTCGTCAATCCGTTCGCGAGATATGGGAGTTTGAATTTAAGGAATGCTTGAGAAACCATCAAAATTTTCGCAAGTCTGATACTCGAAACCAATAACTACTATGCCCCAGGGCAAAAATAGACATGCCGTTGTAATCGGACGAGTTTCTACTTTCAGATGCAACAGGAATTTCTTGAGTTCGTCAATCCGTCCGCGAGATATGGGAGTTTGAAGATAAGGAATGGTTGAGAATCCATCAAAATTTTCGCAAGTTTGATACTCGAAACCAATAACTACAATGGCCTAGGGCAAAAATACACATACCGTTGTAATCGGGCGAGTTTCTGCTTTCAGATGCAATAGGAAATTCTCGAGTTCGTTAGTCCGCTCGCGAGATATGGGAATTTGAAGTTAAGGAATGGTTGAGAAACCATCAAAATTTTCGCAAGTCTGTTACTCGAAACCAATAACTGGAATGACCTAGGGGAAAAGTACACACACCATTGTAATGGGGCGAGTTTCTACTTTCAGACGCAACACGAATTCCTCGAGTTCGTCAATTCGTTCGCGAGATATGGGAGTTTGAAGTTAAGGAATGGTTGAGAGACCATCACAATTTTCGCAATTCTGATGCTAGAAACGAATAACAGGGATGACCTAGGGGAAAAGTACACACACCATTGTAATCGGACGACTTTCTACTTTCAGATGCAACAAGAAATAATCCAGTTCGTCAATCCGTTCGCGAGATATGGGAGTGTGAAGTTAAGGAATGGTTGACAAACCATCAAAATTTTCGCAAGTGTGATACTCGAAACCAATAACTGGAATGGCCTAGGGGAAAAGTTCACACACGATTCTAATCGGTCGAGTTTCTACTTTCAGGTGCAACAGGAAATAATCGTGTTCGTCAATCCGTTCGCGAGATATGGGAGTTTGAATTTAAGGAATGCTTGAGAAACCATCAAAATTTTCGCAAGTCTGATACTCGAAACCAATAACTACTATGCCCCAGGGCAAAAATAGACATGCCGTTGTAATCGGACGAGTTTCTACTTTCAGATGCAACAGGAATTTCTCGAGTTCGTCAATCCGTCCGCGAGATATGGGAGTTTGAAGATAATGAATGGTTGAGAATCCATCAAAATTTTCGCAAGTTTGATACTCGAAACCAATAACTACAATGGCCTAGGGCAAAAATACACATACCGTTGTAATCGGGCGAGTTTCTGCTTTCAGATGCAATAGGAAATTCTCGAGTTCGTTAGTCCGCTCGCGAGATATGGGAATTTGAAGTTAAGGAATGGTTGAGAAACCATCAAAATTTTCGCAAGTCTGTTACTCGAAACCAATAACTGGAATGACCTAGGGGAAAAGTACACACACCATTGTAATGGGGCGAGTTTCTACTTTCAGACGCAACACGAATTCCTCGAGTTCGTCAATTCGTTCGCGAGATATGGGAGTTTGAAGTTATGGAATGGTTGAGAGACCATCACAATTTTCGCAAGTCTTATACTCGAAACCAATAACTACTATGGCCTAGGGGAAAAATACACATACCTTTGTAATCGGATGAGTTTCTACTTTCAGATGCAACAGGAACTTCTCGAGTTCGTCAATCCGTCGCGAGATATGGGAGTTTGAAGATAAGGAATGGTTGAGAAACCAACAAAATTTTCGCAATTCTGATACTCGAAACCAATAACTACTATGGCCTAGGGCAAAAATACACACACCATTGTAATCGGGCGAGTTTCTACTTTCAGATGCAACAGGAATTTCTCGAGTTCGTCATTCCGTTCGCGAGATATGGGTGTATGCAGGTAAGGAAAGCTTGAGAAACCATCAAAATTTTCGCAAGTCTGATACTCGAAACCAATAACTACTATGGCCTAGGGCAAAAATACACACACTATTGTAATCGGGCGAGTTTCTACTTTCAGATGCAACAGGAATTCGTCGAGTTCGTCATTCCGTTCGCGAGATATGGGTGTATGAAGGTAAGGAATGGTTGAGAAACCATCAAAATTTTCGCAAGTCTGATACTCGAAACCAATAACTACATAGGCTTAGGGGAAAAATGCACATACCGTTGTAATCGGGAGAGTTTCTTCTTCCAGATGCAACCGGAATTTCTCGTGTTCGTCAATCCGTTCGCAAGATATGGGAGTTTGAAGTTAAGGAATGGTTGAGAAACCATCACAATTTTCGCAAATCTGATACTCGAAACCAATAACTACTATGGCCTAGGGAAAAAATACACATACCTTTGTAATCGGGCGTGTTTCTACTTTCAGATGCAATAGGAATTTCTTGAGGTCGTCAATCCGTTCGCGTGATATGGGAGTATGAAGTTGAGGAACGGTTGAGAAACCATCAAAATTTTCGCAATTCTGATGCTAGAAACGAGTAACTCGAATGACCTAGGGGAAAAGTACAAACACCACTGTAATCGGGCAAGTTTCTACTTTCAGAGGCGACAGGAACTTCTCGAGTTCGCCAATCCGTTCGCGAGGTATCGGAGTTTGAAGTTAAGGAATGGTTGAAGTAACCATAAAATTTTTGCAAGTCTGATACTCGAAACCAATAACTACAATGGCCTAGGGGAAAAATACACATACCGTTGTAATCGGGCGAGTTTCTAATTTCAGATGCAGCAGGAATTTCTCGAGTTCGTCAATCCGTTCGCGAGATATGGGAGTTTGAAGTTAAGGAATGGTTGAGAAACCATCAAAATTTTCGCAAGTGTGATACTCGAAACCAATAACTGGAATGGCCCAGGGGAAAAGTACACATACCGTTGTAATCGGACGAGTTTCTGGTTTCAGATGTAACAGGAATTTCTCGAGTTCGTCAATCCGTTCGCGAGATATGGGAGTTTGAAGTTAAGGAATGGTTGAGAAACCATCAAAATTTTCGCAAGTGTGATACTCGAAACCACTAATTACAATGGCCTAGGGGAAAAATAAACACACCATTGTAATCGGGCGAGTTTCTACTTTCAGATGCAACAGGAATTTCTCGAGTTCGTCATTCCGTTCGCAAGATATGGGTGCTTGAAGTTAAGGAATGTTTGAGAAACCATAAAAATTTTCGCTGGTCTGATACTCCAAACCAATAACTTCAATGGCCTAGGGGAAAAATACACATACCGTTGTAATCAGGCGAGTTTCTGCTTTCAGATGCAACAGGAATTTCTCGAGTTCGTCAATCTGTTCGCGAGATATGGGAGTTTGAAGTTAAGGAATGGTTGAGAAACCAACAAAATTTTCGAAAGTCTGATGCTCGAAACCAATAACAACTACGGCCTAGGGCAAAAATTCACATACCATTGTAATCGGACGAGTTTCTGTTTCAAATGCAACAGGAATTTCTCGAGTTCGTCAATCTGTTCGCGAGATATGGGAGTTTGAAGTTAAGGAATGGTTGGGAAACCATCAAAATTTTCGCCGGTTTGATACTCGAAACCAATAACTGGAATGGCCTAGGGGAAAAGTACACACACCATTGTAATCGGGCTAGTTTCTACTTTCAGATGCAACAGGAATTTCTCGAGTTCGTCAATCCGTTCGCGAGATATGGGAGTTTGAAGTTAAGAAATGGTTGAGAAACCATCAAAATTTTCGCTGGTCTGATACTCGAAACCGAAAACTGGAATGGGCCAGGGGAAAAGTACACACACCATTGTAATCGGGCGAGTTTCTACTTTCAGATGCAACAGGAATTTCTCGAGTTCGTCAACCGTTCGCGAGATATGGGAGTTTGAAGTTAGGGAATGGTTGAGAAACCAACAAAATTTTCGCAAGTCTGATACTCGAAACCAATAACTACTATGGCCTAGGGCACAAATACACATACCGTTGTAATCGGGCGAGCTACTGCTTTGAGATGCAATAGGAATTTCTCGAGTTCGTCAATCCTTTCGCGAGATATGGGAGTTTGAAGTTAAGGAACGGTTGAGAAACCATCAAAATTTTCGCAAGTCTGATACTCGAAACCAATAACTACTATGGCCTAGGGCACAAATACACATACCGTTGTAATCGGGCGAGCTACTGCTTTGAGATGCAATAGGAATTTCTCGAGTTCGTCAATCCTTTCGCGAGATATGGGAGTTTGAAGTTAAGGAACGGTTGAGAAACCATCAAAATTTTCGCAAGTCTGATACTCGAAACCAATAACTACAAAGGCCTAGGGGAAAAATACACATACCGTTGTAATCGGGCGAGTTTCTAATTTCAGATGCAGCAGGAATTTCTCGAGTTCGTCAATCCGTTCGCGAGATATGGGAGTTTGAAGTTAAGGAATGGTTGAGAAACCATCAAAATTTTCGCAAGTGTGATACTCGAAACCACTAATTACAATGGCCTAGGGGAAAAATACACACACCATTGTAATCGGGCGAGTTTCTGCTTTCAGATGCAACAGGAATTTCTCCAGTTCGTCAATCTGTTCGCGAGATATGGGAGTTTGAAGTTAAGGAATGGTTGAGAAACCAACAAAATTTTCGAAAGTCTGATGCTCGAAACCAATAACAACTACGGCCTAGGGCAAAAATTCACATACCATTGTAATCGGACGAGTTTCTGTTTCAAATGCAACAGGAATTTCTCGAGTACGTCAATCTGTTCGCGAGATATGGGAGTTTGAAGTTAAGGAATGGTTGAGAAACCATCAAAATTTTCGCTGGGCTGATACTCGAAACCGAAAACTGGAATGGGCTAGGGGAAAAGTACACACACCATTGTAATCGGGCGAGTTTCTACATTCAGATGCAACAGGAATTTCTCGAGTTCGTCAACCGTTCGCGAGATATGGGAGTTTGAAGTTAAGGAATGGTTGAGAAACCATCAAAATTTTCGCAAGTGTGATACTCGAAACCACTAATTACAATGGCCTAGGGGAAAAATACACACACCATTGTAATCGGGCGAGTTTCTACTTTCAGATGAAACAGGAATTTCTCGAGTTCGTCATTCCGTTCGCAAGATATGGGTGCTTGAAGTTAAGGAATGTTTGAGAAACCATCAAAATTTTCGCTGGTCTGATACCCCAAACCAATAACTTCAATGGCCTAGGGGAAAAATACACATACCGTTGTAATCAGGCGAGTTTCTGCTTTCAGATGCATCAGGACTTTCTCGAGTTCGTCAATCTGTTCGCGAGATATGGGAGTTTGAAGTTAAGGAATGGTTGAGAAACCAACAAAATTTTCGAAAGTCTGATGCTCGAAACCAATAACAACTACGGCCTAGGGCAAAAATTCACATACCATTGTAATCGGACGAGTTTCTGTTTCAAATGCAACAGGAATTTCTCGAGTTCGTCAATCTGTTCGCGAGATATGGGAGTTTGAAGTTAAGGAATGGTTGGGAAACAATCAAAATTTTCGCTGGTTTGATACTCGAAACCAATAACTGGAATTGCCTAGGGGAAAAGTACACACACCATTGTAATCGGGCGAGTTTCTACTTTCAGATGCAACAGGAATTTCTCGAGTTCGTCAATCCGTTCGCGAGATATGGGAGTTTGAAGTTAAGGAATGGTTGAGAAACCATCAAAATTTTCGCTGGTCTGATACTCGAAACCGATAACTGGAATGGGCTAGGGGAAAAGTACACACACCATTGTAATCGGGCGAGTTTCTACTTTCAGATGCAACAGGAATTTCTCGAGTTCGTCAACCGTTCGCGAGATATGGGATTTTGAAGTTAGGGAATGGTTGAGAAACCAACAAAATTTTCGCAAGTCTGATACTCGAAACCAATAACTACTATGGCCTAGGGCAAAAATACACATACCGTTGTAATCGGGCGAGCTACTGCTTTGAGATGCAATAGGAATTTCTCGAGTTCGTCAATCCTTTCGCGAGATATGGGAGTTTGAAGTTAAGGAACGGTTGAGAAACCATCAAAATTTTCGCAATTCTGATACTCGAAACCAATAACTACAAAGGCCTAGGGGAAAATATACATACCGTTGTAATCGGGCGAGTTTCTAATTTCAGATGCAGCAGGAATTTCTCGAGTTCGTCAATCCGTTCGCGAGATATGGGAGTTTGAAGTTAGGGAATGGTTGAGAAACCATCAAAATTTTCGCAGGTCTGATACTCGAAACCAATAACTGGAATGGCCTAGGGCAAAAATACACATACCGTTGTAATCGGGCGAGCTACTGCTTTGAGATGCAATAGGAATTTCTCGAGTTCGTCAATCCTTTCGCGAGATATGGGAGTTTGAAGTTAAGGAACGGTTGAGAAACCATCAAAATTTTCGCAAGTCTGATACTCGAAACCAATAACTACTATGGCCTAGGGCACAAATACACATACCGTTGTAATCGGGCGAGCTACTGCTTTGAGATGCAATAGGAATTTCTCGAGTTCGTCAATCCTTTCGCGAGATATGGGAGTTTGAAGTTAAGGAACGGTTGAGAAACCATCAAAATTTTCGCAAGTCTGATACTCGAAACCAATAACTACAAAGGCCTAGGGGAAAAATACACATACCGTTGTAATCGGGCGAGTTTCTAATTTCAGATGCAGCAGGAATTTCTCGAGTTCGTCAATCCGTTCGCGAGATATGGGAGTTTGAAGTTAAGGAATGGTTGAGAAACCATCAAAATTTTCGCAAGTGTGATACTCGAAACCACTAATTACAATGGCCTAGGGGAAAAATACACACAACATTGTAATCGGGCGAGTTTCTGCTTTCAGATGCAACAGGAATTTCTCCAGTTCGTCAATCTGTTCGCGAGATATGGGAGTTTGAAGTTAAGGAATGGTTGAGAAACCAACAAAATTTTCGAAAGTCTGATGCTCGAAACCAATAACAACTACGGCCTAGGGCAAAAATTCACATACCATTGTAATCGGACGAGTTTCTGTTTCAAATGCAACAGGAATTTCTCGAGTACGTCAATCTGTTCGCGAGATATGGGAGTTTGAAGTTAAGGAATGGTTGAGAAACCATCAAAATTTTCGCTGGGCTGATACTCGAAACCGAAAACTGGAATGGGCTAGGGGAAAAGTACACACACCATTGTAATCGGGCGAGTTTCTACATTCAGATGCAACAGGAATTTCTCGAGTTCGTCAACCGTTCGCGAGATATGGGAGTTTGAAGTTAAGGAATGGTTGAGAAACCATCAAAATTTTCGCAAGTGTGATACTCGAAACCACTAATTACAATGGCCTAGGGGAAAAATACACACACCATTGTAATCGGGCGAGTTTCTACTTTCAGATGCAACAGGAATTTCTCGAGTTCGTCATTCCGTTCGCAAGATATGGGTGCTTGAAGTTAAGGAATGTTTGAGAAACCATCAAAATTTTCGCTGGTCTGATACCCCAAACCAATAACTTCAATGGCCTAGGGGAAAAATACACATACCGTTGTAATCAGGCGAGTTTCTGCTTTCAGATGCATCAGGACTTTCTCGAGTTCGTCAATCTGTTCGCGAGATATGGGAGTTTGAAGTTAAGGAATGGTTGAGAAACCAACAAAATTTTCGAAAGTCTGATGCTCGAAACCAATAACAACTACGGCCTAGGGCAAAAATTCACATACCATTGTAATCGGACGAGTTTCTGCTTCAAATGCAACAGGAATTTCTCGAGTTCGTCAATCTGTTCGCGAGATATGGGAGTTTGAAGTTAAGGAATGGTTGGGAAACCATCAAAATTTTCTCTGGTTTGATACTCGAAACCAATAACTGGAATTGCCTAGGGGAAAAGTACACACACCATTGTAATCGGGCGAGTTTCTACTTTCAGATGCAACAGGAATTTCTCGAGTTCGTCAATCCGTTCGCGAGATATGGGAGTTTGAAGTTAAGGAATGGTTGAGAAACCATCAAAATTTTCGCTGGTCTGATACTCGAAACCGATAACTGGAATGGGCTAGGGGAAAAGTACACACACCATTGTAATCGGGCGAGTTTCTACTTTCAGATGCAACAGGAATTTCTCGAGTTTGTCAACCGTTCGCGAGATATGGGAGTTTGAAGTTAAGGAATGGTTGAGAAACCAACAAAATTTTCGCAAGTCTGATACTCGAAACCAATAACTACTATGGCCTAGGGCAAAAATACACATACCGTTGTAATCGGGCGAGCTACTGCTTTGAGATGCAATAGGAATTTCTCGAGTTCGTCAATCCTTTCGCGAGATATGGGAGTTTGAAGTTAAGGAACGGTTGAGACACCATCAAAATTTTCGCAAGTCTGATACTCGAAACCAATAACTACAAAGGCCTAGGGGAAAAATACACACACCATTGTAATCGGGCGAGTTTCTGCTTTCAGATGCAACAGGAATTTCTCGAGTTCGTCAATCCGTTCGCGAGATATGGGAGTTTGAAGTTAAGGAACGGTTGAGAAACCATCAAAATTTTCGCAAGTCTGATACTCGAAACCAATAACTACAAAGGCCTAGGGGAAAATATACATACCGTTGTAATCGGGCGAGTTTCTAATTTCAGATTCAGCAGGAATTTCTCGAGTTCGTCAATCCGTTCGCGAGATATGGGAGTTTGAAGTTAAGGAATGGTTGAGAAACCATCAAAATTTTCGCAAGTGTGATACTCGAAACCACTAATTACAATGTCCTAGGGGAAAAATACACACACCATTGTAATCGGGCGAGTTTCTAATTTCAGATGCAACAGGAATTTCTCGAGTTCGTCATTCCGTTCGCAAGATATGGGTGCTTGAAGTTAAGGAATGTTTGAGAAACCATCAAAATTTTCGCTGGTCTGATACTCCAAACCAATAACTACTATGGCCTAGGGCAAAAATACACATACCGTTGTAATCGGGCGAGCTACTGCTTTGAGATGCAATAGGAATTTCTCGAGTTCGTCAATCTGTTCGCGAGATATGGGAGTTTGAAGTTAAGGAATGGTTGGGAAACCATCAAAATTTTCGCTGGTCTGATACTCGAAACCAATAACTGGAATGGCCTAGGGGAAAAGTACACACACCATTGTAATCGGGCGAGTTTCTACTTTCAGATGCAACAGGAATTTCTCGAGTTCGTCAACCATTCGCGAGATATGGGAGTTTGAAGTTAAGGAATGGTTGAGAAACCATCAAAATTTTCGCTGGTCTGATACTCGAAACCGATAACTGGAATGGGCTAGGGGAAAAGTACACACACCATTGTAATCGGGCGAGGTTCTGCTTTCAGATGCAACAGGAATTTCTCGAGTTCGTCAATCCGTTCGCGAGATATGGGAGTTTGAAGTTAAGGAATGGTTGAGAAACCATCAAAATTTTCGCTGGTCTGATACTCGAAACCGATAACTGGAATGGCCTAGGGGAAAAGTACACACACCATTGTAATCGGGCGAGTTTCTACTTTCAGATGCAACAGGAATTTCTCGAGTTCGTAAACCGTTCGCGAGATATGGGAGTTTGAAGTTAAGGAATGGTTGAGAAGCCAACAAAATTTTCGCAAGTCTGATACTCGAAACCAATAACTACTATGGCCTAGGGCAAAAATACACACACCGTTGTAATCGGGCGAGCTACTGCATTGAGATGCAAATGGAATTTCTCGAGTTCGTCAATCCTTTCGCGAGATATGGGAGTTTGAAGTTAAGGAACGGTTGAGAAACCATCAAAATTTTCGCAAGTCTGATACTCGAAACCAATAACTACAAAGGCCTAGGGGAAAAATACACATACCGTTGTAATCGGGCGAGTTTCTAATTTCAGATGCAGCAGGAATTTCTCGAGTTCGTCAACGGTTCGCGAGATATGGGAGTTTGAAGCTAAGGAATGGTTGAGGAACCAACAAAATTTTCGCAAGTCTGATGCTCGAAACCAATAACAACTACGGCCTAGGGCAAAAATTCACATACCATTTTAATCGGACGAGTTTCTGTTTCAAATGCAACAGGAATTTCTCGAGTTCGTCAATCTGTTCGCGAGATATGGGAGTTTGAAGTTAAGGAATGGTTGGGAAACCATCAAAATTTTCGCTGGTCTGATACTCGAAACCAATAACTGGATTGGCCTAGGGGAAAAGTACACACACCATTGTAATCGGGCGAGTTTCTACTTTCAGATGCAACAGGAATTTCTCGAGTTCGTCAACCGTTCGCGAGATATGGGAATTTGAAGTTAAGGAATGGTTGAGAAACCATCAAAATTTTCGCAAGTGTGATACTCGAAACCACTAATTACAATGGCCTAGGGGAAAAATACACACACCATTGTAATCGGGCGAGTTTCTACTTTCAGATGCAACAGGAATTTCTCGAGTTCGTCATTCCGTTCGCAAGATATGGGTGCTTGAAGTTAAGGAATGTTTGAGAAACCATCAAAATTTTCGCAGGTGTGATACTCCAAACCAATAACATTAATGGCCTAGGGGAAAAATACACATACCGTTGTAATCAGGCGAGTTTCTGCTTTCAGATGCAACAGGAACTTCTCGAGTTCGTCAATCTGTTCGCGAGATATGGGAGTTTGAAGTTAAGGAATGGTTGAGGAACCAACAAAATTTTCGAAAGTCTGATGCTCGAAACCAATAACAACTACGGCCTAGGGCAAAGATTCACATACCATTTTAATCAGACGAGTTTCTGTTTAAATGCAACAGGAATTTCTCGAGTTCGTCAATCTGTTCGCGAGATATGGGAGTTTGAAGTTAAGGAATGGTTGGGAAACCATCAAAATTTTCGCTGGTCTGATACTCGAAACCAATAACTGGAATGGCCTAGGGGAAAAGTACACACACCATTGTAATCGGGCGAGTTTCTACTTTCAGATGCAACAGGAATTTCTCGAGTTCGTCAACCGTTCGCGAGATATGGGAGTTTGAAGTTAAGGAATGGTTGAGAAGCCAACAAAATTTTCGCAAGTCTGATACTCGAAACCAATAACTACTATGGTCTAGGGCAAAAATACACACACCGTTGTAATCGGGCGTGCTACTGCTTTGAGATGCAAATGGAATTTCTCGAGTTCGTCAATCCTTTCGCGAGATATGGGAGTTTGAAGTTAAGGAATGGTTGAGAAACCATCAAAATTTTCGCAATTCTGATACTCGAAACCAATAACTACAAAGACCTAGGGGAAAATATACATACCGTTGTAATCGGGCGAGTTTCTAATTTCAGATGCAGCAGGAATTTCTCGAGTTCGTCAATCCGTTCGCGAGATATGGGAGTTTGAAGTTAGGGAATGGTTGAGAAACCATCAAAATTTTCGCTGGTCTGATACTCGAAACCAGTAACTTCGATGGCCTAGGGGAAAAATACACATACCGTTGTAACCAGGCGAGTTTCTGCTTTCAGATGCATCAGGAATTTCTCGAGTTCGTCAATCTGTTCGCGAGATATGGGAGTTTGAAGTTAAGGAATGGTTGAGAAGCCAACAAAATTTTCGCAAGTCTGATACTCGAAACCAATAACTACTATGGTCTAGGGCAAAAATACACACACCGTTGTAATCGGGCGAGCTACTGCATTGAGATGCAAATGGAATTTCTCGAATTCGTCAATCCTTTCGCGAGTTATGGGAGTTTGAAATTAAGGAACGGTTGAGAAACCATCAAAATTTTCGCAAGTCTGACACTCGAAACCAATAACTACAAAGGCCTAGGGGAAAAATACACATACCGTTGTAATCGGGCGAGTTTCTAATTTCAGATGCAGCAGGAATTTCTCGAGTTCGTCATTCCGTTCGCAATATATGGGTGCTTGAAGTTAAGGAATGTTTGAGAAACCATCAAAATTTTCGCTGGTCTGATACTCCAAACCAATAACTTCAATGGCCTAGGGGAAAAATACACATACCGTTGTAATCAGGCGAGTTTCTGCTTTCAGATGCAACAGGAATTTCTCGAGTTCGTCAATCTGTTCGCGAGATATGGGAGTTTGAAGTTAAGGAATGGTTGAGAAACCAACAAAATTTTCGAAAGTCTGATGCTCGAAACCAATAACAACTACGGCCTAGGGCAAAAATTCACATACCATTGTAATCGGACGAGTTTCTGTTTCAAATGCAACAGGAATTTCTCGAGTTCGTCAATCTGTTCGCGAGATATGGGAGTTTGAAGTTAAGGAATGGTTGGGAAACCATCAAAATTTTCGCTGGTTTGATACTCGAAACCAATAACTGGAATGGCCTAGGGGAAAAGTACACACACCATTGTAATCGGGCGAGTTTCTACTTTCAGATGCAACAGGAATTTCTCGAGTTCGTCAATCCGTTCGCGAGATATGGGAGTTTGAAGTTAAGAAATGGTTGAGAAACCATCAAAATTTTCGCTGGTCTGATACTCGAAACCGATAACTGGAATGGGCTAGGGGAAAAGTACACACACCATTGTAATCGGGCGAGTTTCTACTTTCAGATGCAACAGGAATTTCTCGAGTTCGTCAACCGTTCGCGAGATATGGGAGTTTGAATTTAAGGAATGGTTGAGAAACCATCAAAATTTTCGCAAGTGTGATACTCGAAACCACTAATTACAATGGCCTAGGGGAAAAATACACACACCATTGTAATCGGGCGAGTTTCTACTTTCAGATGCAACAGGAATTTCTCGAGTTCGTCATTCCGTTCGCAAGATATGGGTGCTTGAAGTTAAGGAATGTTTGAGAAACCATCAAAATTTTCGCAGGTGTGATACTCCAAACCAATAACATTAATGGCCTAGGGGAAAAATACACATACCGTTGTAATCAGGCGAGTTTCTGCTTTCAGATGCAACAGGAACTTCTCGAGTTCGTCAATCTGTTCGCGAGATATGGGAGTTTGAAGTTAAGGAATGGTTGAGGAACCAACAAAATTTTCGAAAGTCTGATGCTCGAAACCAATAACAACTACGGCCTAGGGCAAAAATTCACATACCATTTTAATCGGACGAGTTTCTGTTTCAAATGCAACAGGAATTTCTCGAGTTCGTCAATCTGTTCGCGAGATATGGGAGTTTGAAGTTAAGGAATGGTTGGGAAACCATCAAAATTTTCGCTGGTCTGATACTCGAAACCAATAACTGGAATGGCCTAGGGGAAAAGTACACACACCATTGTAATCGGGCGAGTTTCTACTTTCAGATGCAACAGGAATTTCTCGAGTTCGTCAACCGTTCGCGAGATATGGGAGTTTGAAGTTAAGGAATGGTTGAGAAGCCAACAAAATTTTCGCAAGTCTGATACTCGAAACCAATAACTACTATGGTCTAGGGCAAAAATACACACACCGTTGTAATCGGGCGTGCTACTGCTTTGAGATGCAAATGGAATTTCTCGAGTTCGTCAATCCTTTCGCGAGATATGGGAGTTTGAAGTTAAGGAATGGTTGAGAAACCATCAAAATTTTCGCAATTCTGATACTCGAAACCAATAACTACAAAGACCTAGGGGAAAATATACATACCGTTGTAATCGGGCGAGTTTCTAATTTCAGATGCAGCAGGAATTTCTCGAGTTCGTCAATCCGTTCGCGAGATATGGGAGTTTGAAGTTAGGGAATGGTTGAGAAACCATCAAAATTTTCGCTGGTCTGATACTCGAAACCAATAACTGGAATGGCCTAGGGCAAAAATACACATACCGTTGTAATCGGGCGAGCTACTGCTTTGAGATGCAATAGGAATTTCTCGAGTTCGTCACTCCTTTCGCGAGATATGGGAGTTTGAAGTTAAGGAACGGTTGAGAAACCATCAAAATTTTCGCAAGTCTGATACTCGAAACCAATAACTACAAAGGCCTAGGGGAAAAATACACATACCGTTGTAATCGGGCGAGTTTCTAATTTCAGATGCAGCAGGAATTTCTCGAGTTCGTCAATCCGTTCGCGAGATATGGTAGTTTGAAGTTAAGGAATGGTTGAGAAACCATCAAAATTTTCGCAAGTGTGATACTCGAAACCACTAATTACAATGGCCTAGGGGAAAAATACACACACCATTGTAATCGGGCGAGTTTCTACTTTCAGATGCAACAGGAATTTCTCGAGTTCGTCATTCCGTTCGCAAGATATGGGTGCTTGAAGTTAAGGAATGTTTGAGAAACCATCAAAATTTTCGCTGGTCTGATACTCCAAACCAATAACTTCAATGGCCTAGGGGAAAAATACACATACCGTTGTAACCAGGCGAGTTTCTGCTTTCAGATGCATCAGGAATTTCTCGAGTTCGTCAATCTGTTCGCGAGATATGGGAGTTTGAAATTAAGGAATGGTTGAGAAACCAACAAAATTTTCGAAAGTCTGATGCTCGAAACCAATAACAACTACGGCCTAGGGCAAAAATTCACATACCATTGTAATCGGACGAGTTTCTGTTTCACATGCAACAGGAATTTCTCGAGTTCGTCAATCTGTTCGCGAGATATGGGAGTTTGAAGTTAAGGAATGGTTGGGAAACCATCAAAATTTTCGCTGGTCTGATACTCGAAACCAATAACTGGATTGGCCTAGGGGAAAAGTACACACACCATTGTAATCGGGCGAGTTTCTACTTTCAGATGCAACAGGAATTTCTCGAGTTCGTAAACCGTTCGCGAGATATGGGAATTTGAAGTTAAGGAATGGTTGAGAAGCCAACAAAATTTTCGCAAGTCTGATACTCGAAACCAATAACTACTATGGTCTAGGGCAAAAATACACACACCGTTGTAATCGGGCGAGCTACTGCATTGAGATGCAAATGGAATTTCTCGAGTTCGTCAATCCTTTCGCGAGTTATGGGAGTTTGAAGTTAAGGAACGGTTGAGAAACCATCAAAATTTTCGCAAGTCTGATACTCGAAACCAATAACTACAAAGGCCTAGGGGAAAAATACACATACCGTTGTAATCGGGCGAGTTTCTAATTTCAGATGCAGCAGGAATTTCTCGAGTTCGTCATTCCGTTCGCAAGATATGGGTGCTTGAAGTTAAGGAATGTTTGAGAAACCATCAAAATTTTCGCTGGTCTGATACTCCAAACCAATAACTTCAATGGCCTAGGGGAAAAATACACATACCGTTGTAATCAGGCGAGTTTCTGCTTTCAGATGCAACAGGAATTTCTCGAGTTCGTCAATCTGTTCGCGAGATATGGGAGTTTGAAGTTAAGGAATGGTTGAGAAACCAACAAAATTTTCGAAAGTCTGATGCTCGAAACCAATAACAACTACGGCCTAGGGCAAAAATTCACATACCATTGTAATCGGACGAGTTTCTGTTTCAAATGCAACAGGAATTTCTCGAGTTCGTCAATCTGTTCGCGAGATATGGGAGTTTGAAGTTAAGGAATGGTTGGGAAACCATCAAAATTTTCGCTGGTTTGATACTCGAAACCAATAACTGGAATGGCCTAGGGGAAAAGTTCACACACCATTGTAATCGGGCGAGTTTCTACTTTCAGATGCAACAGGAATTTCTCGAGTTCGTCAATCCGTTCGCGAGATATGGGAGTTTGAAGTTAAGAAATGTTTGAGAAACCATCAAAATTTTCGCTGGTCTGATACTCGAAACCGATAACTGGAATGGGCTAGGGGAAAAGTACACACACCATTGTAATCGGGCGAGTTTCTACTTTCAGATGCAACAGGAATTTCTCGAGTTCGTCAACCGTTCGCGAGATATGGGAGTTTGAATTTAAGGAATGGTTGAGAAACCATCAAAATTTTCGCAAGTGTGATACTCGAAACCACTAATTACAATGGCCTAGGGGAAAAATACACACACCATTGTAATCGGGCGAGTTTCTACTTTCAGATGCAACAGGAATTTCTCGAGTTCGTCATTCCGTTCGCAAGATATGGGTGCTTGAAGTTAAGGAATGTTTGAGAAACCATCAAAATTT